>NC_041389.1:53473636-53505936 GCF_002162155.2 Triticum dicoccoides
CAGAAGGGGCGGTGGGGAGGTGGGGAGGCCGGCGTGGGGAGGTTCGTGGCTGTGGCAGGCGGCGCTGCGTGGTGGCTGGGTCGACAGGTGGGGGGAGCGTCGTTGACTAGGGGGAGAGTAGCAAGGTGTGTGGGGGTGTTTTCTTTATTACCTGCGCGGTTCGGTTCGGGTTTTGTTGCGGTGTCAGAGTGTTAGCAGAATAAGAGGTTTTGTTATCAGAATAAGGTCTTAAGGGGTGTTATCATAATAGACCCACCCTATATATATATATGTATATATATGTATGTATATATATATATATATGTGGCTTCTGCACAACATCTCCATCATCATTATCAGTACATCCTACGCAGGTGAGTTAGGATGCACTTGATCCCAGGAAGGTATCTATGCTTCAAACCAGAGGAGTGCTTCAAACTAACAACAGTACATAATATCCAACAAAAGAGGGTCGTGCTACAGCAGCAGAATACATGGCTCAGTCTAGATATCAGCACGAATCAGGTTGTGCATATTTGCTGTTAGCATGAACCACATCGCCGCAAGTCGGGTTTGCAAAAGCCATCCATCGCATGGAAGCTTGTTGCCTTTCACGCATTGAAGATTATCTTGCAAAAAGTTGTGTCGACAAATCTCTGGATATGGTGATTCATGAAACTCATGGTATGATGTGTAAACACAGTCCCCCCTGGCGAATGGAAGTTGCATAGCATGGTAATCATCTCCGGTGATATGATCGATGATTGGTTGGATCATTGCATAATTGAGCCCGAGGAACAAGGAGTGGTTGCCAAGGCTGTAAACCCGCCTCCAGTTGAATACGCATGGCCCAACGGAGCAGGGATCTTTCTCGAACACGAAGCATCCATAGCCATCAATGTCACGAACGCCCCATGCATTGTACTACATGTGGTTTGATGCAATGGTTTGGTCAATTTCATACGTGCAAAAGAGCATCAAATGACCGCCGTCAGCTGAACGAGCGATAAACCACCACCATCGGCTGGTATGATTCCAGGTCCTAGAATCATGAAGGCCAGCGCATTTGCTTCTGCTACAACAATTCAAACTAGTGACCAAAAGGACAAAAATAAACAATCATGTTCAGAGTATGTGTGGAATTAAGATTATAGTGACACATATCATAGATAGAGAATTGCAATGTCGTGGTTATAATCATACCCCAAGTTAAAAAAATAAGCCAATTGCTTTCATATTCTAGCAATATGTCATGGTTCAAACATCATGTAACAATGAGAGGAAAACAGCTATGACAGAGCCTACTCATATTCTACCATAGCACTTACTAATACTGTTCTCATATCAACTCTAAGCAATAACATGTGTTGTTATAAAAATCTTGGAAATGAGAGTAACATATAGCAATCATGATGTTATGCTCATAATATGTATTCTAACAATCATTAGATGCCAATTGTTCTCATATAAACTCTAACAATAACATGTGTGGTCATAAAAATCTAGTAAATGAGAGGAACATATAGCAATGATGTGGTTATAGACATACTCCCTCCGTCCCAAAATAAGTGTCTCAACTTTGTACTAGCTCTAGTATAAATTTGTACTAAGCTCAAGACACTTATTTTGGGACGGAGGGAGTATTATCTATTCTAAATTTGTCACAATGAACAGGCAGTCATATTCATAAGGTAAAGATAAGATGAGATAGAACAATTACACGACGATAGATTCCACCAGTATAGGCAGCCAATATGTGCGTCGACTGCGTAAACGATGCCATCGTGCACTATAGCATCAGACAGAAATGTTGCCTCAATAGGATCGACGATGAGCCATAACCATGTATGGCGACCAGATTCCAGATAGACTAATCCCATGTTGAACAAGGCAATGAGCTTGTAATCCATGTACTCTTCTGATGGTGTGGGCACTTCACAGATTACAACTTTCAGCAAACAGAGGTCGAGCCAAAAGCTTGACACGTCTCGTGCGTAGTAGGCAGGAGTGTCCGGCGGGCCACGAGGCTCGATGGTGGCAGTATCCAACGATGGAAGGGTGATCTCTCACTGGGTGTAGATATCCAAGAGACGCCATGGACTACCGGATTGGTGGATGAGGACAATCCAGTTGGCCTTCATGCCCACCCAGTATTGGCTGCGCATGAAGGACAGGTGGACGGGTAATGGTAGCATGTCGAGGGGCACCACGGCAACCTCCGTAGGATCGTCAAGTCGGTGTTTGGGCCACCTGTGAGGATAGGGCATCAGCAAGCAGGGTGTCTTGAAAAGAGCCGGCCGGTTGCAGACGATTAGACGGTACAAAGACACCGAGCATGCGGCCAGATGGACGGTGCTGAGTAGGTCCATACGATTATAGATCTGCTCCAAGAGAACATCGGGGAGGGAATTCCAATCACGGCTCTGCGTGTCAGTCGGTTCTGCCATTGGGGTTTTCGGTGCCTGTGAGCCAGCGGGGAAGTGGATTCGGGCGGGCAAGCGAAGAAGCTTCTCCTCATGTGGCCGAGCAGCGAGCGGGGGGATATGGTACGCACGAGCTACCAAGGAAGATTGCGTGAGTGGGCGAGCAATGAGCGGGGGTAAATGGTGTGCGGCCGACGATGGGGAAGAGAGGAGGAAGAAGAAGAGAGGAGGAAGAAGACTGGAAGACGGGGAAGAAAGTGCATTAAAACTCAATTCTACTAGTACTACTACCAGGATATACCGTCTTTCGGAGTGTAAATAGTTACACCATTGACATGTGGGTCTACCACAGGAGGGCCCATATGTCAGTTAATGGAGGACAGAAGTGCGTAGGCGTATTTGCGGAAGCGTGCTCTACTGGCAAACATGATGGCATTACTAGGTAAGGCTGATTTAGTAACACCAACACATCGGTTCAGCTTATTAATTACGTGTCCCATCTGCAGCAGCATGTATTGTCACTTCACTGCGAAGACTAGTTGAATAGTTCTCTCCAACCGAGATGGGGAATAATGGATCATGAAGGCTTCCTTTCTACAGTATCCCTATGCCTCTACGCTCACTTCACTCATTTTTCTCCATACCTAGTCACTTGTTGAAATCTGTACAAAGACAAATACTCCGTATTTGGAAACAGAGGGAGGCTTTCACTCCGTATTTGGGAACAGAGGGAGTATCACCATATGGAGGGACAGAGGAAGCTTGAAATATGAACATGTCCATGGGAGGGAGTAAGCCCCATGCATGCATGCATGCATGCAACATGCAACACTCACACGTACACATGGACGCACGCAACACTCATGCACCCATGCGGCACATAGCACACGACGCAACACACACGCTCATGCTCAAGTGCTCAACCTACTCCCTACGTCCATGAAAGACTGTACATTTAGATATTTACACATTGACCAGGGCATAAGTAACGCCCAAAAGTAGTAGACTTATGTGTGCATGCGACCATTGGGAGAATAAGATTAAATGAAGGCTATTGCATGCTGTAATTAAGGATAGACATGTAGCCTATACCTAGAGCAAAAGTTGGTGCGTTAGTCAATCAATATCGATTTAGATTAAAGGCTAAATGCATTGGAAGTGTAGATGTACATCATGTACTACACTCTTTGTTTTTTAGCCGATGTACACTCTTTGTTGGAAGACCGAGGGAGTACACGTGCATGCACTCACATACACAGCCAAGGTGGTTCGCGCGCAAGGGTTGGACTCCTGTCGCGCCTGCGTAAAGTTTTATTTAACTGATTTCTTTGCTCTGCCAACTGATAGGTGGGACCCAGAAACCGGGTGACAATTTAGCCAGTCAACAAAGTGCCACGTCGACTATGTGGCCGGTCAGTAGGGTCCAATACGGTGCTCTACGATGAGCTAGTGATCGTATAATCACCGCAAAACTATATATAGTGACCGTAAAGAGCGTATTGTTACATACGTTGACAGCCAGTGTATTTTTCTCGTTTCAAATTAAGCCATATTAACCGGAAAGGACGCGGTATGGACTAGTACTAGTACTGCTTTGATGTGTCCCATCAACTCGCCGAACGAGGAGAAGCTTGCTTACTACGCCTCTCCCTCGCCCACGCGTGCGGTGGTTCGCAGGACAAGGAGAGGGTTTTGACTACAATGCCCTCTCACTATCCCTCTCCCTCGCCCTCGTGGTGGACGTGTAGCAGTTCAATCGTTGTCAGATTGCCAGAAGCATATTGTACTATAGTATCATCATTGTTGGACCTTCCGAAGAGGCGAAGAGCCAAGTGCAAGGTTCACACGAGTACGAACTGTTGAACCTCCTGAAGAGGCAAAGAGCCAAGCACAAGGTTTTATAGGAGTTGTCGTCCTTGTAGGAGTGTACTACTACAACTATAGCGAACGATGCTACTGTATGATGCCGCCACGTCACATATATCCAAAGTTGTGCCACCTTTTTTTTCTCAAAGAGCGTGTTGGAGCCCATGCAACAACCACACAAGTTGCATGTACACATAACACATTTACTAGTAATAAATTCTAAAGGACAAATGTCAGTATGCCACACAAGTTCATCTCCAATTCATGTGATAAATTTATGCACGACTAGTCTACATATATTCACAGCGCTACCGTTCACAATTTACCGTACTCCACTTACACGTTATAGATGGTCTACTTGTCCTCCTCCATGTTCCAGTCCCAAGTGTTCTTCATGGATGGCACGATCCATAGCGGTGGGCAACGGGAATCATATTGTCGCAGCTTTCTAGTCCGGTTCCACACGATGGAGACTCATCCAAGCTGAAGCGGCATAAATCAGGGATAGCGTGTCCCAGCATGTCGTTCATCCGGCGGTGCGCACTGAAGACACAACCATGCTTCATGAACGGCAGGCCTTCCATGTCGTGCACGGAAGGTGGCATCCACTTCACAATGGGGTAGCTGTCCCCAATGAAAAGCGAGTACTCTCCAAGAGTGTTCCTCGGCACCCACGTAGCATCACGGGGGTCGAACCCGGCGCCGTTCATCTGGTACACGCGGCATCTCAGGTCTGGACACATGTGACGTACATAGTCAAGGTCCATGCATAATAATGTTGTGCTCAAATATGGCGGTCAGTAATACTGTGCAGCAAATAGTACTACTCCGGTATAGAGGAAGTAAAATAACCAGCTTATTATATATAGCCACTCTTGGCTACATGGATGAGATAGTAAGACATGGAAAAACAAAAATGGTGGCAGCTAGTGGGTTCAAGTCTTCAAGGGCCAGCTAGCTATACGCATCCTCCAAGGTAAAAAGTACACCTACTAGTACTACTAGTAAGTACTACTAGTACAACAATGAAAGAGAAGGCGAGAGGGTTAAAAAAGGAATACCTGGGTAGATGGTGACGGTCCAATCGTGGTAGATTGTGTGACCATGTTGCACATCAGTGGTACCATGGGTAACGACTGCTAAGATAGCTAATCCCAATATGCCAAAGTCAGCTACAAGGTTCCACGTTAGACCGAATCGCAGATGCAAATGCACATCTAGGATCGGCGATCTTATTTTGATCGGGGGATGACTGGTACCTGCAAAATAATGGAGTACCGTTAGGGGTGCAAATGATGGTTCCTGCATTCTGTTTGTAATCTCCCGTACCGTAGGATGGCAACCAGATGAAACAAGTCCCCTGGCTTGTAACCATGAAGATGCGGCCAAGATGGCGCACGGCATATTCGAACGTGTAGGGGTACAAATCTGCCGCCGCCAACATGCGCCAGCCTCTACCATTATTGCCTCTTGCATTGATGGCAATCCTTATGTCGAACACCGTGATGAGATAGTAATCATCGTAGCCGTGTCGCGTTGCCAGCGGGTCCGCAATTGCTATATTCTTCAATCTCATGTAGGCATCATCATATGTATTCAAGCCCAGCCAGTCCGGAAGGCCGATCCCAATGGTGGAGAAGGGGTCTACCGGAACGGCCGCACTGCTATGGATGTTGTGCAAAATGATGGTGGTATCTGGCCGGAGGTATGCAAGCCAATCTTCGTTGGCACGGACCCAGACCTATATATAAGACGGTGGGCAGCGGAGAAATTACTGGATGGAAATGGAATAACTAAGTACTACATGATCAAACTCCATTACTGACCTGCTCATCGGACAAAATCCGACTACCTCTCAACGTCGGCAACTCTAGCGAAGTCAACGTGCAACCATGGCCAGGGAGCGGTGGACTGTTCGAAGGATTGTCCCATAGAAGAACCTTCTCCTCGAGGACGCATGGAAGACCAACAAGCATGGCCTTTTCCCAAGCCTGTTTAAGCACCATCTTGAAAAAGTTGGTGCAGGAAGCACCGAGTATTGCGGCGGTGAGGACGTTGGAGCGGCATGCGATTTCTCCCAGAGGATCATCGTCCAAGGTCTCCCAGCCCCCCGACGAGGAGGAGAACCGCCTGGCGAATCCATGGGAGCAGCGATGAACTGCCTTCTCTTCAGGGGCAGGGGAACTGGCGAGGAGGAGATAAGAGCGTAGTAACCGCAGGGCCTAATGTCTACTACACAACCTTCTTCTTGTAGACGTTGTTGGGCCTGCAAGTGCACATGTTTGTAGGACAGTAGCATATTTCCCTCAAGTGGATGACCTAAGGTTTATCAATCCGTGGGAGGCGTAGGATGAAGATGGTCTCTCTCAAGCAACCCTGCAACCAAATAACAAAGAGTCTCTTGTGTCCCCAACACACCCAATACAATGGTAAATTGTATAGGTGCACTAGTTCGGCGAAGAGATGGTGATACAAGTGCAATATGGATGGTAGATATAGGTCTGAAAATATAAAAACAACAAGGTAACTAATGATAAAAGTGAGCGTAAACGGTATTGCAATGATAGCAAACAAGGCCTAGGGTTCATACCTTCACTAGTGCAAGTTCTCTCAACAATAATAACATAGATAGATCATATAACAATCCCTCAACATGCAACAAAGAGTCACTCCAAAGCCACTAATAGCGGAGAACAAACGAAGAGATTATGGTAGGGTACGAAACCACCTCAAATTTATTCTTTCGGATCAATCTATTCAAGAGTTTGTACTAGAATAACACATTAAGACACAAATCAACCAAAACCCTAATGTCACCTAGATACTCCATTATCACCTCAAGTATTCGTGGGCATGATTATACGATATGCATCACACAATCTCAGATTCATCCAACCAACACAAAGTACTTCAAAGAGTGCCCCAAAGTTTCTACCGGAGAGTCAAGACGAAAACGTGTGCCAACCCCTATGCATAGTTTCATGGGCGGAACCCGCAAGTTGGTCACCAAAACATACATCAAGTGGCACGTGATATCCCATTGTCACCACAGATAAACACGGCAAGACATACATCAAGTGTTCTCAAATCCTTAAAGACTCAATCCGACAAGATAATTTCAAAGGGAAAACTCAATCCATTACAAGAGAGTAGAGGGGGAGAAACATCATAAGATCCAACTATAATAGCAAAGCTCGCGATACATCAAGATCGTGCCATAGAGAGAACACGAGAGAGAGAGAGAGATTAAACACATAGCTACCGGTACATACCCTCAGCCCCGAGGAACTACTCCCTCCTCGTCATGGTGAGCATCGGGATGATGAAGATGGCCACCGGTGATGGATTCCCCCTCCGGCAGGGTGCCGGAACGGGCTCCCGAGAGGTTTTTGGTGGCTACAGAGGCTTGCGGCTGCGGAACTCCCGATCTATCTTCTTTATCGATGTTTTTAGGGTACGTAGGCTTATATAGGCGAAAGAAGTCGGTCGGGGGAGCCTCGAGGGGCCCACGAGAGGGGAGGGCCTGCCCAGGGGGTGGGTGCACCCCCCTATCTCGTGGCTACCTCGACACTTCCTTTACTTCAACTCCAAGTCTCCTGGGTCATAATCTTCCCAAAAATCACGCTGCCAAAGGTTTCATTCCGTTTGGACTCCGTTTGATATTCCTTTTCTTCAAAATACTGAAACAGGCAATAAAACAGCAATATGGGCTGGGCCTCCGGTTAGTAGGTTAGTCCCAAAAGTAATATAAAAGTGTATAATAAAGCCCATAATCATTCAAAACAGATAATAAAATAGCATGAATGCTTCATAAATTATAGATACGTTGGAGACGTATCAGCATCCCCAAGCTTAATTCCTGCTTGTCCTCGAGTAGGTAAATGATAAAAGAAAGAATTTATGAAGTGTGAATGCTATAAGGTGCACAAGTTTGATCAATGATAATTTCAATCACCTTTTCTAGCATGATAATATGTCATAACAGTAGTTCATCTCATAAAACTTCTCACGATAAAGTAACAAGCATTTCACATGTCAAAGCATAGACCATAAACTTTCTTTAAAACTAGCAAACTTCATTCTCAGTCATCAAACAATTGCAATTCATCTTATTTTCAGGGATAGCAAACCCCACATACTCAACTATCATATAGTCTTCTACAATTGCTAACACTCACGCAATACTAATGGTTATGGAGTTTTAATCGGACACTGAGAAAGATAGGGGCTTATAGTGTTGCCTCCCAACGTATTCACCTTTGGGTGATGTCAACAATAATAGTTCATGCTAACTTACATCCAATTGGATATATATATATCAGGATCTTCCCAACACAAGGTGCTTGCCAAAGGATAAAATGAAAAAGGGAAAGGTGAAGATCACCTTGACTCTTGCATAAAATAAAAGACATAAAGTAAAAGATAGGCCCTTCGCAGAGGGAAGCAGAGGTTGTCATGCGCTTTTAGGGTTGGATGCACAAAATCTTAATGCAATGAACGTCACTTTATGTTGCCACTTGTATATGGACCTTTATTATGCAGTCTGTCGCTTTTATTGCTTCCATAACAAGATCATATAAAGCTATTTTCTTCACACCAAAAGATCATACATATTTAGAGAGCAATTTTTATTGCTTGCACCGATGACAACTTACTTGAAGGATCTTACTCAATCCATAGGTAGGTATGGTGGACTCTCATGGCAAAACTGGGTTTAAGGATATTTGGAAGCACAAGTAGTATCTCTACTTGGTGCAAGAAATTTTGGCTAGCATGAGGGGGAAATGCAAGCTCAACATGTTTGAATGATCCATAACAATATACTTTAACTGAGACATGCCAATACATAACCCATTACGTTGTCTTCCTTGTCCAACATCAACTCTTTAGAATGTCATACTTAATGAGTGCTCCCAATTATAAAAGATGTCTAGGATAGTGTATTTATATGTGAAATCTCTCTTCCTTCAATATTCTTTCAAGAATTGTTCAAATGACCAATACAATGCTTGCTAACCTTCAATAAATTTACAACCTCTACTTCTTAGATGTGAAGTCATTACTCCCCATTGGATAAGCAAATGAAACATATATAAATTCATATTTATGACAATCAACTCATTCAACAATTTACTCATAGGATATAAGTGAAGCACACGAGTAAATGAAAAACTACTCTAAAAAGATATAAGTGAAGATCAATGAGTAGCTAAATAATTATGTAACTATGTGAAGACTCTCTCTCATCTAAGAATTTCAGATCTTGGTATTGTATTCAAACAGCAAGCAAAACAAAATAAAATGACATTGCAAGGATAGCACAACTCATGTGAAGAAGCAAAAATTTAGGTTCAACCGATACTAATCGATAGTGGTTGAAGAAGAAAGGTGGGATGCCTACCGGGGCATCCCCAAGCTTAGATGCTTGAGACTTGTTGAAATATTATCTTGGGGTGCCTTGGGAATCCCCAATCTTGAACTTTTGTGTCTCCTTAATTTCTCTCATTCATGGTTTCTCTATTTATCAAAAGCTTCATCCACACCAAACTCAAAAAGAACTCATGAGATAGGTTAGTATAAACCAATGCAAAACCTTATCATTTTCTACTGTAACAAATCACTAAAATTATTATTCCACATTTCATACTAAATGTCCCTGCATATTTAATACTCCTATCCTCAAATAGGATCATTAAACAAGCAAACATATGCAAAAAATGCAAACATAACAGCAATCTCTCAAAACAGTATAGTATGTAAAGAATGCAAGAGCATCAATACTTCCCTAAATCCAAAAATTACGCGAAAAATACTACGCTGTAGAAGATTTATCAGAGCTCATTATGCAAAAAGTTTCAACATTATATCATGCTCTGACTTTTCTAGGGAATTTTTGCAACAGCGGTAAACTTTCTGTTTTCAAACAGCAACATGTACACTAGCAAAATAAGCATGGCAAAGGCTATGCTTGACATTTTTATTGAAAATAAAGATGAAAAACACTAATCTAAATAACATCAAACAAATACTAACAAAATAAAATGACGCTCCAAGCAAAACACATATCATGTGGTGAATAAAAATATAGCTCCAAGTAAAGTTACCGATGAACAAAGACGAAAGAGGGGATGCCTTTTGGGGCATCCCCAAGCTTAGGCTCTTGGTTGTCCTTGAATATTACCTTGGGATGCCTTGGGCATACCCAAGCTTAGGCTCTTCCCGCTCCTTATTCCATAGTCCATCAAATCTTTACCCAAAACTTGAAAACTCCACAACACAAAACTCAACAGAAAACTCGTAAGCTCCGTTAGTATAAGAAAATAAAACCACCACTTACGTACTGTAATGAACTCATTATAAATTCATATTGGTGTAATATCTACTGTATTCCAACTTCGCTACGGTTCATACCACTTAATGCTAGACATAGATGCATCAAAATAGGCAAACAACACACGAAAAACAGAATCTGTCAAAAACAGAACAGTCTGTAGTAATCTGTGTCAAACGTATACTTCTGGAACTCCAAAACTCCTACCAAATTAGGAAGTCCTAAGAAATTTGTGTACCAATCCAGAGCAATAAGAATCAGATCATAAGCACGTTAATGTGATTTAACAAAACTAATTTACGGGGTGCAAAAGTTTCTGATTCTCAGCAGGATCAACACAACTATCACCGTAAGCTATCCTAAAGGTCTTACTTGGCACTTTATTGAAACAAAAGCTATAAAACATGATTACTACAGTAGAATAATCATGTGGACACAACAAAAACAGTAAGGGTAAATATTGGGTTGTCTCCCAACAAGCGCTTTTCTTTAATGCCTTTCTAGCTAGGCATGATGATGACAATGATGCTCACATAAAAGATAAGAATTGAAACATAACGGGAGCATCATGAAGCATATGACTAGCACATTTAAGTATAACCCACTTCCTATGCATAGGGATTTTGTGAGCAAATAACTTATGGTAACAATAATCAACTAGCATAGGAAGGTAAAACAAGCATAGCTTCAAGATTTTCAACACATAGAGAGGAAACTTGACATTATTGCAATTCCTACAAGCACATATTCCTCCCTCATAATAATTTTCAGTAGCATCATGAATTAATTCAACAATATAACCAGCACCTAAAGCATTCTTTTCATGATCTACAAGCATAGAAAATTTACTACTCTCCACATAAGCAAAATTCTTCTCATTCGGAATAGTGGAAGTATCATAAGAGACATGAACACTAAAAATTGTTTCCACATTAAAAGAGTAATGTTCAGAAAAAGGGTAATCATAATCATGACAAGTTTTATAAATATAATCATCACAATAATCATCATAAGTAGCAACTTTGTTCTCATCATAATCGATTGAAACCTCTCCCAAGATAGTGGAATCACGAAATAAAGTTGACACTCTTCCAAACCCACTTTCATCAATATAATCATCATAGGTAAGAGGCATGCTATCATCATAACAACTTTGCATATCAAAACTTGGGATGTTAAAAATATCATCTTCATTAAACATAGCATCCCCAAGCTTGGGACAAACATTAATTTCAGCAAATATATTCTCAAATATTTCATCCTCATCAAACATAGCTTCCCCAAGCTTGGGCCTTTTCATATCATAAGCATAATCACTCTCATCATTAAAAATATGGATAGCACCAATAGTATAGCAATTATCATCATCACAATGAGTAGTAGGAGCAACATCATTTGGGAGGGATACCTTTCTACCTTTGTTGCTCCTTCTTTTATTTTTCTTCTTCACTTTATGTGTGGGTTCAACCTTCCTCTTTGAGCTCCTTATTGACGAGATTGGTTGAATAGAAAGCTCCTCCTCGTTACCTGATTCATCATAAGAAATAATAGGAGAAGATTGGGAAGTCTCTTCCCTTTCATTAGTATTCTCTTCATCTTCTGTTTGCTTTCTTTTCTTTATGTAATTGGCAATATAAGGATTTTCAATGCAATTCACCACACAAAACATATAAATATCCTCTAGATCAAAATCAAGAAATCTATCAAGATTAAATTTTGGAATACCCTCAGTTATACGTTTCATTTCTTCATACCCCAAAAGAAGACTAAGCTCTTTATGATGCCCAAGGGTAATCAAGCTATCACAATTTTCGGACACGATTCGATCATGAAACAGTTTGCATTGGAGATTTAAATGACCACGTTCATTGCAAAGTTCACAAGGAGCGCGAAAAATATTGAATTTTTCTGCACAAACATCAAGACTTTCTTGCAACCTTTTAGTTTCTAAATGCTTATGCCTCTTGCAATATCTATCTTCCCTATTTGGCGTCTACTTGCAAATCCAATCTACTCCACAAAAATCAACATGCTTATAGGAGACATTTTCATCATAACTAGTGCAATCATCATTAGTACTATGGATATTCAAAGAGTTCATACTAACAATATTGCAATCATGCTCATCATCCAAAGATTTAGTATCAAACATTCTATAAATTTCTTCTTCTAGCACTTGAACACAATTTCCCTTTTCATCATACTCACGTAAGTTATTAAAAAGATGAAGCATATGAGACAAACTCAATTCCATTTTTTTGGTAGTTTTCTTTTATAAACTAAACTAGTGATAAAACAAGAAACAAAAAGATTTGATTGCAAGATCTAAAGATATACCATCAAGCACTCACCTCCCCGGCAACGGCGCCAGAAAAGAGCTTGATGTATACTACACAACCTTCTTCTTGTAGATGTTGTTGGGCCTGCAAGTGCATAGGTTTGTAGGACAGTAGCAAATTTCCCTCAAGTGGATGACCTAAGGTTTGTCAATCCGTGGGAGGCGTAGTATGAAGATGGTCTCTCTCAAGCAACCCTGCTACCAAATAACAAAGAGTCTCTTGTGTCCACAACACACCCAATACAAAGGTAAATTGTATAGGTGCACTAGTTCGGCGAAGAGATGGTGATACAAGTGCAATATGGATGGTAGATATAGGTATTTGTAATCCGAAAATATATAAACAGCAAGGTAACTAATGATAAAAGTGAGCGTAAATGGTATTGCAATAATAGGAAACAAGGCCTAGGGTTCATACTTTCACTAGTGCAAGTTCTCTCAATAATAATAACATAGATAGATCATATAACAATCCCTCAACATGCAACAAAGAGTCACTCCAAAGCCACTAATAGCGGAGAACAAATGAAGAGATTATGGTAGGGTACAAAACCACCTCAAAGTTATTCTTTCGGATCGATCTATTCAAGAGTTTGTACTACAATAACACCTTAAGACACAAATCAACCAAAACCCTAATGTCACCTAGATACTCCATTGTCACCTCAAGTATCCGTGGGCATGATTATACGATATGCATCACACAATCTCAGATTCATCCAACCAACACAAAGTACTTCAAAGAGTGCCCCAAAGTTTCTACCGGAGAGTCAAGACGAAAACGTGTGCCAACCCCTATGCATAGGTTCATGGGTGGAACCCACAAGTTGGTCACCAAAACATACATCAAGTGACACGTGATATCCCATTGTCACCATAGATAAACACGGCAAGACATACATCAAGTGTTCTCAAATCCTTAAAGACTCAATCCGACAAGATAACTTCAATGGGAAACCTCAATCCATTACAAGAGAGTAGAGGGGGAGAAACATCATAAGATCCAACTATAATAGCAAAGCTCGCGATACATCAAGATTGTGCCATAGAGCGAACATGAGAGAGAGATAGATCAAACACATAGCTACTGGTACATACCCTCAGCCCCGAGGGTGAACTACTCCCTCCTCGTCATGGAGAGCACCGGGATGATGAAGATGGCCACCGGTGATGGATTACCCCTCCGGCAGGGTGCCGGAACGGGCTCCCGAGAGGTTTTTGGTGGCTACAGAGGCTTGCAGCGGCGGAACTCCCGATCTATCTTCTTCATCGATGTTTTTAGGGTACGTAGGCTTATATAGGCGAAAGAAGTCGGTCGGGGGAGCCTTGAGGGGCCCATGAGAGGGGAGGGCGCGCCCAGGGGGGTGGGCGCGCCCCCCTATCTCGTGGCTTCCTTGACGCTTCCTTTACTTCAACTCCAAGTCTCCTGGGTCATAATCTTCCCAAAAATCACATTGCCGAAGGTTTCATTCCGTTTGGACTTCGTTTGATTTTCCTTTTCTTTGAAATACTGAAACAGACAATAAACAGCAATATGGTCTGGGCCTCCGGTTAGTAGGTTAGTCCCAAAAGTAATATAAAAGTGTATAATAAAGCTCGTAATCATTCAAAACAGATAATAAAATAGCATGAATGCTTCATAAATTATAGATACGTTGGAGACATATCAGGCCTCATCCCTTCCAACTGTATATCGTTCCTTAGCGAAGGGGTGAGGCTATTATTTACTATACCCCTATATAGTGTGTGAATAACTCTGAAAGTTGGTCCTTGGATGAAGCCAATCCGACGGTACAAAGATGGCAAATTCGAGCACTACTTGCCGTTGGATATGATCTACATTCCACCAGATTTTGCCACATGTACTTCCTCCGTTCCCAAATATAAGTGTTTTTAGAGATTCCAACAAGTGACTACATACAAAGCAAAATGAGTGAATCTACACTATAAAATATGTCTACATACATCCGTATGTTGTAGTACATTTGAAATGTCTAAAAAGACCTATATTTAGGAATGGAGGAAATAGAATCTAGAAAACTCCACATGTAGAAGCATAATGCACAAACCACCAGAATCTCATGCGTGCAATGCACATGTACCTTACTAGTACTACTAGTACTAGCATTATGGAACGTTGTGGGATTGCATTATACTCTAAATAATAGCAGTAGTAAGAAATTTTTGGCACTAGGTAGTAGTTTTTGGCGTGGATTAAGAAATTTTGGGTATGTTTTTGCTATTTTTTGTACATGCCAACTAGTGTCAAGAAACTTCTTACATTATGTGACGGAGGAGTACGTACTCATATTGTAGCAGTACTAGTAGTGTGATATACTGTACTTTTAGTCTAGTCTAGTATAGTGCACCAGTTTTGAACTCTTGAATCTCAGGGCCAAGGAGCTACAGTTGGAAGTGGAGGGTACTACTGTTCTCTAGAACCATCGTTGTACTATTAATGTAGGGAAAGTACACCTGCGTAGTGGCCTAGTGGGTACTCTCGGTGCTCTATTCAGCCGCTCCTCTCACGTAGCTGGCCTACTCAGCCGCTCCTCTCACGCACACACTAGCAGTCTGTTTATCAGCGACGGTTACTGCAGGGGCAGAACATTGAACTTATTTGATACAGCGAGACTAGGCTTTTCGCTTCCATTTGTGGAGGTGTAATGGATCTCGTCGAACTTTGTTAGTAGTTCCTTCTTTATGAATGAGACGAAGCAAAGCTTTTGCCTCCGTTTCAAAAAAAACACGTCAAGAGGAATTTCTTTTATAGTAGAGCCGATAATGGAGTGAAGTCCATGCGTGCAACGCCACAAGCTACAGAGTAGTAGTAGAGCACTTTACGTACAGAGCCATACTGCATAGTTCCCAATGCCCCGCCAGGCTTTTTCGGCTCCTCGGGCTTAATTGGGAGGCACTAGTTTAAATATGCTACTAGCTGATGAGGAAGCTGCAAGCGAGGTGAGGCTAGGGCGAGCACGCGAGCCACGGGATGCTGGTAAGGAAAACCCGTGTTCACGTGGCTAGGCTATCGAGTGCACGTAGATTGTGGTGTCGCACGTCCATTTGACTTCAAAACTCAAACTACCCGTGTAAAATATTGGCTCGCAACAAAGTTACTATTTAAAGAAAGGCCGACGTGTGTTCGGCCGGGATCGAACCCACAAAACGAGGTATACACTCCCGCGACCACTAGTAGTACTCGTTGGAGTACAACGCAACCTAGAATCGCCTTTTGTCGCTAGTAGTACATACATTGTTCCTTACAAGAAACCCCTAATAATGCAAGAAACCACTAAAATGCCAAGAAACTACTACCACTTGCATATGTGGCAGACTTAAGATAAGACTACCTTAGGGCATGTACAATTGTTCTATCTTAGCAATGCCACGTAGGATAAATGATGAGGTGGATGAGAGGGAAATCATAAGAGAAGGCTTGTCTTCTCTTAATTAAGAGAAGGCAAGAGATGATCTCTTAGCACAATATGTCTCACCACATTTCTAGGAATAACTAGTTATTGATGATAAGGCTAAGAAATGACCCATTGTAGACATGTTTTTTTGTCATCTCTAAATTACATGCAAGATTTAAGATAAGACTACCTTATCGACCATTGTAACTATTGTACATGCTCTTACCAACCAGCCCTACCAAGAAACGACTACTCTACAAAGTGCCGTTATAGGCACGTTTCAACCCATGGCCCTGTTTGGATACATTTGTTGTCAATCTAACCCTGCCATCCAAACACCACTTTGGTTAGAGTTAGTTCAGGGTTAGAATCTAAATCTAGCCTCTGACAGGGCACATGTCGCCCATTAAGTCAACGCCTTCTATTTGACCGGGCGTTATGACTTGTGGGATCTACATGTCAGTATGCACAAAAATCCCTCCATCCCGTCCACCTAGTCATCCTCGGCCATGGGACACACCTACTGCTGCCGACAGAAGGCGAGGTCAAAACCGCCGGCGATGCGGAGCCCATGTTGCAGCAGCCCGGATGCCAGCTCCGTCCGGCGCTCGCGGCCGCTAGCTAGCCAAGATAGCTCCGTCCAGCTGCTTGTCTGCAAGGTCTGCTAGCTAGATAGGCACGGCAGTGGGGCGGCTTGCTCGCGCACGCCGCGCTAAGGCAAGCCATCTGGCTCGAGCGAAGGCCAGCGTGGCGGCTTGCTCGCTGGTGAGTCACACTCGGGCCAGCCTGCCAACCCGTGCGGAGGCCAGTGCAGTGGCCAACTCGCTCATCACCGGCACCACCGACGAACACGCATCAGTACTGTTTGAAGTAATGTTCAGGAAAAATAATGATTTGAGGGGGAATAACAGGATAGAAGGTCAGATGCGGGTCCCTCGTGTCAACGGTCAAACAAAATGTGTTGGTTTAAGCTACCTCGTCAGCACGGACGTGTGGGCAAACCCTGTCATAAATGGGTTTAAACGAACCTAATCGGTAGGAGTACTAGGTAGTAGTTTTTGGCGTGGATTAAGAAATTTTGGGTATGTTTTTGCTCTTTTTTGTACAATAGATTCTTCCTAGGGTTGGTTTAAAGTGATAGTTTTTTGTTAAATACTCTATATATTGTAAGTAGGAGTGAAAGTTAAGCTTTGGAAGCCAATAAGCAAGGCTAGTTACATAGTGCATATGTGTCCATGATGGAAGCCAATAAGCAAGGCTAGTTACATAGTACATAGTGCATAGTAGGGGGAAAATGCATGGTTGGAAATACTAGCAATGTTCATGTGCGTTGCAATGAATCATAATTAGAATAATACTTATTCACAAACTTGATACAAAACACTCTAATTTTGATATACATATATCACTAGAGATATATTATGTTTCAATTAGAATATATTCCTTGGGCTGTTTTGGGGAGGTCAGGGAGGGATGTGGTTGGTTTTAAGATACTAATTATGGGTTTTTCTACAAATTGGTACACAAGTGGAATGTTGGTGAGAAAAGGCAACAACTTACCTCACAGTCATTAGATGTAGATCTAATGGTCAGAAACGACGGATGGCAGACACACCATCATCACCAACTTAGTCTTCTGTAGGAGTACTAGCAAGATCCGTGCATTGCACGAAACATCAAGATGCATTTTTTTTATAAAACACTTGTTGTGATTGACCCACGCGGGAGTAATCCCATGTGTAAAAACTAATGATATCTCGAGAAATATGAGATAATGTGAAGAGGAGTGGGGTGTGGTTGTGATTGGTGGTCAGACTGAGCGGAGGCATGGGGATTGATGACGCCGGCAGCGGCCACCAGGCCAGTTTGTTCTAGAGGCTTCCTTTCTTAATTGCTCAAAAATGAGGTTGTTGGAGATAAGGATGAACGACGGAAGGCCTTGTCTACAAATGTTGAGAGGGGTGCGGGTATCTTTTAATTTAACTTCCATCCGTCAGATCTAGATCAGACGGTCTATATTGCAAGATGGCACGCGTACCATCATCACCAACTCGGTTTTTTATAAGATAAGAAATATAAGTATGGAGATACAAACGTATTATCGATACTTGCTTCCGTAAACTAGAATCTACATTCTATTCAACGCCTCGGCATGTGGGGCCTTAGCACAATGACTTCTCGACTGTGTAAAACAAAGGTTTTCCCGTCACCGATAAGGAGGGGGTGACGGCGGCGTGCTTTTTGGCTTGCTCTAGTCCTAGTAGTCATACTAGCTAGGTGGTCTAAGCACGTGTAGATTTATTCTTTTTCACGTCTCGTGTTCGCCGTACTGCCATGACTGTTGATGAATAGATGGTAAGTTATTCACGGGGAAACCCTTGTTGAGCGTTTTTGCGAGTGAGAGAGACAGTGTGCGTGTGTGATATGTTAGAGACTGAGGCAATGGTAACAGATTCTTTGTGTCTACGTGTGTGGAGGATTGAGAGAGACATGTACATGGGGCTTTGTGTTGTGTAACGTGGAGACACATATACATAATTAGAGAGTGAGTGTGTGAGATACACATGCGGACATGGGGAGAGATGAGGATCCAGATAAATGGGTGTTTGTGCGTGTCTGTGTGTGTTTGTGCACGCGTTTGTGTGTGAGAGGGAGTGTATGTATGTGGAGTAGAGAGACCATTAATGATGTAAACCTAGTATAAGGGAAGGGGGAATGGTGTGACATGTGTAGTAGCGGGATAGCATGGGTGCAGGCAGGGGGAGCGGACTATTTGGAAGAGACATCGAGTGTGTGTGTGGGAGAGGGGTGTGAGAGCGAGAGAGAGAGAGAGAGAGAGAGAGAGAGAGAGAGGGAGAGAGAGAGAGAGGAAGAGAGAGGACAAAAGGGGTCGTTTGTGTCCATAAATGGTGTATAGATAGGGAGACGCAAGGGAAGCGAGTCATCCTGTGTGTGATAGGGACTTCATGAGAGATCTAGAATAGATGGTGTGGAGAACAATGTGCGAAATCGAGAACAATGATACATTAGGGAGCTATGGAAAGAGTCACGACATATATGTATACAGGGAAGGAGTTGGGGCGGGTCCGCATGTGGGAGAGATGGAAAGAGGAGAGTGGTGCACAAGGAGACAAAGTGTGCTTGTTTGTAGTGGGGGTGGTGTGTGAGGTGAGTGCGCGAGAACCACATAACTAGGGAGATAAACGTTTGGGGGTGATTTTTTGTGTGTATGGGAAATGTAGACTCTACATAGTGCGTGTGCTTGGGAAAGAGAGATGTCGGGAGACCTAGAGAGTGCGGGAAGAGATGTGTGCATGCCCGAGAGACAAAGTGATAGAGACCTATATTGGGGTCCGGACTTTAGAAGAGAGAGGGGTGTTAATGTGCTCGTGTGTTGGTGTTTGGGGGAGAGAACGACTTCTCTATGTGTGTGGGGGGGCGACGAGGGTGGGGGGGTTGGCTTCAGATAAAGAGTGAGGTGTCTATATTTGAGGGACTTTAGCATAATTGAGATATTGTGCACTCATGGTTGATCAATTTGTTTCACAGTCTGGACTATGAGATAACGATACTTTTGAACATGCGTGATATACCTTGATGTACCATAATTACAAACCTAAGATTGGAATTTTGGAATTTGACTCCATCATTAGCTTTTGTAATTCATTTAAACGGAGGTACATTTTTTAAGCCGGGATTTCGTGATTTCAAATTCATATATCAAACCTAGAGAACACATACGGGCATGTTCAAACTTTATAATCATCCACTTTATTCATACACATGCACATTTTTGCTTTTGTCATCATATTTATAGGATAAACACATTTGGAATTTCATTTGAATTGGACCGTATGATAGTATTTGCTTGTAGTAGCTCAATGATCCATATTTGAATTGAATGGACAATGTAAGTTTCGAGTTGGAGACATTGATTTTCAAAACTTGCACTTTTTTTGCGTGCAAAACAAACAAATTGTCGGTCATGATATCATAGTCGGCCATACAAGAGCAGAATATAATTTTAGGCGCCAAAAGCTTTTAAACTTCCCGCTCACATCGAAATATCTCGCGCCCGAAAGTTTAGTCCTGCGATATTCCTGTTTTACCCCTACCACATGAACGGAAAAGGGCTGCGTGGGTAACTCCATTGTTTTCCCCTCTTTGCCCCCAACATTCTTCCCCAGAGCCCCTCCCCTTCCCCTCCCCGACCCCCCCCCAACCACAGCAAGCCGCCGAATATAGTCCTCCGCCGCAGTGGTGGACCTCACACCCCACGGGATCTACCTTCCGCACCTTGGAACCCCCAACTGCCAACTCACCACTTCACCGAAGCCGCTTCAGCGACTGACTTGTCCACCGCTCCAGATCTCCTTGACCGCCATCATGGTCCACCGCACCGGATCTGCTTAATCGGCGCCCTCATCCACCACAGTGTAGGCCCTTCACTGACCCCCTCGTCCGCCCCTTCGATGGTCCTTCATACAAGCCCTCGTCCGCCACAACAGATCGCCTCACCGAAAGCACTGCACAACACGCCCGCCGAAGCCTTCGTCCACTGCACCGGACCCGCTCCACGGACGCCATATTCAACTCCACCGGCCCTGCTTTACCGACACCGCAGCCTCATCAGGTTATTTCGATTTGTACTCCTTCAGTTTTTCTCTTTATCGTGCAACTATTCACTTACCACAGATGAGCTTTCTTGTATGTCGACAGGAGCCGCTTCAGCGATGGTGCAGCCGGCCCAAACTCAACCGCAACACGAGCACCATCGACGATCCTCTGCTATCAAGTATGACAACGATACCCATACGACACCGAGAATCAGGTATTATTATCCAACGGCCGATGCCTACGTTCACTTTCCTAGCATAAGCACCGCACCTTTGAATTTCTTCAGGGCATCATTCATTTTTTCATGAGACGCGTTATTCTGCTTGTACCTGTAGGGCCATACTTTTGGCAGTGAACATGTTACATGTGCTAAATTACATACCAGTGCACATATAGTTAATTTGCTTTAGTTTTGTCCTAAGTATTACTGTACTTCCTAGATATCACTGCCTACTATTTTACTTCTTGAATGCTATATTTATGATAATGGTGTTGTTCTGATGCCACCTGTTGGTTCCATCGGACTGCTTAATGTTCTCTATGCTTAATTACACATCAGCAAACTAGCATGTGGTTCCGCTACTTTTTGTTCGTTTTACCCTACATTTTCTGATGCTAGCTATTACATCACTGCTCCGAGCCTCTGTTCATTACTTGTTGTGTGTTCTTGATCTTCCCAAGTTGCATGACTAATTTGATGCTTCTATTAATTATGGAGCTGCCAACCCCATCAAGCAAAATATTGTTTCTTTTGGGGCTGGCACCTCGAACAAGCATAAAAATAGAGGGAAGCAGATATATTGTCGTGTATGCACACACCCTTCTTTCATTAGTTTAGATGAACCATTGATGATCAATTCGGACCAGTGCATGCGATTAAAATTAATTTTACCTAAATAGAGGGTGCAAAATAAACTACAACAACTAGATTTGCAACCACGGGATGCTGGCGATATCTTCAAAGAACATTGCAATAGCAGCGAGGCTTCACAGCAACATATGGTAAGCCAGTGTGTTTAGTACATGTGAAATGTAATGCGAGTGGGCCGCTTTCTTGGCTTGTGCCCTCAACCTGTAATCCTACCAAATTACAAATAGTTCAGTTGTCTCCTTTGTTGTATTGCTTGATTGGAATGCTTGTCTGTCGTTACGCTATACCTGAGTTGGCCAATATGTCAGCAGTGCCTGCTGTACTATCGTAAAGAAATGCATGCCTATTTCATTTGAGTCCTTAACTTTTCCTCTCAACTTCATCACAAGACTGTCTTCGTAGTTTATCTAAGGCCACATTGTTAAGTGCTTTCTCATATTATTTCAACTGCTTAGATACCTTGGCAACTTAAATATAGCAGTGGTACACTCCCTTTCAACTATGGATGTTAACTGGGTCCCGTTTAATCCCGATTAAAGTCCACTAGTGGTATGATAGTTCAAAAGAGTTTTTGTTTTTTGACGAAAATGAACTAGGGAGCTAGCAAAAACTAACTAGATGGGACTGGCGGATGTCGTTTATTTGCCACTTACATCCCTAGTTTCATCTTACCATTTTAATTTCTTTTCAGTTGATGCTCCTTCGAACCATTTAAATATAGCTTGCCATGCTCGACAATAATTCGTATGTCGTTTACCATGTAAGCTTACTGCCTGGATTGTACGATGACTATTTCTTACTTATGTCCAGCGAAAACCTTTCAGGATGCCGTTCACATTAGGACACAATGTACAACCCCAGAATCTATTTGTGGAAGCAGTGAGCCATCCATGTTACCAGATGGTAGCAGTTCAGAGGCAACACCGCTTGAGAGCAGTCTAAGCACAGATATTATACTGCTTGAGGCTCTACTAGAGGCAGAAAGAGATGGTGTGGCTGCCATGAATGAGGTAATTTTATCTTGAGGCTGGAAATTATGGAATTAGCGGCACGCATTATGCAAGCAACCCAAGAATTGGAGGAAGTAAGAATGTTGCATCTGAAGACGAAGGAGGTCCTGCTGTTTCTGCTATCTAAAGCCCAGGGTAATCCCGGTTCTTCTTTAGATACCAGTTGAAATTGTCATTAGATTATTGTACTTGCATGTTGTGTCATGTCTCTGAATGGATTATGTTGCAAGACCCCCTATGTTGTGCATGTGTTGTAATGATCTGATTTTTTAGGCGAGGTAATCCTCAGTACTTGTATGATTGACATAAGGTGAACTATTTTTCGTGTGAGCATATTGTATTGGATTAAATAACTGTTTGACTCAGAGTGTATCCAACCTACTAAATTCGAAGATCACGGCATTTCTAAATCATAATCATATATAAAGGTGGAATAAATCTTTGTTGTGGTTTTGAAGAAATAAATAACAAAACGTAGAATTATCTGTGGATGTTCGTAATCAAATACAAATTGGATTTGAATTTAGTTTGCAAGGGCCCAGGAACGTGAATGATAATTCTCCCAAGTTTTGAACGAAGCGGCTAAACACACACTATAGTTTGTGGGCTGCCCGAAGCAAGTGTTTGCAAGATGGAAATTACTGTCTACCCCTGACACTTGACATCCTTATCGATCGGATTTACACTGCTGTCGATAGGGGTAGACGTGACACGACGACCTCTGAGCCCATTCAGACACGGTGGGCGCCAAACGTGGGCGGCAAAACACATTTGATTCAAGCTCATCCGAAAGACATGTGTCTCTTCCTCCATTTCCCCATTCATACACGATGGGCAGCAAAACAAACTCTCCTTGTCCGAAATCGATGTAGGCTAATATATTAAATAGGGGCAGATGTGTAACTTACCTCAGACGTGACACAACCGCCCTACCTGTCAGGTCCATTCATACACCGTGGGCGCCAACCGTGGGCAGCAAAACACCCTCTTCTCACCCGAAATAGTTACCAGCAAATATTTGGGAGATGCGAGATTACTGTCCTATCCCCAACCGACGCGATGTCCGAAATTTTGAACGGGGGATAAGTTCGTAACTTTCCTACATTTCAGAGAAGCACGTCCCAAAGTTTGAGACCCCCCTCCCCTCCATTTCCCCATTCATACACCGTCGGCAGCACGACAACCTCCGCACTGCGGCCAGCCTCCTCCGTTCGCCAACCCATCCTCCACCTTGCCGGAGCCGCTACCCCTACCCTATCGTCCACTGCAAGAGATGGACGTCTCTCATCCACGGCGCTGGACCAGGATCCTTTCATCGCCTCCTCTCGCTTCATCGGTGCCGCTGTCCACCTTGTCGTTGCCGCTCCTACGGCCGCCTCATCCACGGCAACAGGATTTATCCCCCAACCCAGCCGTCTATCGTCTAAAGTCTTCTTCCCCGCTGCCGACAGCCATCGCACCCGCGGCACCCTCAAATATCAGCAGAGGCCTACACGGTGTCGCAAGAGAGGTGGTACTCTTCCATATGTGCTTAAGTTATTGATCTCACCCGAAAAATAGATTATGATTTGTTTACTGTAGTTTTCTTGTCTGTACCAAATCATAGTGGCTAGTTGAAAGCAAACATTGGTTGTGAAGTAGCTTTGTCCGGTTTGCACCTTCAGATCTTCCATGGCACGGGCACTATACTCGTAAAGCTTATGGTTTCCCCCTTTATATTCACTACCATCATCGTAGGTGCTTCGTGTCGTGCTAGCACCGCTCCTCAAGACCTCAACCCAAAGCTTATGTGTTGAAATACGAATCTGATATGATGCTCATATCACTAAAACAGAGAATGTTTAATTGGTCACCTAATGTTCCTATATTCATTTTGAAAATCATGTGTGCCACCCACTGGTCCAGCTGGTTCCACTTTCCTAGTTTTTTGCTTGATGCTTAGGGTTTTCCCCTTTTATCTACTCTACTATGATCTGCGTAGGTGCTTTCTGTCGTACTAGCATTACTCCAACCTTCAAGCTAAACAACACAACACTCAGAATTCGAAAGCTTAGTTGTTCAAATATGATTGTGATATGATACTGATATTAGTTAACAGACACATTTAATTGGTTAGCTAAAGGTCACACTTGAGTTTCTAAATGCATGTTGCGACATATATAGAGACAGCATAATTGCATTTCTTTGTCACTTGTTGACTGTACTTTCTTATCCATACCAAATCTTAGTTGTTATTTCAAAGCAAACATCGGTTGCTAACTACCCTTTGTGTGGTTTGCAGCTTCAGATCTGCCATCCCACTGCCATGGTCAACACTGTACTCATCATGCTTATGGTTTCCCCATTTTATGATGACCACAATCAGCATATGTGGTTCGTGTCGTAATAGCACTGCTCCACCCATCGAGCTAAACAAGCTTAGTTGTACAAATTCATATCTGATATTATGCTAATATTAGTAAAACTGAGAGATGTTTAATTGGTTAGCTAAATGTTCCTACTTTAGTTTCGAAATGCATGTGAGCCACATATGGAGAGACCGTAAAGAATAATATTTCTCTATGCGCTCTGGTTCATCATGGGTGGCCAACCGACATTGTACTGAAAGACCTGTAATATCTTCAATCTGCTTTCTCTTCTACTCTTCTTTAAGATGATCCTCTTCTCTTGCGGTCGACTGGTCAGGTCGAGTTGTTCTCCCTTAGTATATTTTGGATCTGTTAGGTCAGGTCAACTTGTTCTTCTTTACTATATGTTGAAGCTGTCATCTGCAAAGTGTCATCACTTCTGGAGCTCTCATATTTTGAGTAGTACGCCACATTATATTAATGCACACACCAAATTATAGCATGCATGGCATCTCTTAAAAGAATTGCAGAGATAGCACAAAGGGGTTTACAAGGAGGCAGTATTGGATTAGAATCACTTCTGCATTACAAAGAAAATCTCACTTGTTTTTATGTTTTCATGCATGTCAGATATTGAACATTATCAAAATGAATATGAGAATGGGCGCATGAGAGGAATATTGCGGAAAAATCCACTGGCTAACAAACTTGGCATGGTGGAGGATGGCCTATCTTATTCACCCATCAAGGTGCTTGCTCTAACTTGGCAAGGTTGTATTGGTCGCACATATTTTGCATCTAACCTCTTGCATTAATTCTACTTTGTTACACCATCTTCTTAGTTTCAGCATCATATATGAGTGTATGCCATACCTATCCATTTTCTGTACCTATTCCATGTGTCGTCACATGATGTTTTTCCAGTCAAATGTTGTTCTTTTGTAATAGATGTCCAAAAGGAAGAGGGTGAGTGCAGATCCTCAAGGAGTGATACCTGTTAAATCAGATAGATCAGCAACCACAGAAAACACAGGCCCAACTGTACCACACTTTACCCCTACTCCATTGGCCAAACCCCTATTAGAACTGCTGAGAGCCCAGCGTCAAGTGTTGTCTATGATATCAATTCAAAATTTGAACTCCTAAATTTATGCATGTGCCTTACCTTCTCTCTTGTATGAAAACTAATTTTAGATGAATCTCCTTGATCAAAGGATCATACGATCTCACAACAATACTGGGCTCTACATTGCTCTTGTCAGTACCTCTCTCCCTTTTGCCTTGTAACGCTGTACTTAATTAATTGCTATTTGATTATGTATCATCAGTCTGCACCTGAGCTTCATTATACTTTGTTTCTTCCAATATTATTTGATCTATATTTACTCTTTAAAAAATGTAGAATAATGGCAACGCTTATAAAGAATTTTCTTTGGGGAATTTATTGAATTATCCTACCATCAACATGGAGAAGGGCTTTGTCCAGCCCGTGTGAACATGTAATGTAAGTTCATCCTTCTCAAGCCTTCAAACTTTGTTCTAGAAAATTTGTGAGATCAAAGATACTCATGTTCGCAAGGTGGCATGCAAACTTTCATGTTGTTTGGGCATTCCAGGAGCTCGTGTCAAAGGAAAAGAAATAAATATGTAAGCGTGTGAACAGTAAATTCAAAAAAAATAGCAAGAAAATTCAAAAAAATATGAAAAAAATTGGCATCAATGAGGCTACGGTCTAGAAGCTGCGTGCAAATTTTTGTTGTGTTTGGACATTGGAGGGGCTTGTGGAGAAAAAAAACAAAATTTAGCTCGAGAAAAAACTTGGGAAAAAATGACTATTTTGAATTTTCTTGCTAGAGCTCCCCGCATGTCATTTGATTACAAAAACATGCAAGCACCTTGTGCACCCAAGCCTCTTTGATGCCAAAAAATTTCATATTTTTTTGAATTTTCTTGCTATTTTATTTCAAATTTACTGTTCACAAGCGTGCATATTGACTGTTTTCCTCGCCACGAGCTCCTGGAATGTCCAAATAGCATGAAAATTTGCACGCACCTTGCGCACATGAGTATCTTCGACCTCACAGAATTTTAGATTTTTTTTAAAAAATTTTGCTATTTTTCAGGACGGTCAAAGTTGTTTGACCAGACGGTAACGGCGTAGAAGGGCATTTCTATAAAGGCAACAAACGGTGGAGGGGCAAATTTGAGCAGGCTTTCGAATTAGGGGTATATCTGATTAGGTGGTTCGAGTTAGGGACAGAAATGCAAATGGCCCTTATTTGTTTGCTTGTAGTCAGTGCAGTTCTTTTTCCGCGGTTTGCTAGTGGCTGCAATAACCTATTTTTTAAAACTAGGCCACAATAACCATGGGAAACATATTTACTGTAGTGACACTAGGCCTCCTACGGGCCGTAGAAACAATGGGCCTTCTACCGACCGTAGAAACAATGGGCCTTCTACGGGCCATATCATCAATGGGCCTTATACGGGCCGTATGATCGATTGGAAAAACATGGGCCAATAACAGATCGCATTATGGTCGTAAACGGGCTAGAGTTGGAATCGTCCGTTCATGGGCCGACCATAATGGGCCATCATTAATAGGCCGTATTTGATGATGCTATGAAAACAGCCCAACGTATTAACAGGCCACAAACGGGCCGACTATAACCAAAAGGTGAATTTGGCCCACAAGCAGAAAATGCGGTAACAGGCCGTAAGTAACCGAATGTTGGTAATGAGCCCAAGAATAAATGGGCCCTGAGAAGGCCGAAGAATAACATGGGCTGCAAACTGCCCAATGGATTAATGGGCTGTTAATGGGTATAAAGTGATACACTGTTCATTACAGGCCAGTTTCACCACGGGCCATTAATGGGCCAACAGTTACAAAGGGCCTAATATGGGCCGAAAGACGTCATGGGCCATACATGGGCCGGAACTTAAAATAGGATGGAATCATATTGGACGGCCCAGATGACGCTACTGGGCCTAATTCGGATAGGTCGTAACGGGCCCTGGGTTAGCAGGTTGTAAATGGGCTATATGCGAACAGGCCGTTAACAGGCTTTCCGTGGGCCGGCCCGCCACCTTTTGACCAAGTCAAACGGGCCGGCCTTTTCACAGGAATGGGCCTCTGTTGGGCCGTGCCATGTGTCGACGTATCATAGGCGCCTTCGGTCCAATGAGTGGATGACATCTGTCCCAACGGTGAGCCGGCATATGTTTCCTCTAGTTTACACGTGGAAAATCCCCATTGGTCGGGGCTGTTAACGGGTTATCGGATCCAAAACCGGACCCGATAGCTTAATGGCGTTCCGTTAAAGTGGATGCCATGTGTCGGTCACCCTTGATGAAAGCACTTCTGTGACGTGTGATTTATCGTCATGGAAGTGGACACTTCCGTGATGATAATTTTGGTAATGTCATGCAACACTTCTATGACAGCACAGGTATGACTATCTTGATTCTGTCATAAAATTGTCATGGATGTACATGAATGACAAAAAACGTGACCTACTGTGAAAAACATGTATCATCACAGAAGTGTATTTTTTTGTAGTGACAGGAGGAAGTACCAGTGGTGAAGGATTACCCCGACGTATTTCCGGAGGAGTTACCAGGCATGCCACCGGATCAAGACATTGAGTTTTTGATTGACCTTTTGCCAGGCATCGGGCCAATACCAAAGAGACCGTATCGGATGCCCGCAAAGGATTTGGAGGAAATTAAGAAGCAGACTAAGGAGTTACTGGATAAAGGTTACATTCGACCAAGTTCGTCACCTTGGGGAGCCCCAGTACTTCTAGTGGAGAAGAAGGATGGATCATTAAGGATGGTTGTTGATTATTGTGCATTGAATGAAGTGACGATCAAGAACAAGTACCCGCTGCCGATGATCAATTATTTGTTTGACCAGCTGCGAGGAGCTAAAGTTTTCTCTAAGATCGGTCTGCGATTAGGATACCACCAGCTGAAGATTCGAGAGCAGGATATACCTAAGACAGCTTTTACCACAAGGTACGGGCTATACGAGTATACCATTATGTCATTTGGTCTGACTAACGCGCCTGCCTATTTCATGAACATGATGAACAAAGTGTTTATGGAGTTTTTGGATAAGTTCGTTGTGGTGTTCATTGATGATATATTGGTCTACTCTAAGAATGAAGAGGAGCATAAGGAGCATTTGTGTTTAGTTCTCGAGAAGCTCAGGGAATATCAGTTGTATGCCAAGTTCAGCAAGTGTGAGTTTTGGTTGAAGGAAGTCAGATTTCTTGGACATGTTATATCCGGAGAAGGAATAGCAGTAGACCCGACCAAGGTTGTTTCTGTGACTAAATGGGTAGCACCCACGTCAGTTGGAGAGATCAGGAGTTTTCTCGGACTCGCAGGATATTATCGGAGGTTCATAGAGAATTTCTCCAGGATTGCAAAGCGCATGACAGAGTTGTTGAAGAGGGACACCAAGTTCAAATGGACTGAGGAGTGTGAAGTCAGTTTTCAGGAGTTGAAGAAATGGTTGGTCATAGCCCCAGTGCTGATTCTTCCAGATCAACGAAAGGATTATCAAGTGTATTGCGACGCTTCCCGTCGAGGACTTGGAGCAGTGCTTATGCAAGAGGGAAGAGTTGTTTCATATGCCTCATGACAACTTAAACCTCATGAGTTAAATTATGCTACTCATGATTTGGAGTTAGCAGCCGTAGTGCATGCACTAAAGACGTGGAGACACTTTCTCATCGGAAACCACTGTGAGGTATACACGGATCATAAGAGTTTGAAATATATCTTCACGCAGAAGGAGTTCAACCTCAGGTAGAGGAGATGGTTGGAGCTCATTAAGGATTATGATATGAAATTGCACTATCATCTCGGAAAGGCTAATGTAGTAGCCGATGCGTTGAGTCGCAAGAGTTATGTTAATACGCTCATGACCGGAGGATTACCCAAGGAGTTAGCAGAGGATCTTTGCGAGCTATGTTTGGAAATGGTTCCGAGAGGTTATGTAGCAGCATTGGAAATCCAGTCCACTTTGATGGATAAGATCAGGAAAGCTCAGAAGATTGACAAGGAGATTGTCGAGATAAAGGAAAGGATGAGTAAAGGAAAGGCTAAAGGATTTCGTGAGGATGAGCACGATACTTTATGGTTTGAGGATCGCGTATATGTGCCTAATGACCCCGAGATCAGGAAGTTGATTCTGCAGGAGGCCCATGATTCGCCGTATTCGATTCACCCAGGAAACACTAAGATGTATCTGGATTTGAAGTAAAGTTTCTGGTGGACTGGAATGTAGAAGGATATTGCTGAGTATGTAGCAGTATGTGATGTATGTCAGAGAGTTAAGGTAGAGCATCAGAAGCCAGCAGGATTGCTACAACATTGTGATACCCGATGGAAGTGGGACAAGCTTGGCATGGATTTTATCATTGGGTTGCCCAGGACTCGTTCAGGCTGTGACTCTGTATGGGTTGTAGTCGACCGATTGACGAAAGTAGCTCATTTCATCTCAGTGAAGACCACTTATACAAGTGCTAAGTTGGCAAAGATATACATGACCAGGATCTATGTCTACATGGAGTTCCGAGGACCATTGTATCAGATAGAGGAACCCAGTTTACCTCAAAGTTCTGGAGTCAGTTACATGAGACTTTGGGTACTAGGCTAGAATTCAGTACAGCCTTTCATCCATAGACAGTTGGACAGACCGAGAGAGTCAATCAGATTCTGGAGGACATGTTGAGAGCTTGTGCGCAAGATTATGGATCTAGTTGGGACGACAATACACCGTATGCAGAGTTCTATTATAACAATAGTTATCAAGCCAGTTTGAAGATGACCTCGTTCGAAGCCTTCTATGGAAGGAGGTGCAGGACACCGTTATTGTGGGATGAAGTTGGAGACCGTCAATTGTTTGGACCGGATTTGATTAAGGAGTCTAAAGAGAAGGTTAAACTGATTCGCGACAGGATCAAGGTAGCCCAGTCTAGGCAGAAAATTTATGCGGATTCTAAACGCAAGGAGATAGTTTACGAAGTTGGCGACAGAGTATACCTTCGTGTGTCACTGCTTCAAGGAGTTAAGCGTTTTGGAGTTAAGGGAAAGCTAGCACCACGATTTGTGGGACCATACAAAGTTTTGGAATGTATGGGAGAAGTTGCTTACAAGCTGGAATTGCCAGAAGGATTGTCAGGAGTTCACGATGTGTTTCACGTTTCCCAGTTGAAGAAGTGCCACGCAGAGATGGCCGTTATTTCTCTGAGAGATACAGTGCCACTGGAAGCGATTCAGCTGAATAGTGATTTGACCTACGAGGAGAAACCAGTGAAGATTCTCGAGTTTGCCAACCGAGTCACATGCAGCAAGGTTATCTAGTTTTGCAAAGTTCAGTGGAGCCACCATACCTAGGATGAAGCCGCCTGGGAACGAGAGGAAGATCTACAGAAGGACCACAACACCTATTTTCTAGCCAACCCGAATCTCAAGGGTGAGATTCATCTTAAGGGGGTAGGTTTGTAACATCCCAAATTTTCAATTTGGAATGTTATACATAGGTCATCATATGCATATCATATTTTATTCGCATTTTGGTTGCTCCTAGAAACTCTAAGCAACTCAAGGACCCACGGGGAGAGTTGGGGGTTTCATTTGTTTTCATATTTGAATTTTCTCTAATATTGAAAAGAGGATCATTTTGGTTTTAACCATTTTCTCTCCAAAAATATTTCGTAATTAAAATAAAAGAGAGGAGATAAAATGAATTCTTCAAAATAAAAGAAATATTGGAGGAAAAATGTTAAAATCAAATATTTATTTTTAATATGGATTTTATTGCTATTTTACTTGAATTAGAAAAATATGCATGTTTTCAAAATTGCAATTTTTAGGCCAGAAAAATGTTCACTTTGTTCTAAATATTCTATTTAGATGGTGAAATTTTTTCTTGGCATTTTATAATTTTTTTATTTAATTAGGATGTTTTCTGTTTGGGCGGAATTATTTAAAAAAAACACTTCGCCGCCCGACTGGGCCGAAGGCCCAGCCGAGCCGGGCCGCACCCGCGCCGCCACGTCCGAGTCCGGCCGGGGCACGCCTCCC
>NC_041389.1:53506194-53508394 GCF_002162155.2 Triticum dicoccoides
ATCGTTGCTGCCGCTCTGCCGCCGCGCTGCCGATGCCCTGCCGCCCCATGCCGCCGACGCCGCCCCGCCCCGCCGGAATCCCGCTGGAGGTAGCCACCGCCATCGTCCACCGTGTTTTTTCGGTTAAGTAAAAACCGTTGTTTTTTTAGAAAAACCCTAGATCTATTTTTTTATATAGGTCGGTTCGGTTTTTCGTTGGTTTAGTTATTTAGCATGCTCGCATTCCACCTCCTCGCCTGTTTCACTTCCTAATGAAGCCCAGCTCCCTACTGTAGCTGCTCTGCCACCCACCACCGCCCTCACCGCCCACCCCGAGCCCTCCGCCCTTTGCTCCACCATGGCCAACTATCCGGTGAATCCAATCCCTTTCCTGTCGCCCGGCTGGTCGGTCGAGCCTGGTCCGGCGCACCGCAAGGTTCGGGCCGACATGGCCGTCAACCCCATTCCGCCGCTCAACAACAGCTTCTTGGCCATCGCGGAGGCGAGCAGATTTGTGCCTTTGCATCTCAGGGAAGGACTCCGTGAAACCATTGAAGGGCTTCTGCACGAATCGGGGCTACACACCACTGAGGCTTCTGACCATCCGCTTGGTATTGTTATGTTCGCCTTTGCAAACTCTTTCATCAGAGATACCGCAGTCAATACTACTTTCCAGCTCGATGACGAGGATCTAGTAATCTCCTTTGTGCGCCATAATGCTGCTTTGAACATGCGCCAGACCACCTATGGTCCAGAAGTCTGGCTCATGTATATTGGATTCTCTGACGATTACCAAACTGATTTTTATCTGCAACGCTCTGTTGATGACTATGGTCGCCTTGTCTCTTGGAACAACCCCAACATCGACTGCCGCGTTGTGCTGATCAAAGTCAGGGTGATCCATCTGCGTCTGATCCCTAAGAGCATCGTCGTCCGTCAGTTGGGCGGTGATCGGGCCTGCTGGACTGCTGCGGTCTTCATTCTTCGGGGAGCTGACTGGAATGCCCATGACCCTGAAGTGCCAGTTGCTGATGAAGATCCTCTGCCTGCTAGTGGCGTGCCACACCCCATGTTTGGAGAAGGACTCACAGCCGAACAACTGTACCAGGAGCAGCTGCAGAACTGGCTCATCCAAAATGGAGTTGCCAATGATCATGGTCCTCACAATGCTGCTCACCAGGATGCCCCTCAAAATGCTCAGTGGGATGCTTGGCCGGAGCCCCCAATGCCTCAAATGCCTGCAGCTTTAGTCAATTCCAGGCCTGGCTTGCTTCCCAAGGACTGCGGGTTCAAGATGGTCTGTTACCTGACGACAATGTCTCAGACAGTCTCAATTCTGTCTGGGATTCAACTTCTTCAGGCAGCTCTTCTGGATTTATCCAAGCTCCTATTGGTCCTGACAACACTGTGATGGTGATTTCTCCCAGGCATGACGTGATTGCAGTTGATGTGACAGTTTCTTCTGATAACCTCCATGTCAACATCTTTGTGCAAGGTAATGATCTTGTAAATGTTCTGATCAATGGCACAATCCCACGCAGCACTTTTACATCCTACCTGTCTAGTTCTATTTTATCTGTTGTGGCTGCTTATGGTCCGTGGAGTGCTGGTTATGGTCTGCCACTGCTTGCTCTGCAAACTGCTGCCCCGGTTTCTGATTTTCAAGTTGCAACGGCTGACACTTTCCTGACAATCCGTTTTTCTCCAAGAATTCTGAATGTGCCCCTAAGATCATCTATAGTGCAGATCTCTGAGCTAATTTCTGAAAGTGATGCCACTACTGAAGAGGTGGCTCCCCTGCTTCAGCTTACTGATTCTGAGTCCTTACCTGAAGATGATCACCAGGTTGCTCTGCCGGTTGAGGTGCAGCGAGATGTTTCTGCTGAATCCCCAGACCAATTGGTTATTTCTGCTGAATCTGTTGCTGGCCTTGCTGACTCCTCTGACCAGCCGATGGAGATCCCTTTGGCGCCAACTGATGGTTCAAGTGCTGGGCCTCTTGCTCAGGCCTCACCCTTCGAGGCCAATGAGTTAGGCCTGGGCCAAGTTTTTCCTCCTGGCCCATCTCTAGCTCGCACGCGCCGCACTAAGATTCAACCTCCTGTGGTCACCACTGAAGTGAGGCGCAGCACTCGTTCTACCAGGTACGATGGGTTCAGGGTGCCCCAGATTTCTGATGTTCGAGTTCCTGTGTCCAAGGTCAAGCCTCGTCAGATTCCTA
>NC_041389.1:53508609-53552239 GCF_002162155.2 Triticum dicoccoides
TCTTCATGTCATGCAGGCCGTTGGTATTAATCACTGTGCTGTTCCTCCTGCTGAAATCACTGACGAGGCGCTGCTGGCCTCGGCTGTCCCTGATGTTCAGACAGGTTTGGAGGATGGCAATGCCCCGTCCTCGGCATAAATTGTTGGTTCTTTATTTATGCCCCTTTTGCGTAATTGGAATGTCCTTTGTTGGAACATTCACGGTTTAAATTCGGACAAGAAGCTGCTAGCCCTATCTAATGCTATCTCTGTTAGTGGGTGCGCCATAGTTTGCCTTCAGGAAACTAAAAAACCCTTTGTTGATTTGGCGTTTATTAAAACTTGTTGCCCTAAGAGATTTGATAAGTTTGCTTATGTACCTTCCAGAGGTACCTCTGGTGGCATCCTCACTATGTGGAACAGCTCGGTATTCTCTGGTGATGTGATCGTGTCCAATGACTTTGTATTGGGTGTCAAATTTACCAGCACAGTTTCAGCGCAATCTTGGTCTCTTTATAATATTTATGGACCATGTACTGCCCCAGCCCAAGTGGATTTCATTCAATGGTTGTATGACCTAGACATTCATTCCAACGATGATTGCCTTCTCCTTGGTGACTTCAACTTCATTCGTGGACCGCAAAACCGTAACAAACCAGGTGGTGACCCCAATGACATGTGCACTTTCAATGATATAATCCGTCAACAAAACCTAATTGAATTGCCGCTAAAAGGTCGCCTGTACACGTGGAGCAATATGCAGCAAGATCCATTGTTGGAACAACTAGACTGGTTCTTCTCCTCTATACACTGGACATTTACTTACCCCAACACAATTGTTAAACCGCTCTGCAAGCCTGTCTCTGACCACACTCCTTGTGTCATAAGCATTGAGACAAAAATCCCTCGGACCAAGCTTTTCCGATTTGAAGCCTATTGGCTACTTCACCCTGGTTTTATGGATGTGGTTAGAAATGGTTGGACCCGTCCTTCAACTCCTCTAATGCCGCCACAGTGCTCTGCCGCAAATTCAAGATACTTCGTCAAGCGCTCAAAGTTTGGAGCAAAAATATATCCAGGTTATCTGTGGCTATCGAGAACACAAACAATACTCTCTCCGAGCTGGATGGTTTGGAAAATTTGAGACCTCTAACCAACCCCGAATGCAACTTCCGCAAGATCATCAAATCTCACCTTCTTCGGTTGCTAGATTATCAAAAACAGTACTGGAGAAAATGTTGCACCATTCGATGGGTTAAATTCGGTGATGAAAACACCAAGTTCTTCCAGGCGGTTGCTACTGAGCATTACATAAAGAATAATGTGGCTACTCTACAAACTGACGGCGGCTTGTTGGTGGAAGATCACACGGGTAAAGAAGCACTATTGTTTCATGCATATACAGAGCGATTGGGCACGTCTAATCCCACACAAATGCGCTTTGATCTTCCATCGCTTATCCACCCTTCTGAAAATCTTGATCACCTCACAGACCCATTCACAAAAGATGAGATTGATGGGGTAGTAAAAGAAATGCCTGCGGACCGTGCTCCCGGCCCCGATGGGTTCAGTGGATTATTCCTTAAAGCATGCTGGCCGATTATCAAAGAGGATTTCTACACGCTCTGCACTCAATTCCATGCTGGGGAGCTCAATCTTCAAAGCATTAATGATGGCCTAATTACTCTGATACCCAAGACTGGATCTCCTACCACAGTTAATGATTACCGACCGATCACTCTACTTAACTGCTGCCTCAAGCTCATCACTAAGCTTCTGGCCAACCGACTACAAAAAGTGATCCTACGCATCATTCATCGAAACCAATATGGCTTCATCAAAGGGAGGTATATCCAAGATTGTTTGGCTTGGACATGTCAGTATATTCATCAATTCCAGGTTTCCAAAAGGCCAATCGTGTTACTCAAGCTAGATTTTGCAAAAGCTTTCGACACCATCGAGCACGACGCAATGATCAAGATTATGAAACACATGGGTTTTAATGATAAATGGATGTCTTGGATCCATTCGATATTTTCCTTCGGACGATCGTCCATTCTTCTTAATGGAGTGTCGGGCCGCCAGTTTCACTGCAAGTGGGGCGTCAGGCAGGGTGACCCCCTCTCCCCCCTCATCTTCGTTCTTGCGGCTGACCTACTGCAATCAGCAATCAATGATGCCTTCCGGAGAGGCCTAATTCATTTGCCTTTCCCCTCAAATGGTAATATGGATTACCCGATTATTCAATATGCTGATGATACGATTTTGCTCATGCCGGCCTGCCCTAGACAAGCGGTAATTATCAAGAACATTCTGTCCAATTATGCCGAGTCCATTGGTCTGAAAATCAAATTTCATAAATCTACTTTGATACCCATCAACTTGGACCAGCAAATGACTACTAACATGGCCTCAATCTTTGGCTGCTCGATTGGTTCCATGCCCTTCACCTATCTTGGCCTACCCCTCGGCATCTCCAGGCCCTCACTCAATGACTTCATGCCTTTGGTCTGCAAGATGGAACGAAATCTTTCTTCCACCCTCTCACTCATGTCATACGCTGGGAAGCTCACACTGCTCAATACCGCCGTTACGTCGCTTCTTATCTATGCCATGTGTACGCTGAAGTTCTCACCTAAACTTGTTGAGATACTGGACAAAATCAGGAGAAGATGCCTCTGGGTCAAAAACACGGATCAAGGTGAAAAATCAAACTCACTCGCTGCCTGGGACATGGTCTGTAAGCCAAAGAGCAAGGGAGGCATGGGGGTGATAAACCTCAAAATCCAGAATGAGGCTCTGCTATTAAAGTTTCTTCACAAATTCTACAACAAGCTGGATATTCCATGGGTGCACCTCACTTGGGACACTTACTATGATCAGCAGACTCCTCACGCTATGGAGCCGGTAGGATCCTTTTGGTGGCGCGACATTTTAAAACTCACACCAATTTTCCGCGGGATTTCCAAGGTTCAAGTTGTCTGTGGGTCCACGGCCCTCTTTTGGAAAGATTTATGGGCTGACCAGATACTTCAGGTCTCTCATCCGCGGGCGTTCTCATACGCCATCAATGAAGATGTCTCGTTACGAGATTTCTTGGGGATCACGTTGCTAGGAATGGCCTTTCAACTACCGCTCTCCCCACAAGCGTTAGATGAGGTCAGGCAAATCTAGCCATTGCTGCATCCATCCAACCGACGACCTCCACATCCGATGTCTGGACCTATGTTTGGGGCAAAACCACCTACAAATCAACGGACTTCTATCAATTCTACTTCTGAGAGATCCAAGTTCATCAAGTTTTTGGCTGGCTTTGGAAGTCTAAATGTACCATGAAATTGAAAGTTTTTGCCTGGCTTCTGCTCCATGATCGATTAAACACCAGGAACATGCTGAAGATACGCCATTACAATATTGGAGACGATCACAATTGCTTCCTCTATGGACATAACATAGAAGAAACGGTCGAGCACATGATCTTTACTTGCACGTTTAGTAGGCGTTGGTGGCAAGCTCTGAACATCAACTGGGAACCTTTTGGGGGTAGGTTGCAAGCCATTGAAGACCAAAAAAGGGAACACCCCACACCTATGTTGTTTGAAAAATTCACTGTGGCCGCGTGGAGCCTTTGGAAGGAAAGGAACAATAAGGATTTCAGGGTTGTTGATCCATCCTTTTGTTCGTGGTTGGAGAGATTTAAAAAGGACTTTGAACTCCTACAACATAGGGTCAAGGAGCCAGATAGGCCTCTGGTGCTGGATTTTGTAAACTCTTTAAACTAGGGCCTTTTATCTTTCCCTTCTTGGTGGGTCACAAAGTGCACCCACACCTCTCTCCCCCCCTCCATGATGTAAATACCCACACTGTACAGCTACCCTATTTTATTTAATATATTTACATAGTAGGAGCCTTTCCTACTGTTTCTGGTCAAAAAAAAGTTATTTAGCAGACATTCGTTTATTTTAACGAACGCTGTTTGCCGGTTAGGTTCAGACAGCGAATGTTCGTTCGTTAGTCTGTTCGTTTCGTTTTATTTTCCAGGGTTTATCTGCGATTATTTTCGATCGTGATTTCTGCCCTGATCTTCGATCTAGTGTAACTTTTTGCTCGTTTATCTAAATTAGATGAAACTAGAGCCTAAATCTTTGTCTTGAAGCCCTCTTTCTCTTTAACCAACTTGAACATGATTTTGGTACTGTAAAATTTAACTTAAGTCCACATTAGTAAATGAATCTTGTTTCGTTCGCATCTTGAATTTTGTTGCTCCGTTTGAGTTGATTCTTTTTGCAAATCGAAGCTCTTCAGTTGAGCTTTCTGTTTGGATCTTCTTATTTGAGTTTTACCAGTGGTTCTTGCTGGAGTGCTTATGTATGCTATTGTTTGTTTGCGATAGAATTACCGGAGTGCGAAGCATGCTACTACGAGTCTCTAGGTTTTGCAGATCATCAGCAAGGCAAGTAACACTTTGATCATATCCCTTTATTACCCAGTTTTTATGCATTAGTTCCAATCCTCAAACATTGCATGATTAGGAGCTGATTAACATGTGTGTTTGGGAAGTAGACGATGAGGTAGAACCTATTGTCCTTTTATTATCAAACCTTTGGGAGTTACTTCTAGTTATGCTCAGGATTGCTATGCTATGCTCGTAGACGTGGATTGGGTGAGTATATCCATGACAGATGTGAAAATTGTTAATTAATGGTTAACTTAAGGTGGCTACTTCAATACACATCTGGGTAGATTGGTTGCGGGCACCTGGAGAATCCAGTGTTGTCCTAGGATATCCCGGAGTACCCGTGCGATCACCCTACGGTTCGCCACCCAGGCTCAAAGGGATCACAAGATTATTCATGCTAGAAACTTTCGTGTGCAGCCACAAGCTATTATGGTATCTAGCATAGTTGAGTAGGTTGCATGACCTCTTTCAGTGGTGGGCTAGCAGATGTAGGGGAAAGTAGGTGTAACTGTCCATCCAGAGTAAAGAGTTAATGTTTCTGAAAGACTGTGTCGGCCATCCGTTTCTCAAATACCATGTAGTGCGAGAAATCTAATGGAGGAGATTGAGTCTTGTGGGGAAAAGTGTGCAAACCTCTGCAGAGTGTACAAACTAATCATGGTTAGCCGTGTCCCCGGTTATGGACTTGAGTATCTGGTTCTTGGATTATCATGTTGATCTCATCACTCTAAATTAATTTGTTGGGTTAATTGATATTGCTTATTTTTTGGATTGAGTTGGAGGAACCTTCTCAATGTTTAACAACCACCATGATAGCTAAATAAAATTTATTCCTTTGTTGTAGGGAAAAATTGGCTTTATGAAAAATATTAACCATAGAGCTTTCCATCAGCCATATATGCATGTAGTGATAGCATCTATTCTGTTCATTACTCTCTTGTGTTACATTGCCAGCATATTCCATGTGCTGACCTGTTTCGGGCTGCAACATATCATGTTGCAGACTTTTCAGACGACGAGTAAGATGCGATAGGTCGTTGTCGTTCACTCAGCTATGCCGTTGGAGTTGATGGACTCACTTTATCTTCCAAGCCTTCCGCTGTTATCTTATTTAGATGGCCTTAAGCCGGATTATTGTAATAAGTTCTCTTTTGAGACATTTCGACATAATAAGTGTGTGATTGAAACTCTGTTATAAATCCTCGAGTACTATGCATGTCAGCATTACCGATCCGGGGATGACACTGATGCACAGAGACTTGACTGTTCAAGGTCTGGTCGCTACACCGTAGGGCTTGTAAATGGTAAAAACACTTCCGGAAGAACGCTGGAGCCCAGGTGTGACGAGTCTTCCACATGTTGCATAGATGCTTATTGTCAACCAAGTCGAAGCAATGTATCATGTGCTGCCAATTCTCTTCAAATTCATCAACTGTGTCAGCATCATTGATGCACGTGTAGAAATCTTGCTCAAAAACCTTGATGTCTACTACACAACCTTCTTCTTGTAGACGTTGTTGAGCCTGCAAGTGCACAGGTTTGTAGGACAGTAGCAAATTTCCCTCAAGTGGATGACCTAAGGTTTATCATTCCGTGGGAGGCGTAGGATGAAGATGGTCTCTCTCAAACAACCCTGCAACCAAATAACAAAGAGTTTCTTGTGTCCCCAACACACCCAATACGATGGTAAATTGTATAGGTGCACTAGTTCAGCGAAGAGATGGTGATACAAGTGCAATATGGATGCTAGATATAGGTATCTGTAATCTGAAATAATAAAAACAACAAGGTAACTAATGGTAAAAGTGAGTGTAAATGGTATTGCAATGATAGGAAACAAGGCATAGGGTTCATACTTTCACTAGTGCAAGTTCTCTCAACAATAATAACACAGATAGATCATATAACAATCCCTCAACATGCAACAAAGAGTCACTCCAAAGCCACTAATAGCCGAGAACAAATGAAGAGATTATGGTACGGTACGAAACCACCTCAAAGTTATTCTTTCGGATCAATCTATTCAAGAGTTCGTACTAGAATAACACCTTAAGACACAAATCAACCAAAACCCTAATGTCACCTAGATACTCCGTTGTCACCTCAAGTATCCGTGGGCATGATTATACGATATGCATCACACAATCTTAGATTCATCTATTCAACCAACACAAAGTACTTCAAAGAGTGCCCCAAAGTTTCTACCAGAGAGTCAAGACGAAAACGTGTGCCAACCCCTATGCATAGATTCATGGGCGGAACCCGCAAGTTGATCACCAAAACATACATCAAGTGGCAAGTGATATCCCATTGTCACCACAGATAAACACGGCAAGACATACATCAAGTGTTCTCAAATCCTTAAAGACTCAATCCGATAAGATAACTTCAAAGGGAAAACTCAATCCATTACAAGAGAGTAGAGGGGGAGAAACATCATAAGATCCAACTATAATAGCAAAGCTCGCGATACATCAAGATCGTGCCATAGAGAGAACACGAGAGAGAGAGAGATCAAACACAAAGCTACTGGTACATACCCTCAGCCCCGAGGGTGAACTACTCCCTCCTCGTCATGGAGAGCGTCGGGATGATGAAGATGGCCACTGGTGAGGGATCCCCCCTCCGGCAGGGTGCCGGAACAGGCTCCCGAGAGGTTTCTGGTGGCTACAGAGGCTTGCGGCGGCGGAACTCCCGATCTATCTTCTGTGTCGATGTTTTTAGGGTACGTAGGCTTATATAGGCGAAATAAGTCGGTCAAGGGAGCCTCGAGGGGCCCACGAGAGGGTAGGGCGCGCTTAGGGGGGTGGGGGCGCCCCCCTGTCTCGTGGCCTCCTCGATGATCCCCTGGCTTGCACTCCAAGTTCCTGGGATTGGTTCTGTTCCAAAAATAACTTTGCCGAAGGTTTCATTCCGTTTGGACTCCGTTTGATATTCCTTTTCTTCGAAATACTGAAACAGGAAATAAAACAGCAATATGGGCTGGGCCTCCGGTTAGTAGGTTATTCCCAAAAATGATTTAAATGTGTAAAACAAAGCCTAGAAACATCCAAAAGGGGTAATATAATAGCATGGAAAATCAAAAATTATAGATACGTTGGAGACGTATCAAGCATCCCCAAGCTTAATTCTTGCTCGTCCTCGAGTAGGTAAATGATAAAAACAGAATTTTTGATGTGGAATGCTACCTAGCATAATTCTCAATGTAATTTTATTTATTGGGGCATGAATGTTCAGATCCAAATAATTCAAAATAAAAGTTCATATTGACATAAGAAATAGTGATACTTCAAGCATACTAATCAAAGTAATCATGTCTTCTCAAAATAGCATGGCTAAAGAAATGTATCCCTACAAAATCATATAGTCTGATTGTTTCTCTATCTTCATCACACAAAGTATTTAAACATGCACAACCCCGATGACAAGCCAAGCAATTGTTTCGCACTTTAGTAATCTCAAACTTTTTCAACTTTCACACAAGACATGAGTGTGAGCCATGGACATAGCACTATATGTTGAATAGACCGATGGTTGTGGAGAAGACAAAAAGGAGAAGATAGTCTCACATCAACTAGGCGTATCTACGGGCTATGGAGAGGCCCATTAATAGATATCAATGTGAGTGAGTAGGGATTTCCATGCAACGGATGCACTAGAGCTATAAATATATGAAAGCTCATCAAAAGAAACTAAGTGGGTGTGCATCCAACTTGCTTGCTCACAAAGACCTAGGGCATTTTGAGGAAGCCCGTCATTGGAATATACAAGCCAAGTTCTATAATGAAAAATTCCCACTAGTATATGAAAGTGACAACATAGGAGACTCTCTATCATGAAGATCATGGTGCTACTTTGAAGCACAAGTGTGGAAAAAGAGATAGTAGCATTGTCCCTTCTCTCTTTTTCTCTCATTTTATTTTTTATTTTATTTTTTTTCTTTCTCTCTTTTTTTTCTTTGGCCTCTTTTTTCTTTTTTTTCTTTTTGGCCTTTCTCCTTTTTTTCTTTTTGTAAAGTCCGAAGTCTCATCCCGACTTGTGGGGGAATCATAGTCTTCATCATCCTTTCCTCACTAGGACAATGCTCTAATTAATGAAGATCATCACACTTGTAAGTGCATCTAGTGCCCCTTAGTGATTTTGGTGTATTGAAGACTTATAGGTTAAGTAACTGATGCGTTTGTGAGTGTACACAGGTCTATAAGTCTATGAGGAGTTTGATATTTACAGAGAAAGTCGGCCCCTGAAAATGAAGTTCTTCGACTGAAGACTTTGATATTCTGAAGACTTTCTGAAGACTTTGAAAGTGAAGAAAGTGGTGTGACCCTGAAGACTTGATATTCATTCGAGGAATATGAAGCGTGAAGACTTTTGTTTTCGTAGTTTCATTTTCTCTTTCTTGAGTCATAGGAAACACCGTACTATTAAAGGGGGTCGAGGAAATACTAAGGAAAAATTTCCATGTGATGCTCAACTCAAAATCCTACACCTACCAATCCCTTCGAGTGAAGCCGTTGGAAATCTCATACAGTTCAGTCAACTTCTTCAGTGACAGAGACGCAGTTCTTCTGGTCACTGAGGACTTTGCTCTGACTGAGGAGTTAGGAATTTGCCAGTGCGAATTGCCTACACAGTGAGGAACATGATAGCCCTGAGGAATTTGAGAGTCAAATTTCCGACCGTTGCTGTGCTGCGCGCCGGCTGTCCAAAATATCTTATCCACCTAACGGTCATATCATTGAAGGGAATTTATGTCTTACCATGTCGGGCTGCTCCCTAGGCTATAAATAGCCGCCCCCTACAACCACTAGCTGGTTGGCTGCTCCGAGAGAACTTGACACTTGTCATTTGAGAGCAACCCATCCTCCGAGGACTTTGAGCGAAAATCATCAAGTGAGGAAAATCCAAAACCAAACCCCCATAAACCCAAAGTGATTGAGCATCACTGAAGAAATTGATCCTGCATGGATCCGACGCTTGTTACCTTTGAAGACTGTGCTTCTCCCAGACGGTTAGGCGTCAAGGTCTAGAGCATCCAAGAGGAATTGTGGATCACCGAGTGACCAAGTCTGTGAAGGTTTGGAAGTCACCTGAAGACTTACCACGAGTGATTGGACGAGGCCTGCGTGGTCTTAGTTCAAGGAGAATACGGTGAGGACTGGGTGTCCTGAGTTGCGGCTCAGAGACTGGGTGTCCGGGACTGTGTGTCCTCGAGTTTAAATACTCAGCCGCTCCAACCAGACGTACAACTGAGACAACAGTTGGAACTGGTTTACCAAATCATTGTCTTCACCAACTGACTGGTTCTATTTCCTCAACTCTTTCATTTCCTCATTACTGTGTTGAATGTTGTTCATATCTGTGTTTGAAGACTTTGACTGAAGACTTTCACAAATTCCTCAGTTCAATTTCTTCAGTCTGTTTGTCTTCATCTTGTTATCCTGTGTTTACGCTTTCTGTACTCAGTGCTAGTCCTCATCTCATCATGATGACTATGTTTGTATCCTGTTGTATTTACTTCTGAGTACTTATTCTGCTGCAAGTAGTTCTTCACTAAGGAATTTCCTCACCAGCAAATTCCTCAGTGGAGAATTCATAAAAATCGCCTATTCACCCCCCCCCCTCTAGTCGATATAACGCACTTTCAATTGGTATCAGAGCAAGGTACTCCCTTGTTCTGTGTGATTTTGGTTTAACCGCCTGGAGTTTTAGTTATGTCGACCGCAGGTATGATCAAGGTCTCGGCTGGGTGTCCTACCTTTGATGGAACGGACTACCCCTACTGGAAGAACAAGATGCGAATGCATCTTGAGGCAATTGATAACGATCTCTGGTATGTTGTGGAAAATGGTGTCCCCTCTGTCACTCCCACACTGAACGCTACCAATGTGAAGAGATTCAAACAACTCGATTCTCAAGCGAAGAATATCATATGTGGTCATCTGAGCAAAGGATAGTATGGAAGAGTGAGTGCTTTGGAAACTACTAAGCTTATCTGGGATAGGCTGTCCAAAGTAAATGAAGGAGTTTCAACTCAGCGTGACTCTCGAGTCGATGTTCTTCGGAATCTCTTCAACCGCTTCAAAAGACTCGACAATGAGAACGTCCAACAAACCTTTGATCGCCTCACTGACATCTCAAATGAGCTTCAAGCCCTCGGTGCCACTGACATCACTGATCATGAAGTTGTGAAGAAACTGCTGAGATCGCTTGATTCCTCATTTGATACTCTGGGACTGATGATACAAGAACATGCTGACTACAAGTCGCTTGATCCTGCTGATATCCTCAAAAGGCTAAACACTCACGAGTTCCAGCTTGCTAAAAAGAGAGATCTCTATGGCTCAAACTATGGCAAACCACGTGCCCTGAAGGCTAAGGTTGTATCAGACTCTGAATGTGAGGATTCTGGTAGTAGCCTTGGTGACCCTGAAGAACTGAGCCAGGATCTAGCACTGCTTGTGAAGAAATTCCATAAGTTCACAAGACGTGGTCGCTTTGGAAAATCCTCACGAGGAAATGATTCCTCATCCAGTGACTATAAGAGAAGACTTTGCCACAAATGCAAGAAGCCTGGTCACTATATTCAAGATTGTCCACAGTGGGAAAAGGAAATGAAGAAGAAGAAATACAAGGATTACAGTTCTGATGATGCGAAGAAGAAGAAGAAATTGTCAAAATCTTCGTCATCAAAACCCTCAAAGTCTTCATCTCACAAGAAGAGCAGCTCCAAGAAGGCTCGGGCATTCATTGGCAAGGAAATGGACTCTGAAGCTGAACCTGAGGAAAATGATGAAGAGGAGGAGTCTGAAGAATCTGAGTCTAGTGTGGCGAGTCTGGCCGTTGCTACTGCTTTCGTCAGCAAGTCCATCTTCAACACTGAAGAAACTGACTCCACCGACAAGCCTGATGAAGATAATGATGGCTACGCTCCCACCTATTGCTTCATGGCAAAAGGAGCTAAGGTACTCAAATACAACTCCTCTGACTCTAGTGAAAATGAATCTGATGAGGATCTCAAGCCCAGCTACTCTAAACTTGCTAAAATTGCTGTGAAACAACAACGAGCTCTTGAAAAGGTTCAAAACATGCTAGATAAAAGTGATGATATGTTGGGTGAAGAAATGGATCGCACTAAAGCCTTGACTGAAAATCTTCAGAGACTTCAGTCTAGGTATGATAACCTTCAAGGTCATCATAACTCTCTCTTGTCTGATCATGAGAAACTTTCTTATGAATTTCTTCAAGAAAAGCAAGATCATGAGAAGCTTTCTCTTGAAGCTCTTCAAAGAAAGGAAGATCTTGAAAAGCTAAGAGTGTGTTATGAAGATCTTCAGAAGGAGCGCGATTCATTACTAGCTCAACAAATCAGTGCTTCTTAGGAAGAATTTGTTCCTCCATGCTTAAAGTGCATTGAACGTGAATCTGCTAATTCTTCACCTGAATGTTCAAATGCTTCAAATGTTACAAATTCTTCATCTGCCTCTACTATCACTAATTACTCATCTGAGGACATTGCTAGTATCACTGACAATGCAGGGCTGAAGGAATTGTACATGACAGGCATGTACAAAAGCCTCAAAGGGCATCAGACACTTTGTGATGTGCTCAAAAAGCAGATCCTCAACAGAAATCCTAGGAAAGAGGGTATTGCCTTTGAGAGGAAACTCAATGCCGATGGAACATATTGGAAGCCTGAGCAGTACCCCAAAACCTCATGGGTTGCTGCAAAGGGACCTCCAGTTGATCCATCTAACTTATCTGGCTTTACATGTGAATCTTCTCATTCTTCTGATGAGTCATTTGACTCCAACTATAAACTGTTCAAAAATCAGAATGGTGAAGTATTTGCTAGATATGTTGGCACTAACTGCAGGAACGGTTCCCCCATGAAGAAAATTTGGGTTCCCAAAAGTTGTGTTGAAAGTCTTCAGGTGAATGTCCTCATGACACCACCTGTGAAGAACAGGAACCCCAGATCAAATTCTTCACATGGATCAAATTCCTCAACTGGATCAAAGTCCTCATATGATTATCATCGTGCTAACAACTCTGTCTCGCAGGGTAGAGCTAAGGGCTATGAATATGTGCATTATTCTTCAAACCATTATGTTCATAAGTCCTCGAAGAATTACTCTGCTTATTCATATGCTTACCCTAACCCCTCTTATGTGAAACGAAATGGTTTGGCATCTTTGCAACCTTTCTCACATGGTGCTCGCAGGATGATGAACTCTTTGCCACCCCTCCAGATGTGGGTGGTGAAGAAAAAGAACTAATCTCTTCTGCAGGGTCAGGTCTCCAGACGTGCTCTAACGTCTGAAGAATTTGCTGGGGACCTGACAAAAATGCCTGAAAGGACGCAGGCGAATCATGATGAAATGAACTTTCATTTCACACGTCCTCATACTGCTATATCTGTTTACTGCTTGATGGAATTCATCTGATGAACTTGATATCATATTCTTCACTGATGAAGCATATGAGATTGTAAGCTACACTAATTCATCCGCAGGATGATCAACCCAAAACCACTGAATGGATCCTCGATAGTGGATGTACAAATCACATGACTGGTGAAAAAAATCTATTGATGGATGCTCCCTTATCACCATCACCTCTGAAGCATATCATCTTTGCTGACAAAGGCAAAAGTCAGGTATTGGGTCTTGGTAAGGTTGCTATCTCTAAGGATAAGCACATGGACAAAGTCATGCTTGTTGAGTCCTTAGGATACAATCTCATGTCAGTCTCAATGCTTTGTGATCTTGATATGGTTGTTGTCTTCGGGAAATATCGTTGTGTTGTGATTATGGAAGCTGACAATTCCAAAGTCTTCGAAGGCTTTAGGAGAGGAGATCTGTATATTGTTGATTTCTCTACAGGACCACAACCAGCCGTGTGTCTACTTGCAAAAGCTTCAGAAGGCTGGCTATGGCATCGACGACTTGGTCATGCAGGCATGAGGAATTTGAACACGCTTGCGAAGAAGAAGCATGTCATTGGCATTGAGAATGTCAAATTCCTCAAGGATCACTTATGCGGAGCATGTGAAGCCGGAAAAATGACCAAGGCCAAGCATCCAGCGAAGACTATCATGACCACTACCCGTCCATTCGAATTGCTTCACATGGACCTCTTCGGACCTAATCATTATTCAGCAGTCACTAATGATGCATCTCTATATGGTTTTGTCATTGTTGATGATTATTCTCGATATACATGGGTACACATTGTTACTTACAAACATGAAGTGCAGGAAGTCTTCAAACGATTTTCCTCAAGGGCTTCAACCAACTTTGGTGTGAAGATCAAGCATATCAGAAGTGACAATGGAACTGAGTTCAAGAATTCCGGTCTTGATGCCTATCTTGATGAACTTGGTATTACTCATGAGTTATCTGCTCCCTATACTCCTCAGCAGAATGGCGTCGTGGAGCGCAAGAACAGAACTCTTGTTGAGATGGCTTGCACTATGCTTGATGAATACAAAACGCCTCAGCGTTTTTGGATTGATGCAATTGATACTGCCTGCCACATCATCAACAGAGTATATCTTCACAAATTCTTCAAGAAGACTACCTATGAACTCCTCACTGACAAGAAACCCAATGTGAGTTATTTCAAAGTCTTCGGTGCTAAATGTTGGATTAGAGATCCTCACCACAACTCTAAATTTGCACCGAAAGCACATGAAGGTTTTATGCTTAGTTACGGAAAGGACTCGCACACCTACAGAGTCTTCAACATTGTTCTTCACAAGATTGTTGACACTGTAGATGTGCGGTTCGATGAAACTAATGGCTCGCAACGAGAGCACTTACCTTCTGTGTTAGATGAACCAGCACCTGAAGATGCTATCAAGCTCAAGGCAACTGAGGATGTCATTCCGACTGAAGAATCTGCTAAAGAATTCATTCCTGTTCATGAAGAACGTCGAACTGATGCACCTGAAGAACATGATGAGGAAAATGGTGCTGAAGAAAATGCTGATCAAAATCCTCAGCGACAACCAACTCATCCACGCGTTGTAAAAGAAGTGCAAGTGGAGAAGATCATCGATGACATTAGCGCACCAGGTCCTCTCACACGCTCAAAAGCCTCACACTTATCTAACTTTTGTGGGCACTATGCTTTTGTCTCTATCACAGAGCCCACTAAGGTAGATGAAGCATTTCTGGAGCCGGAGTGGATTCAGGCTATGCAAGAAGAATTACATCAGTTCGAGCTGAACAATGTTTGGGAATTGGTCAATCGCCCAGATCCTCGCAAGCATAATATCATTGGCACAAAGTGGATCTACCGCAACAAGCAAGATGAAAATGGCCTTGTGGTGAGGAATAAGGCACGACTAGTAGCTCAAGGCTACACACAGGTTGAAGGAATTGATTTCGATGAAACTTTTGCACCTGTTGCTAGACTTGAGGCTATTCGCATTTTACTTGCCTATGCTAACCATCATGATATCATCTTATATCAAATGGATGTGAAAAGTGCATTCCTCAATGGTAAGCTTAAGGAAGAAGTATATGTTGCTCAACCCCTAGGTTTTGAAGATCCCAAGAATCCTGACAAAGTCTTCAGACTCAATAAGGCCCTCTATGGCCTCAAGCAAGCCCCTCGGGCGTGGTATGATACATTGAAGGAATTCTTCGTGAAGAATGGCTTCACACCCGATTCACTCGACCCTACTCTCTTTACTAAATCATATGATGGTGAACTGTTTGTGTGCCAAATATATGTTGATGATATTATCTTTGGCTGTACTAACCAACGATATAGTGATGAATTTGCCTATATGATGAGTGAAGAATATCAAATGTCTATGATGGGAGAGTTGAAATTCTTCTTAGGTCTTCAAATTCGTCAGCAGCACAATGGCATATTCATATCTCAGGAGAAATACCTCAAGGACGTACTGAGGAAATTCGGCATGCAAGATTGCAAAGGCGTCAAAATTCCTATGCCCACAAATGGCCATCTATGCACTGATGAAAATGGTATTGACTTCGATCACAAGGTATACCGCTCCATGATTGGTTCCTTATTGTACTTATGTGCATCTAGGCCAGATATAATGCTTAGTGTTTGCATGTGTGCCCGATTTCAAGCTGGACCGAAGGAATCACACCATAAGGCTGTGAAGCATATACTTCGATATCTAGCTCACACACCAACACTAGGATTATGGTACCCCAAGGGCTCTGCTTTTGATCTCATTGGATATTCTGACTCTGACTATGCTGGTGATCGTGTGGACCGCAAGTCAACATCTGGCACTTGTCATTTCCTCGGACGATCTTTGGTCTGTTGGTCCTCGAAGAAACAGAACTGCGTATCACTGTCTACTGCTGAAGCTGAATACATTGCTGCTGGCTCATGCTGTGCTCAACTGCTTTGGATGAAGCAAACCCTCAAGGACTATGGCGTCAACGTGAAGAATGTGCCTCTCCTCTGCGACAATGAGAGTGCCATCAAGATTGCTCACAACCCAGTTCAGCACTCGAAGACTAAGCACATCCAGATTCGTCATCATTTTCTTCGTGATCATGTGTTGAAGGGCGATATCTCCATCGAGCATGTGAAGACTGAAGAACAGCTAGCTGATATCTTTACTAAGCCCTTGGATGAGAAGAGATTTAGCAAGTTGCGGTGAGAGCTAAATATCTTAGAATCTTTGAATGTTCTTTGAAAAGGACACACATCCTAACCCTTATGCAGAATTGATGACTTAGATGTGCAACACATGAAGAAACGTTTTTCTTCAATCAATGAAGAATAACACTCTAAGTGTGATGAAATTAATGAAGAATTTGATTCTCAGAACCCTACGACAATTGTACGCGGTGTCTGAAATCATCATTCTTATATGGTGGGTTACGCCACCACAAAAGTTGAAAATCTTCAATTTGAGTTTTTCCTCATTTTTTGAAATTCTTCAGTCTTACAAATTCTTCAACTTTGCAAAATCTTTAATGTTTCCGTCGTTTTTCTTCATTGGCTATATATATATGTGAGTTTATGTCCTCTACAGCATTCACTTATTGCTATTTCTTCAAGTTGCGATTTCTGCTAAGTGAATGTGATCGGACCCTTCCCCCTCTATGCTATACTCAACCCAATCTATTCACAAATTCTTCATGTGTGTTCTGATTGAAACTCGTTCAAAGTCTTCACTGTGTCCTTGTCAGCTGAAGAAATTGCGAACGAAATTTTTAAAAACAAATCTTATCCAGATTTTCGGTTTTACCGCTCAAACCGTTCCGCATCCCACGATGCATTAGTTTATTCACCCACGATCTTACACGATCTCATCTGCACAGTATGTGGGTGACACATGTCGCGTGAAGAAGAAAGGGCAGGGGCATGTTCGTCCCAAAATCTTCGGGCGAACAGTTTTTACCGTGGCTATAAATACCCCTCTCCCTTCCTTACTTCATTTACTCCGCTCGGTCGCTGTCTCTCGCTCGAGCTCTCCTCAAACCCTAGCGCCGCCGCTACTCCATCGTCGTCGGTGAGGAAGAGTTGCCTCGACCTCGTCGCCGTCGTACTCGCGCTGGCTGCGGAAATCTTCACTCCGCCGCCGCCGTAGCTGTCTCCCTCTACCAAGTTAGGGCGTGGGAGATCTAACTTGACGAACTTCACCACGGTTCATCTCTATTCATCGTGTTCTTCAGTTCGGGTAATTAAAAGTCACTTTTATTACTCGCTTTGATTCTCAAACTTTTCTGAAAATCTTCAAAGGTGTTTTATTCTTCAAATCTTCACATATGAACACCTCACACACTGTATGCTCTTGATTCATCTCTCTAAGCACTCATTTCTTCAAGATTCCTCAATTGTGCTGATTTTCAATCTGTACAACTCTGGAACCTAAGACAAGAACGCTTAGTGAAATTCCTCAAGGCTCAACTGGTCAAATTCCTCAAACTTGTTTTTTTTTTGAAAAATCTTCTGAGAACGCATATGACCTCTCCAAATTCCTCGCACCTACACTCTGTTCACAGGTACTCATGTCCGCTGCTGAATCACTAGGTTCTCATCAACTTAACTCATTTGCAGCGTTCCTTGAAGAAAAACTGCACACTTCTTCAGAGTGTTCAATTGTTCAAATTCCTCATCTGAAGAAAATGGCAGAAGGAAAGAGACCGTAGAAAGGAGGAAAGAAACCAGAAGTCATGACAGCCTTCGAGATCCCTGATGAAATATACAAAGATTATTGCACACCTGATGAAGCCAAGTTTGGCAAAGAGAACAAAAATCAGCGCAAAGTGCGCATTCAGAGGATAGAACGAAGATGGGCACGAGAATGGAGGGAATATCGCTATGTTACTCCAAAGTACATGAAGAAATTCGCCTTAAACCCTCCATGCCAAAGAGCTCCATTGGCACCTGGCCAAGTCGCTGATCCCACCAGCATCAAGCGTGGTGAGGACTTTCCTGAAGAATGGTCTAGGCGCCAAGACAAATTGGCGAGATAGGCCAAGGAGGCAGTGAGGAAATTCAATGAGGATTCTGCTGCTGCTGCTGAGACCTCGGTCAAGCCGAGGAAATCAATGCCGAAGAAGCCTGCTCGCAAGCCAAGTGCTTCACCATCAGTGCCCTCACGGCCCAGTTCCTCAGCCGCGCCCTCACGACAAATACCTCAGTCTACTGCTGCTCCACCAAAGTCCTTAGCAGCTCCCTCCAAGTCCTCAACTCCTGTGCATCTGGCTACATGTCAAAGGACTCCGGGTTTCTCGATTGCTTCTGGTGTCTCAGCAAGTTCCTCAGCTGCACCAATGTCCTCATCAGGCCCCACTCTGCTGAAGACAAAAGCAACAGCTGGACGCGGTCCTCGGCCAAGTCCAAGAAAGAAACAGGTTGCTTTCCAAGTGCCCTCTGATGACGAGGCTTCTAATGAAGAACTTGCAGAAATCATCAGAGACAGAGTGGCAAAGGCTGCCAGAGCCAAAGGAACAACTGTGCCTCTGCTTTTGGATCCGAAGAAGATCCTTGACTTCATCGACTTATGGCATCAGGATCCAAACACTCCCATGCCTGATCTGCCTCTGACTCCTGGTCAAACTCATATGCTGACTCATTTCATCTCTCAAGAGAAATGGAAGTTTGAAAAGGCTCGTGAGATAAAGAGAGCACAAGCCAGAAAGGAGAAGCTTCTGAAGAAGAACATCGTCAACCTGACTCCTGAAGAACTTCTCAAAGCTCAATCTGAGATCCAAGCTCTTAGCAAGGATTTCGATGCTTACAATGCTGATTGGCAAGGAGCCAAGGTGAGATTTGTCAATTTGACGAAGAAAATGACAACTGTTGCAGCCCCATCGCAACAAGAAAATCCTCAGGCTGCAGACTCTGCTCAGCCTGCTGAAGAACATGCCAGCACTGCTGATGACTTTTAGCCTGCTGATGAGAATACAAGTTCCAGGGCTGATGACTCCATTCCAGCCGCTGAAGAAATTCCCAGGGCATCCACTAGTGGTGCGCCTGAAGAAACTGAAGAGATCAGGGCAACTGCACCAGTTGCGCCTGAAGAAACTGAACCACAGTCCTCAGCTCCTCCTGCGCCTACACCAACTCCAATTCTTCCTTCTGCCTATGAAGTGAAGAAGACAAAGGCTGCAGAGCGAGCTGCAGTGAAGAAGAGGAAGGCATCAGCTGCGTCAAATTCTTCGACCGCGAAGAAAATGAAGCCAATGACCAGCTCGCTTGAAAATCCCATTGATGCCGTTCCCATTTCCTCCATGTCGTCTAAGGAAATTGTTCCTTATGGAGAAGACTACAAGATCCCAAGTGGATCTGATGAAGAAAATCACTCTGTTGCTACCTCAGAACAGTTTGATGAAGAAATTGAAGTGGAAGCATTCCCTTCACCGCCAGTCGTTTCCTCACCCATGCCTCAGTTCACAGCTGAAGAGGCTGGTGTTGAGGAAATTGAAAAAGAAGATGAAGACGTGGATATTGGATGCACTACACCAGTGATGAACGATGACTTTTGGGAAAGTCAGCATCCAAATACTCCTCTCTTCACTCCAATTCAACAAATTCCTCAGTCCCCGGCTACAACTGTTCAAATTGGCTCTGAAGAAACTCATCCCACATCGTCTGTTCATGAAGAAATTCCAGCCGCTAGTGCTGAAGAACCTGCTGCTGATCCCCAAACTGCACAAGAAGAGGAACCAGAAATTCCTCAGCCTGAAGCACCTGAGATCGCGATTCCTGAGGTTGTGCTACAAATCACTGACATCCCTCTGCCCAAACCGAAGAATCTGTTCTCGAGCAAGCAAAAATTCAAGGCTGAAGACTTCTTTTCTGAGCATGTGTTCTTCACTGATTACAATCCCTATGACTCTGCTCGCATAAGGAAAAGACGCTTCTGGACTGCTACTCAAGCCAACTTCTATTCCTCAGTGCTCTTTGACAAGGACAAAATCTTCGATCATGAGCATATTCCTCATGTGGATATGGAATCTCTGCCGTGCTTCGAGCCAGTTCTCCAAGTTATTCATGATGCAGGACTACTGAATTTCTGCACTGATATCTGTGATTGGAATGAAGAACTCATTCTTCAGTTCTATGCCACTTTGCATATCACCGGAGATGCTGATGATGTCAATTCATGGGTGCTGGATTGGATGACAGAAAACACTCACTACAAGGCACCAGCAACTGAATTGCTTTGTGTCCTTCCTCTTGATCCTCCCCATGACAGTGCACGTTGCATTTACAATGACCGCGAACTGACTGATCATTATATGCAAGTGCTCATGAAGCCTTTGAAGCCAGGGCAGGCCCCTCGAACCAAATTCCTCGTCAAGGAATTGCTGTATGTGCCTCGGACTGTCTATCGAATCCTTACGAAGACAATGAGTCCTATCAAAGGCCACGACTCAAATGATGAAGATGTCGTTGGCATCATGAAGAACATGCTTTTCAACATCATTCATGGCGTTCCCGTCAACTTCCATGATTTCTTCATGAGGACTCTGGCTAATGTTGCCATGTCACCTTTTGAGCTGAAGCCCTATGCGCCTTGGATTATGAGATTCATAAGGGCAAGATCTTCACTGAATTACAAGGCTGACACTCTGAACCATGGTAGCTACTTGCCGCCCATTGAAGTCCTCAAGCGACCAGTTTCATCATCTGATGATAAGGGCAAGGCAGCTGCTGTGCTTGATGAAGGCACTCGTCCATTGGATGGTCAATTCCGTCTGGCTACTTCTTACTCCACCAATGACGATTCTGCAACTCATGACACTGCCGCAAATACCTCAGCTAAACAAAAGCCTCAAGCAACAGCACCCAGGGTGATGACTGACCGTGAGTTACTCCTCAGTCTTTATCAGATGGTTGATCGCAATCACAAATGGGTGAAGCGTCAATTTTCTGCAATTCTTCACAACATGACCTCAACCCATAATGCAGTGAAGAAAAATCAGTATCACCTTCATGAAACCCTCAATCGCACCTGGGCTGTTCTCACTCATGTATATTCCACGGAAGAACTAAAGACTATGGGTCTCCAGGAAGCATTTGACTGGTCTGCACCACCTCCGAAGAAATTCAAGAGAGTCAAAGTTCCTGATCTGGTGGCCAGTTCTTATTCTTCATCGCGTGAAACTGATGAACATGAAGATTTGGACGACACTGCGGCAGGCCCTACTTCAACAAACAACCCCGACAACGCTGGCACTCCTCCATCAACTTGAAAATCTTCAGGGGCGTTAGTCCTCAGTTTCGATCCTTTTGGTCATTTTATGACAAAGGGGGAGAAATCTGAGTTAGTCTTCAAGCGGGTTTATATTATGGGCGTTTTGTTAAGTTACAACTCTCGTTCTTCCGAAACTTTTATTGGATCGAGTTGTACTCTTAAATCCGATGGTGCCTTGATACTTTTGGTCGTGCTCTGATGCTTTTGATGCACTGAGCTATGAAACCTTTGATGTGCTATTCCGCATGCTTATTCCTCATTAATATTATTGCACGCATGTTGAATCTCATCAGGCACCATATTTCATCATGCATTTCAAATTCTTCATATTATATATCAAATGCGTGTATGAATTACAAGATATAGGGGGAGATCTCCATGATTCGATTCTTCAAATGTTCATTGCCTCAAAAGCAAATTCCTCACTATGCACATATTCAGGGGGAGTTCTTCTATATCTTGCAATCAAATTCCTCAATATCAGTATTTACACTTCATATGTTTATCCCCGTTGAAAACTTAACCTATGTTGTCATCAATCACCAAAAAGGGGGAGATTGTAAGTGCATCTAGTGCCCCTTAGTGATTTTGGTGTATTGAAGACTTATAGGTTAAGTAACTGATGCGTTTGTGAGTGTACACAGGTCTATAAGTCTATGAGGAGTTTGATATTTACAGAGAAAGTCGACCCCTAAAAATGAAGTTCTTCGACTGAAGACTTTGATATTCTGAAGACTTTCTGAAGACTTTGAAAGTGAAGAAATTGGTGTGACCCTGAAGACTTGATATTCACTCGAGGAATATGAAGCGTGAAGACTTTTGTTTTCGTAGTTTCATTTTCTCTTTCTTGAGTCATAGGAAACACCGTACTGTTAAAGGGGGTCGAGGAAATACTAAGGAAAAATTTCCATGTGATGCTCAACTCAAAATCCTACACCTACCAATCCCTTCGAGTGAAGCCATTGGAAATCTCATACAGTTCAGTCAACTTCTTCAGTGACAGAGACGCAGTTCTTCTGGTCACTGAGGACTTTGCTCTGACTGAGGAGTTAGGAATTCGCCAGTGCGAATTGCCTACACAGTGAGGAACATGATAGCCCTGAGGAATTTGAGAGTCAAATTTCCGACCGTTGCTGTGCTGCGCGCCAGCTGTCCAAAATATCTTATCCACCTAACGGTCATATCATTGAAGGGCATTTATGTCTTATCATGTCGAGCTGCTCCCTAGGCTATAAATAGCCGCCCCCTACAACCACTAGCTGGTTGGCTGCTCCGAGAGAACTTGACACTTGTCATTTGAGAGCAACCCATCCTCCGAGGACTTTGAGCGAAAATCATCAAGTGAGGAAAATCCAAAACCAAACCCCCACAAACCCAAAGTTATTGAGCATCACTGAAGAAATTGATCCTGCGTGGATCCGACGCTTGTTACCTTTGAAGACTATGCTTCTTCCAGACGGTTAGACGTCAAGGTCTAGAGCATCCAAGAGGAATTGTGGATCACCGAGTGACCAAGTCTGTGAAGGTTTGGAAGTCACCTGAAGACTTACCACGAGTGATTGGACGAGGCCTGCGTGGTCTTAGTTCAAGGAGAATACGGTGAGGACTGGGTGTCCTGAGTTGCGGCTCAGAGACTGGGTGTCCGGGACTGTGTGTCCTCGAGTTTAAATACTCAGCCACTCCAACCAGACGTACAACTGAGACAGCAATTGGAACTAGTTTACCAAATCATTGTCTTCACCAACTGACTGGTTCTATTTCCTCAACTCTTTCATTTCCTCATTACTGTGTTGAATGTTGTTCATATCTGTGTTTGAAGACTTTGACTGAAGACTTTCACAAATTCCTCAGTTCAATTTCTTCAGTCTGTTTGTCTTCATCTTGTTATCCTGTGTTTACGCTTTCTGTACTCAGTGCTAGTCCTCATCTCATCATGATGACTATGTTTGTATCCTGTTATATTTACTCCTGAGTACTTATTCCGCTGCAAGTAGTTCTTCACTAAGGAATTTCCTCACCAGAAAATTCCTCAGTGGAGAATTCATAAAAATCGCCTATTCACCCCCCCCCTCTAGTCGATATAACGCACTTTCAACACTTTTATGGATTTACAACTCAAGAATTACAACTCAAAGCTAGAACAAGATATGACTCTATATGAATGCTCCGGCGGTGTACCGGGGTATGCAATGAATCAAGAGCGACATGTATGAAAACTATGAAGGTGGCATTGCCACAAATACAATGTCAACTACATGATCATGCAAAGAGCAATATGACAAAGGTGATGCGTGTCATATGAACGGAACGGTGGAAAGTTGCATGGCAATATATCTCGGAATGGCTATGGAAATGCCATAATAGGTAGGTATGGTGGCTGTTTTGAGGAAGGTATATGGTGGGTGTATGGTACTGGCGAAAGTTGCGCGGCACAAGAGAGGCTAGCAATGGTGGAAGGGTGAGGGTGTGTATAATCCATGGACTCAACATTAGTCAAAAGAACTCATATACTTATTGCAAAAATCTAGAAGTCATCAAAAACAAAGTACTACGCGCATGCTCCTAGGGGGATAGATTGGTAGGAAAAGACCATCACTCATCCCCGACCGCCACTCATAAGGAAGACAATCAATAAATAAAATTGTGCTCCAACTTCATCACAAAGCGGTTCACCATACGTGCATGCTACGGGAATCACAAACCTCAACACAAGCATTTTTCATAATCACCTCAACTAGCATGACTTTAATATCACTACCTCCATATCTCAAAACAATTATCAAGTATCAAATTGATCATGGCATCCAATTCACTTTTTATGATAGTTTTTATTATACCCAACTTGGATGCTCATCATTCTAGGACCAACTTTGTAACCATAGCAAATACCATGCTGTTCTAAAATACTCTCAAAATAATATAAGTGAAGCATGAGAGACTAGCAATTTCTACAAAATATAACCACCGCCGTGATCTAAAAGATATAAGTGATGTACTAGAGCAAATGACAAACTACTCCGAAAAGATATAAGTGAAGAAGCAAAAACTTAGGTTCAGCCGATACTAACCGATAGTTGTTGAAGAAGAAAGATGGGATGCCTAATGGGGCATCCCCAAGCTTAGATGCTTGAGACTTCTTGAAATATTATCTTGGGGTGCCTTGGGCATCCCCAAGCTTGAACTTTTGTGTCTCCTTAATTCCTCTCATATCATGGTTTCTCTTTTTTATCAAAAGCTTCATCCACAACAAACTCAACAAGAACTTGTGAGATAGGTTAGTATAAACCAATGCAAAACCTTATCATTTTCTACTATAACAAATCACTAAAATTATTATTCAACATTGCATACTAAATGTCTCTGCGTATTTAATACTCCTATCCTCAAATAGAATCATTAAACAAGCAAACATATGCAAACAATGCAACCATAACAGCAATCTGCCAAAACAGTACAGTTTGTAAAGAATGCAAGATTCATCATACTTCCCTAACTCCAAAAATTATGAGAAAAATACTAAGCAGTATAAGATTTATCAGAAATCATTATGCAAAAAGTTTCAACATTATATCATGCTCTGACTTTGCTAGGGAATTTTTGCAACAGCGGTAAACTTTCTGTTTTCAAACAGCAACATGTATACTAGCAAAATAAGCATGGCAAAGGCTATCCTTGACTTTTTTATTGAAAATAAAGATGCAAAACACTATTCTAAATAACAGCAAGCAAATACTAACAAGATAAAATGATGCTCCAAGCAAAACACATATCATGTGGTGAATAAAAATATAGCTCCAAGTAAAGTTACCGATGAACGAAGATGAAAGAGGGGATGCCTTCCGGGGCATCCCCAAGCATAGGCTCTTGGTTGTCCTTGAATATTACCTTGCGGTGCCTTGACATCCCCAAGCTTAGGTTCTTGCCACTCCTTATTCCATAGTCCATCGAATCTTTACCCAAAACTTGAAAACTCCACAACACAAAACTCAACAGAAAACTCGTAAGCTCCGTTAGTATAAGAAAATAAAACCACCACTTAGGTACTGTAATGAACTCATTCTAAATTCATATTGGTGTAATATCTACTGTATTCAAACTTATCTATGGTTCATGCCCTCCGATACAACTCATAGATTCATCAAAATAAGCAAACAACACATAGAAAACAGAATCTGTCAAAAACAGAACAGTCTGTAGTAATATGTATCAAACGTATACTTCTGTAACTCCTAAAATTCTACCAAATTAGGAAGTCCTAAGAAATCTGTGTACCAATCCAGAGAAAAACGAATCAGATCAAAATCACATTTCTGGGAATTAACAAAACTAATTTACTGGGTGCAAATGTTTCTGATTCTCAGCAGGATCAACACAACTATCACCGTAAGCTATCCTAAAGGTCTTACTTGGCACTTCATTGAAACAAAAGCTATAAAACATGATTACTACAATAGCATAATCACGTGAACACACAAAAACAGTAAGGATAAATATTGGGTTGTCTCCCAACAAGCGCTTTTCTTTAATGCCTTTCTAGCTAGGCATGATGATGACAATGATGCTCACATAAAAGATAAGGATTGAAACATAACGGGAGCATCATGAAGCATATGACTAGCACATTTAAGCCTAACCCACTTCTTATGCATAGGGATTTTGTGAGCAAACAACTTATGGGAACAATAATCAACTAGCATAGGAAGGCTAAACAAGCATAACTTCAAGATTTTCAACACATAGGGAGGAAACTTGATATTATTGCAGTTCCTACAAGCATATATTCCTCCCTCATAATAATTTTCAGTAGCATCATGAATGAATTCAACAATATAACCAGCACCTAAAGCATTCTTTTCATGATCTACAAGTATAGAATTTTTACTACTCTCCACATAAGCAAAATTCTTCTCATCAATAGTAGTGGGTGCAAACTCAACAAAATAATTATCATGTGAGGCATAATCCAATTGAAAACTAAAATCATGATGACAAGTTTCATAGTTATCATTATTCCTAATAGCATACAAGTCATCACAATAATCATCATAGATAGCAACTTTGTTCTCATAATCAATTGGAACCTTTTCCGAAATAGTGGATTCATCACTAAATAAAGTCGACACTCTTCCAAACCCACTTTCATCAATATAATCATCATAAATAGGAGGCATGCTATCATCATAATAAATTTTCTCATCAAAACTTGGGGGACAAAAAATAACATATTCATCAAACATAGCTTCCCCAAGCTTGTGGCTTTGCATATCATTAGCATCATGGATATTCAAGGAATTAATACTAACAACATTGCAATCATGCTCATCATTCAAATATCTAGTACCAAACATTATAATGCATTCTTCTTCTAGCACTTGAGAACAATTTTCCTTTCCGGCATTCTCACGAAAGATATTAAAAATACGAAGCGTATGAGACAAGCTTAACTCCATTTTTTTTGTAGTTTTCTTTTATAAACTAAACTAGTGATAAAACAAGAAACAAAAAGATTTGATTGCAAGATCTAAAGATATACCTTCAAGCACTCACCTCCCCGGCAACGACGCCAGAAAATAGCTTGATGTCTACTACACAACCTTCTTCTTGTAAACGTTGTTGGGCCTGCAAGTGCACAGGTTTGTAGGACAGTAGCAAATTTCCCTCAAGTGGATGACCTAAGGTTTGTCAATCTGTGGGAGACGTAGGATGAAGATGGTCTCTCTCAAACAACCCTGCAACCAAATAACAAAGAGTCTCTTGTGTCCCCAACACACCCAATACAATGGTAAATTGTATAGGTGCACTAGTTTGGCGAAGAGATGGTGATATAAGTACAATATGGATAGTAGATATAGGTATTTGTAATCTGAAATAATAAAAACAACAAGGTAACTAATGGTAAAAGTGAGCGTAAACGGTATTGCAATGATAGGAAACAAGGCATAGGGTTCATACTTTCACTAGTGCAAGTTCTCTCAACAATAATAACATAGATAGATCATATAACAATCCCTCAACATGCAACAAAGAGTCACTCCAAAGCCACTAATAGCCGAGAACAAACGAAGAGATTATGGTAGGGTACGAAACCACCTCAAAGTTATTCTTTCGGATCAATCTATTCAAGAGTTCGTACTAGAATAACACCTTAAGACACAAATCAACCAAAACCCTAATGTCACCTAGATACTCCGTTGTCACCTCAAGTATCCGTGGGCATGATTATATGATATGCATCACACAATCTCAGATTCATCTATTCAACCAACACAAAGTACTTCAAAGAGTGCCCCAAAGTTTCTACCGGAGAGTCAAGACGAAAACGTGTGCCAACCCCTATGCATAGGTTCATGGGCGGAACCCGCAAGTTGATCACCAAAACATACATCAAGTGGCACGTGATATCCCATTGTCACCACAGATAAACACGGGAAGACATACATCAAGTGTTCTCAAATCCTTAAAAACTCAATCCGATAAGATAACTTCAAAGGGAAAACTCAATCCATTACAAGAGAGTAGAGGGGGAGAAACTTCATAAGATCCAACTATAATAGCAAAGCTCGCAATACATCAAGATCGTGCCGTAGAGAGAACACGAGAGAGAAAGATCAAACACATAGCTACTGGTACATACCCTCAGCCCCGAGGGTGAATTACTCCCTCCTCGTCATGGAGAGCGTCGGGATGATGAAGATGGCCACCGGTGAGGGATCCCCCCTTCGGCAGGGTGCCGGAACAGGCTCCCGAGAGGTTTTTGGTGTCTACAGAGGCTTGCGGCGGCGGAAATCCCCATCTATCTTCTGTGTCGATGTTTTTAGGGTACGTAGGCTTATATAGGCGAAAGAAGTCGGTCGGGGGAGCCTCGAGGGGCCCACGAGAGGGCAGGGCGCACCCCCTGTCTCGTGGCCTCCTTGATGATCCCTTGGCTTGCACTCCAAGTCCCTGGGATTGGTTCTGTTCCAAAAATAACTTTGTCGAAGGTTTTATTCCGTTTGGACTCCGTTTGATATTCCTTTTCTTTGATATACTGAAACAGGCAATAAAACAGCAATATGGGTTGGGCCTCCGGTTAGTAGGTTAGTCCAAAAAATGATATAAATGTGTAAAATAAAGCCCATAAACATCGAAAAGGGGTAATATAATAGCATGGAACAATAAAAAATTATAGATACGTTGGAGACGTATCAAACCTCATCCCTACTCATTATCCTGCCCAACTTCTCACGCACTTTTCGTTGGACGTGCCATTTGCAGCATCTATGCATCGTGTTGGGCAGGACTTGAGATATGGCAGTTTCCATGGCCTTGTCCTGGTCGGTCATAATGTTCAATGGGTGTTCTTGTTCATGGCAAGCAAAAAATGTTGGAACACCCACTTGAAAGTTTCAATCTGTTCGTTTGGCAGCAATGCACAACCCAGCAACACCATTTGCAACTGGTTCTTCACTCCAACAATCGGAGCGAATGGCATGTTGTATTGACTTGTGCAAAATGTTGTATCAAAGAAGATACAATCTTTGTACTTGGGTACAATGCCCTTGTCCTCCCATCCACCCAAAAGAGACCTGTGACAGAGTTGGTCTCCTCGTCAACCGTCTTTGCATAGTAGAACTGAGGGTTCTCAGCTTGCCGCCTTTCAAAGTACTGAATTGTGAAATCCATGTCTCGGAGGTTTAGGTTTTGTCACAGATTGGACCGAAAGTTTGAAACATCCCTCTTGACATATGGTAGTGTCCTGCAGTCTCCGCCACGCACCCTTCCAAGCATTCCCATGCACGACGAAGTTGAGAAGTTCACATCATGCATAGTCATTATGAGATCCTTATCTTCTTCCAGGATTTTGCGGTGTGAGCGGTAGTAGCGTACAAGCTCCGGCTGTGGCATTAGAGGGTGCGTATGCTCTGCAACAAAATGTGATACATCCCATTTATTGCCTCTGACCCCAACAATCAAGTGAGCTTTGCAATCATGTCGCAACAGCCGATTCTTTTGACGCTTGTTGCCAACATCCACTTCAAACCAATTCTGTGTGCTAGACGAAGCTCCTCCCATTGAGATCACTTCAAAAGTAGTGCTACTGTCCCCTTTACTTTCTGGCTTCCCTGTGTGCACACACTGGAAAACCTTCTTGATAAGTGTCGGAGGACCTTTCTTTTGGCTTTTTTAGAAGCGCAAATGCGTGCGCCAAAGCCCATCTTGAAGGCATATTCATTGTAAAATTCTCTGGCATCATCAATAGAGTCAAATTCCATGCCAACATAGGGCATAAGCGGCTGAGATGAAATCTCATCGTCCTCTTGATCATCATCATACATTGCAGCGGTTGAGTTGTGCCCGGCATCTGAATTCATTCCTCCATTTTGTCGCAACATATGGTTGTGCATAGCTCTCCTCACCTCGCGTCTTTTCACCAGCACCCTGAAAGTTCAAGAAAGGTCAATACATCAGGGATTTTAGTACTAGTACCATTTTACTTCTATGCAACAATATTGTAAATGCTCAATTATATCAGTTTTTTATTTTTCTCTAGTATGAAACATACTAATACCATTTCAACAGAAGTCATTATCATTTTTGTTACTTTTTAAATTCTAAAACATTCTTCCAGTAAAACAAAGTAGAAGAAGGAAGAAGCAAGAAGCAATCATGCACAATTTTCAGTTCAACACTTCATAATGGAAACAATGGTTTCTGAATTTTTCAACAACAACAATCTCAATCTACTATACCAGTGTAAACATCAAGGCAATGAAATGCAACTTTTCTGAACTTCTTCATTTTTTGCAGAAGGAATTAAGTTAATGAAACTAAACTTTCTGAACTTTTGGTATTTTTTTGCAGCAACCTACAGTTTTGTTTCTGAATTATTTTTTTCAAATGCACCACTGGATACATAATACTAATGAAACTGAACTTTTCTGAAACTTCTTTCTGAATTTTTCATCAACAGTATACTGAAGCTCCATCAACAGTCAAATTACTAACTGAAGCTCCATTGCAACAAGAAATACAAGCATGTGCGCTAGGGGTTTTCTAAGGAACTTACCCAATTTGCAGAGGAATTGTCAGCGGATGGTGGTTCTTTTGGGAAGAACACCGGCGGATTTAGGTAGTTGCTCGCCGCAGGTACTTGGTAGCTCGCCGGAGTTGGATCCGTCCACCTGGATGCAGCGGATCCATGGGAGGTTGGAGCTGAGAGGGAGGCGAGCATATCCCTTTAGATATGCTGCGCCATCGGGGTCGATGCAGGGGGTCGGGGGAGACGCGCTACGATGATTCGGGGCGGCGGGGCACTACCGGATCTGCTGCAGATGTTGAGTTCTCCGACGGAGCGGCGCCGGAGGGTGGGCCGTTGAGGGTGGGGGAGCGGCAGCCGCCGCCGCCCGTGATCTGCGGGGCCAGGTGAGGTGCGGTCTGTTTTGGCCTTGTTGCGTTGCAGCTTGAGCTTCGTTGCAACGGTTTGTCGGTGTCAACGACCACTCCTAACCGAGTTTGGATCTGGATCGGATGGCGGGGACTCGTCCGATCGGACGGTTACGGAGGCGACTTAAAACTGGCACAAATAAGTCGACTTATTTGTAGCGTCCGCCAAAATAAAAATACAAAGTTTATGTTCTATAGAATCATGTTTGCTTATGAGGCACGCCAAGCTTTTCCTTTTGCCTTTGTTTGTCAGGCAGAGGCAGGGCAGAGCTGCAGTCCACAGTACCCGCTGCCCATGTCCATGTGCCAGGACACAAGTCTACAGTAGCCAACAGCCCAACACATCCATCCATCCATCCATCCACCGGCCGCCATGCCGCTCCGGCGCCTCCTGGACCTCTCCGCCACCGTCTCCGACCTGCTCCGCCGCTCCCTCTCCACCGCCGCCGCCCCCTCGCACCCACCATGGGCGATCGTCGACTACACGTCCATGGTCGACCGCTCCTCGTCGGCCCCGGGCGCGTGCTTCCACCCCGTCGCGCCCCCGGGCATCTCCCACGTCACGGCCCCGGCGCACCTCGTCAACCCCAGGGCGCGCCCCGCCCCCGACACCAACGTCGTCCAGGTCCTCTTCGGCAACGTCGGCGCCGCCAGCGGCGACGGCCACCTCCTCCTCAGCTACCACGACCTCCGGGCGGAGGGCCCCTGCACCACCTGGGACCTGTCCGCGCCCCCCGAAATCCAGCGCTTTGTCTGCAACCCCCTCACCGGCCAGATGCTCCGCCTGCCGGACATCGGCGGCTCCAGGAGGACCCTCGTCTTCCACCACATGGGCCTACTCACCCAGGCCGACGGCTGGCTCGGGCGTGGGCCGCCCGACAGATTCGCCGTCGCCGAGCTCGCCTTCCATGTCGCCGGCGCCGACCTCGAGCGGTTTCTCTCGGAGAAAGGGGAGTGGGAGACGGTGATGGGCGTGCCGTGCGGACCGCCGCCCCCCGCGGGATGGAGGTGAACCAGGAGACGGTTGCCTTCGGCGGCCGCCTCTGGTGGGTCGACCTGACCTCGGGCGCCGTCTCCGTCGACCCCTTCGCCGACCGGCCGGAGATCCGCTTCGTCGAGCTGCCCAGCGGCAGCGTGCTGCCTGCGCGTGCTCGTAGTACAGAAGAGGATGGAGATCTCAGGAAGGTCGAGGACCGGTGGCTCTTCTTGCGGGAGGTGGCCAAGCACCGGCGCATCGGCGTGAGCAAGGGGCGGCTGCGCTACGCCGAGGTCTCTCCTCACGACCCGTTCCTGCTCAGCTCCTTTGCGCTCGACGGCGACGAGGGCAGTGGCTGGACGCTGGAGCACCAGGTGGAGCTCAGGCAGGTCTTGGCGGACGGAGGCTACCCGTGGCAGGACAACTCGGCGCAGGCGGCGCCGCAGATCGTCGTTCTTGACCCGCTCAACGCCAACGCCGTCTACCTCAAGGTCGGCGAGCACGTCGTCGTCGTGGACATGCACAACGGCAAGGTGACAGGGGCCTCTCCGCTTCAGGACGAGTACTCTCTTGTGCCGTGCGTGCTCCCGCCGTGGCTTGCATCCAGCACCATCCCTACGGCAGGTAATAATCTAAATCAGTCACCTTCTTGTTCCAAGTTCTAATTAACTGCCAGAAATTCTTGAAAAAGAGCTCTTTAAGATTGGAAACAAACAAACAAATCACTTGCTGGTGCATTGCTTGAACTGAATTTTGTGGAAACAAGCAAATGGATGAATTTTGTGACCGGAAACAATCTTGTGGCGCGTGTCATATATACATGGTGGTGACGAATTGATCGTTGCTACTAAGATTTCACACATAAATAGTATAATCAAAAACTAGGACTTGTGCTAATTTTTTGTGGAAACAAACAAATGGATGAATTTTACTGGTGTTATTGATCTAGTCAGGCATCAGACCACCTTGCTGTACTGTACTTCGCAGTTCACTGCTTGTTAGTGTGTACGAGCGTGCAGTATGTTTGTTAGTCAAACACAGACAGACCACCTTGCTGGAAGAAGTTATTTCTTTTTTTCTGCGGGTACTGGAAGAAGATGTAGTCTGTGTGTTCTGTTTTGGACAGTGGCCTTTAAGCAAGGGAGTTCATGTCATGTTCCGTTCTACTCCCTCCGTTCCAAATTACTCGTCACTCAAGTGGATGTATCTGGAACTAAAATACATCTAGATACATCCATACGTGCGACAAGTAATTCGGAACGGAGGGAGTACAATGCATGCTCTTTTATTTCTCGAATCATGTCTATTCGCACAAGTGCTAGCTTCACAGCAACACGTAGTTTATACTACTACAAATTGTTCCGTGTTAGCACCGTGTCTGTTATTGACCGATGAAACATTTTTTTTTTCAGGCAGGAAGGATGACATGGAATTGACAGATGATCCGGTTAATTAGTTCTGTCTAGATATGGTGAATGGGTATGACCTGATCTACTAACCAGCTTATGTATCCCTGTGTACTATTCTCTTGTGTCTTCTTTGTAGATCATCCACTATTAGTCATTCATTTGCATTGTCGGGATTCATGCTGTTTTATTTATTTTCCTTGTCATAGTGATGACCACTATTTTCCTTTTTCATGAATGAAATATTGTAAAAATTATAGTCTAAAACTGAAGCTTGTTGTTTCCATTTCCGAACAAATGTTAATGATGTAATTTGGTGCTAAAATAAACATGTTGTCCAGATGATAACTTTCCTTTTAGCTTTTGTAGATCATCCAGTAATGGTTATCCATTCGCATTGTCAGGGCTCATGACGCTTTATTTTTTCCTTGTTACAATGATGACCGCTCTTTCCATACTTTCTATGGTTTGCGATTCAAAACAAAAGACCGCTCTTTCCTTTTTCGTGAAATGTAATTGCAATTGATAAAACCTATACTGAAGTTTGTTATTTCTATTTCCCAACAAATGATAGTGTGTAATTTTGTGCTATAAAGTAAACTTGTTGTCCAGATGATAACTCACTTTCTTTTTCACTTTTGGAAGTGAGATAGATGGACTATAATATTAGCACCTTTGTTTACTTGTTTTTTCATATGAGTCTTTCTTTTCGATGTTGAGTCAATTGTTCCTAATATTATTTAGCAAAAAAAAAAGTTCCTGATAGTATTATTATTATTACTTTTCAGGTTTCATGGAACTAATACTAGATGGAGGGTTGAACAAATACTAGGAAGGAAGCTGGCGGGAGTTTGTCAAACTCTCATTTTGGTGGAACTCTGAAGAAGTATGGGTTTATCGTAGGTTGCTGATTAATTACTACTTCATCCGGAATTAGTTGATGCTCAAACGGGAGTATCTAGCATATTCTTCTTCTCACTTTCTCCTCCATTCTTGGAGTGCCTCTTGCCCTGTTAAAAGGAAATCTTGTTGGTGATATTTTAAAAAAAACTATTCCATACTTATGATAATTAAACCGTTACTTAGTTGCAATACCTCGTTATCTCGCTTTTGCATAACAGAATTTGAAGAATCTCCCGTAACTTGGCTTTCCAGCAGCCATCATAAAGAACATACTCTCATTATAATTTTATAAACCACTTGAACTTTCGGAAAAGTGCATGAACATACCTCTTCAACTATTTTGTTTAAATATTCGTCTCAAGCCTCTCATCAAGTTCAAAAATGAAGCTCACTTTGAAATTTTCCATGCATACTTACAATTTCCTTGAATTTAACTTTAGTCAGAATGTGTGTTTTACCATAAAGGTTTTGAATTGAATCCATCGCGCTTCAGTATGGTATGCACAAGTGTTGCCTAAACGTCCCTTCGTAGCCTCATTAAACATCACAAATGTTGTTGTTGTTGTATCATCACTTACCTTGAGTTGAAGTAGGTACCTAATGTGATATTGTCATTGATTACTGGTACTGCTACTAAAAAAAAAATGGGTTTGGCTTTACACAAAGAGATTAATGTTCTCAACGTTGAATTTCCTGACCAAATTGAAGTGATAGTCACTATCGTTTGTTTATGCTAAAGATCTTCATTCACCATATTTACTAAAATATTCGACACAGGAACCCACTACAGAATTTGAGGTTCATCAAATTTGAAAATCTTCTGATGCACCATCTTTGTTTCTCTATATCGCAGCAAGTAATCACATTTGTTTCAGTTAAACTTGTAGCACAGTTGTAGTCTCCTAGAGTGGTTTCGAAGAACGGTCTTCTAGAGTGTATTATCTTAACGCGAATACACTGGAATCAACATCCATCGCATAAGCCTTCTCCAGATGAGTAAAATTATGAACATACCACCATAGAATTGCAATCATTAATCTAGAATAACGTAATAGATTTTTTTTCTGTTTCAACATAATCGACCTTCTCAGCTAACATGTCAAGTATCTTTAGTTGAGCAATGCCTGGAGTATGATTGAAGTATCATAAAATCATTGGTCCATTGATCAGCATGAGTTATAATTCTGTGGAGTTGATTTGATCGCTTGATTGAGCCGATTACAGTCGGGGAAAGTCAACAGGAGAATGTGCCATTGGAGGACTGGTTGCCGCTAGAGGAAGACGATGTGGAAGTGCCACTTGTTGAGGAAGTTTGACGTTGAAGTGATGTTCACCCCAGGAAGATGACATAATGGGTATCTGAAGTCTGACAGGACAATGAATGATTGATGTTTTGGAATGGGAAGGTATTTTAAGGATGACTGAGTTGATTCACATACATGTGCACGATGGAAAGAGAGGTTGAGATCCTCCTTCACCCCATTACGTGCTCATCAATTTTCTCCAGCACATCAATTGTGCCTTCTCCATCCAATCTAGCTGTGGAAAAAAGAAAGATCCTCCTTCATCCTGTTGCATGGTCATCAACTCTTCCTCGGCATCAATTGTTTCTTCTCCTTCCAATCTACTCCCTCCGTCCTACTCCCTCCGTTCCCAAATACTTGTCTTTCCAGGCCTTTCAAATGGACACAACATACGGATGTATGTAGACATATTTTAGAGTGTAGATTCACTCATTTTGCTTTGTATGTACTCCCTCCGTTCGGAATTACTTGTCTCGGAAATGGATGTATCTAGAACTAAAATACATCTACATACATCCATTTTCGCGACAAGTAATTCCGAACGAAGGGAGTAGTCACTTGTTGAAATCTCTAGAAAGACAAATATTTAGGAACAGAGGGAGTATAATATAAGAGCATTTTTGGTACTACACTAGTATAAAAAAACGCTTTTATATTATGGGACGAAGGGAATAGATTTAGAGGATGATGGTTGAGCGATCACAGAAAACAGGCAATTGGCTGGAGGTATTTACGTCTGGACGGACCGAGCTGAATATGGGCGTTCCAGTGGGCGACATGGCGACTGTTGGTTGCGCCTGGCCGGATGGAGCCGAGCACGGGCGTTCCTGTGGGCGACATAGTAGCTGCTATAATGGTTGTTGTTACGGCAGTGTCAACTTGGAGATGAAAGATGCCACATACTCCCTCCGTTCCTAAATATAGGTCTTTATAGAGATTTTACTATGAACTACATACGAAGCAAAATGAATGAATCTATACTCTAAAATGCATCTATATACATCAGTATGTGGTTTGTAGTGGAATCTCTATAAAGACTTATACTCCCTCCGTTCCAAATTAATTGACCTCCATTTGTCTAGACACGGATGTATCTAGACACTAAACAAGTATAGATACATTCATATCTAAACAAATGAAAGTCAAGTAATTTGAAACGGAGGGAGTATTTTGCATGCGATTTGCTACCGCCATGCAAACGACAGAGGATTGGATAAGTAATTATTGCAGCAAAGCACCAAGAGAAGAGGATGGAGCAATTGATCTCTTTACACGATCTGCAGCAGAAGAGGATGGAGCAATTGATCTCTTTACACGATCTGCAGCAAAGCACCAAGATAAGAGGATGCAGCAATTGATCTCTTTACACGATCATGAGAGTTTGGTTATATTTTGGCAGATTGTATCTCTACACGACCGTGAGAGTTTGGTTCTGTTGAGATTGTATCCCTCATTGCTGTGAAAAAGAGAGATTGTATTCCTGACCAAGTTGCAGTCGCGTCAAAGACATGCAATTGCATTGGGGAGCAACACTTGTAGTTGTGTGTCTAGTGCCATACATGCAACTATCCACTCCCCTCGGCAACAAAACACCTCATAGTTGTAGTGGGGGCAACACTTACAGATCTGTGCTTAGTGGCAGACATGCAACCGCTCCCCCTCCATCGACAAAAAAGTCGCCGAGTTACAGTCGAGGAGGACACTTGCAGTTGCGTGCCTAATGGTAGACATGCAACTGGCCCCCTCCCCACAACAAGACACCACCTAGTTGCAGTCGTGTTGAAGTCATGCAGTTGTAGTCGAGGGCTACACTTGCACTTGGAGGCCTAGTGACAGATATGCAACTAATGCCCCTCTCCCCAACAAAACACCACCCTATGTGCCCAGCCAATGGCACGGGACCTCCTATATGGCGTCGTACGCGCCGGCGGCCACGGGAGCGCGCACCCTCCCTACGCGACCTCATGGGCGGCCACGGGAGGGAGCCCCTTGTCTTTTTTGTCTTTTTCCTGCTTTCAGCTTTTCTATTTTTTAAAAATAATTCAGGATTTAAAAAAAAAGTTGCAAATTATTGAATTGTTCGTGAGTTCAGAGATTTTTTGTGGTTTGAAAAATGTTCAGCACATCATAAATGCTTATGGATTCAAAAGATGTTCGCAATTTCAAAAATAATATTCAACTATTCAGTTTTTTTACAATTTAAAAAATGTTCATGTATTTCTAGGAAAATGTTCATAATATTAATAATATGTTCGAGAATTTTGAAAAATGTTACCAAATTTTACAAAATTTTCACCAAATTCAGAAAATTTCAAAACATGTTCACGTTTTCCAAAATATATACACAGTTTCTAGGAATGTTTGTGAATATGAAAAATATTCATGATTCAGAAAAATGTTTACGGATTTAAAAAATGTCTAGGATTTTAGAAAAAATGTTCACGATTTCAAGAATGTTCATGATTTTGAAAATATGTTCACTTTTTACAAAAAATTTGACAAACTTCTAAAAACTGTTCACCAGTTCACAAAAAATGTTACTGAATTTAAAATGTGTTCGGCAATTTGAAAAATGTTCAACTGTCAAAAAATGTTCACAATTTGAGAATATTTGTTCGCAAATTTGAAACATGGCTGATAAATAAGAAATAGGAAAGGAGAAAAAAAACATAACATTAACATATTTAGCAAATAAAGAAACAAGAATAAAAAGGAAAACATAAAAGAAAACATAAAAATGAACAAAAAAAGAAAAGGGCAAAGAAAGAAAAAAAGAAAGAAAACCATAAAAACCTGTTGGAGGTGAAACCCGAAATGGCTGGCCCATTGAAACAGCAGCGCACAAGAGGGGTATGCGCTACGTCGCTTCGCAGCGACCTACGCCCTATATAGAAGCTGCGCGGGCATATCCTATTTGGCGTTTTTTTTTTTTTTGGCAACACAGGGAGATCAATAGGACTGGGCGATTTCCTACCTTAGTAGCTTACTGTGTTTAATTTGTCTTCTCTTCTTGTCTAACTTAGGAGCTTACTGTTTTCAAGTACCAGCTCATTCACTTCTCACGCTTATTGAAGGGGACAAACACCACAGCAAATTGTACTTTTTAAATTTATATATGCTACTTCCTCTGTTCGGAATTACTTGTCGCAGAAATGGATGTATTTAGACATATTTTAGTTCTAGATACATTCATTTTCGAGACAAGTAATTCTGAACGGAGGGAGTAGCTGTAAGATGTGTGATATGTACATAGTATAACCTTGGAGTATAGGCGATCGATGAAATGATGTCCCACTAACATGGTTCTGTGCTGGCACTAATATCCTATATTGACGTGTATTGTCGCATACTCACATGCTAGCATCAGACAGATATCATTTTCTCTGTAGACTTAAAATTGTAATCAGCCTGGAAAGACTGACTTGATCAAGTCACCTGTTTTAATATCTTATAGTACTAGCTATATCATTTTACGCTTCTTTTTTTGCAGGTCATTTGTATGTTGTACTTGATGCATGGTATTGCTCGATTCTGCATTTTCTTGCCAGAAATGTCATCTTTAAACCTACAAATATACATATAGATCATTATTAGTAAACAAACTGACAGAAACTGTAGGGATTTCTCCATGCAGTGTTTTCTCTATATACTAGTAAGATGCCCGTGCGTTGCACGGAAAACCAGGATGCATTGATACAGGAGTAGTTTGTTCGACAAAATATGTGGAGGGTCCTCTCAACTATTAAAAATATCCATATCTTCTTCGGATATTCAGTTATGTTGCCGAGCTCATAAGTATCAGGGGTATAGTGAATACAAATGAAAATAGGCAAGCACGTTCAAGTGTTTTATCTGTATGCAAAATTGATGAAATGTAGCACACAGCTAGAACAGTCCAACATGTTTGTTTCCGAAACATTAAGACTTCATTGAATTTTATTGCAATTATTTGAGCTCAGGAGCCAAGTTTATATCTCATCTTTTATCTTCTATTTCCGCAGTAATCGGGTAAATGATTAGAAGGTACATAGATTAAAGTCTAATGGGTAAGGACACTATTGTTGCTCTAGCCCCTTCCCTTCCCTATCTGGATCCTACTCCACGGCTGTAAGAAAACACAACTTTTCCTTAAAAAAGACTTTACGCAACTTTCTCCAGTAAAAGCTTCACCTCTGTCATGCTTGCTCTGTAGTTGCACTTCAACGTCTCCTAACTCATACTCTTTGTATTGTCAAGAAAAAACTCCACGCTTCGTCAACTCCTCCAGATACTTATAATTGTGCATCAAGCCTGTAACCTTTGCATGAATAATTACAACATATACAAAAATATAACAGTTGTAATGATGGCCATATGTTGCATCTCTTTCTACACGGGCTTTTCTCTCGACCTTGTGTTGCCTCCCCTGTGCACATGGTGTCCCATCTCACAATCGTAGATACATGTTGTGAATTAGTAACAATTCTTGTTTCACATATCAGATGGATATTACAAAGTTGCAACTTATTTCTACATTTCACTGTCAATTAGCACATCCAGGCACAAATCTTCTGCAAGTGGATGCTCACTGTAAATTAACAACATACTTGAGTTGCGGTTTGAACTTCTAACTGCAATTGCAAGCTAAAAATTGAATTGCATAGCAAACAGACCTTTTCTCGGCATACATCACATTTTCATGTATCCGTACAAATTCTGACTCAAGCTGTAGCTTGAACATTATCTTTGCAGGGCTCAAGCGACTCCTGACCATCCACAGCTTGAAAGACTAATTCACAAGGAGGAAGACTGAAAGTACTTGTACTGATCTACACATATGTTTACAAGATTATATGGCGTATATTATCTCTGCTGCTGTCGATGTCAACATCAAGGTATGTGTTAGCAAAAAAGATCCTTTAGATGAGATCATGGAACCCTAGAGATAGGTGAACATATAGTCCAAAATCGAGTACTGAACACCCAGTATTTTCTGCAATTTGAGCTCAGTATTTAGATGTTTGGCTGGAACTACAACTTGTGGAATTGCTAAGCTGAACGACTAACAACATATCAGAATTGTCATTGTGAAACGCAATTTATTGAGCTTAGATATACAAACAAATGCTCAACGTACAGAAGGCAATGCTTCTTGCAGGCAACCTTTGCTGCATATAATATATCATTAGATTGCTGTTTAATAGAACAAACTTTCAGCCTCTTCTTACATTACATAAAGCAAGATTTGGCTGTAACGCCATGAAAACCAGTCACCTACTGCCTGGTACTTAAGCCAAGAACTCTGTGCTTAGTAAGATCAGGATCTTTTTTGGCAATTTTTTTTTTGCATATTTCAGTTATCCTAAAAACAACACATGCTGATTCTTATGCTTATTATAATTACCTTCCTTGGTGAGAAATACTTTTTAAAATGCAATATTGCTTATAAGATCAAGCATAATCGTTTTTTGCAAATGCAATAGTATTTTCTCGCAAGTTAAACTATCCTACAAAACAGACACCAAATCACTTCAGTATAAACACAAAAATGAATTGAAAGCAATGATCACCTCACATTCAACGATTGCCGTGGTCATTCAGGTTGATGCCAGAGGAGAGGCACTGAAGGAATGCACGCCAGCGGGCGCATCAGACTCCTTACATTGGCTTCGCAATTGCAAGACATGCGAGCGTTGGAGCCGATAACTACAAAATTTGAAAGATAAGACGATTGTGCTGATGCCAGATCTTCGAAATTACCAGGACGACGAGCATTTTCCAATACATATTATCATATCCATCGTTAATAGAACTGCTCCTTTCCTTGGAATAGCTGTAGAAGACAAAATAATATATTATGTTACCTTTCTTCCAAGGATTCAACATTGCTCATTGTGTGCCAGTATATTAGGCACACCAAACTTAAATGAGAAGATAAATGGCAGCAATGAATATATCGAAAAAACATATATACTATAGCTTGAGAACACATTTATAAATGGTTCCAGGACAAACAAGAACGAAGTAGATGTGTTTGACTGAACACTTTGCTACATATGCACAGGGAACATGAATTTGTGTACATACAACACCACCACGAATCTACAAATAGGCCATGGAATCATTTGTCAACCATAGTATGCCCTTCTTTTAGTTGTTTGCTTAGAACATATGTGAAAAACAATATTGGCTCTGAAGATCTCGCCTCATCTATCTTCTGACCTAAAAGGGCATCAGACAATCACTACTTAAACATAACGGCCTGTAGTATACCAGTCCCATGGGAAAACGGGTAGCCAAGTAGCTTAACAAAAAACAAGCAAGGAGATTCACCTCCAGATTGGCGTGACGAGCGTGTGGCTCTTGAGGTGTAGTGCAAGCAGCTTGAGTCCCATCTGCCTACCCATTTGATTTATATTGGACTGCAACTCTGCAAGACTGGCTTCTAGAGAGTTCGACCTGGACGCACGAATTGAACTCTGGGTAACAAAAAAAATGAATTTTGGAGGCGGCACGGGTGGGAGGGATGAGGATTGGGAAGGACCTAGCCAAGCATAGCACCTCCACATGGGGCGCTTCAGTGACAGTGGGGAAGGAGGAGGAGGAGTATGCGGAAACGCCGCCGCCAAGGAAGCAACACATAGCCGGCGGCGGTCAGCGGCAGGAGACGGGACAGGGGGTGGAGGAGATGGCGAGGAGGAGGGGGTGTGGAGATGTTGGGCGCTGGGACTAATGCGCAGAGGAGGGGGCAGGAGATGCGTCGCCGGCATGCTTGCCGAGGTCGGCATCGGAGAAGATGGGGATGGGGTGGAAGAGATGGTGACGAGAGGGCCATGGTGTTGGTGGGCCGTGTGGCTGAGAGGATGCATGAGAGGTTCCAGGGGCACACGGCGTCAACGGGAGCCACCGCACCAGATCGGTTCCAGCGCTGCCGGCGGCATGCCTTTCCTGAGATGATTGGATAAGGTGGGCGTGGGGAAGAGATGGGGGCCATGGGGCTGAACGGGAAAGGCAGGGGGTTATCTGCAAATATGTGACGGAAGTGGCGGGCGTCTGTTTGCAAAATTGACCAGATTTCATCGTGTCCGTTAGATCAGATCGATCGGACGGTTGTGAATGCACGATGACAGACACACCATCACCACCAACTCAGCTTTTTATAGTACTCCCTCCGTCCGGAAATACTTGTCATCAAAATGAATAATAGGCGATGTATCTAGATGTATTTTAGTTTTAGATACATCCTTTTTGTTCATTTTGATGACAAGTATTTTCGGACGGAGGGAGTAGTAGAGATTTTCAAATAAAAATTTTGTAGAGGAAAATCCAAAAGGTGAGCTGAAGGAAAGATACATCATGGGACACAAAGAGTGTGCCAATGTAAAGGGTTATCTGAAGTTTTTTCGCCCAGTCAGGTAAGCTTGAGTAAGCTCTGAGTGTCCTCTGTAAGTAATCTATTGTAACTCTTCCCCGAACTTGTGTCTGACATATAAGTTTTGTTCAATCTCCTTGAATGTGAAGTCATTGTGGGTGTTACAAATCGCACAACAAACTAAGATAATAATATCTCCTGGAACGAAATAGGGCATATCCTATTTGGCGCCCTCCGATTTCCATTAGAGAAACCATCGAAACCAAGTGTCCAAACAGAGTTCTAATACACAAATCACAACTGACAAGATCTAGCCCTATTACATCTCGAGAGTTTTTCAGCATAACAAGGCAACATAGGAACTACAACGATCCAAAGCACCAGCAAGGGCAGGCACAAAAGTTGAGCCTCTTTTCTCAGATCTTCCACTTCACTTCACTTCTGTAATGCCCCGGATTCGTTGCGCCAGGTGTCCGCCAGTTATTCACCGTCATTGCCATGTCATTTGCTTGTGTGTTGCATATTGCCATGTCATCATGTGCATTTCATTTTGCATACATGTTCGTCTCATGCATCCGAGCATTTTCCCCGTTGTCCGTTTTGCAATCCGGCACTCCTATGTCATCCGGCGTCCCCTTTTTGCCTCTTCTCTTGTGCGGGTGTTAAATGTTCTCGGAATGGCCCGAGGTTTGCCAAGCGGCCTTGGTATTGCACCAGTAGACCACCTGTCAAGTTTCGTGCCATTTGGAGGTCGTTTGATACTCCAACGGTTAACCTGGTAACCGCAAAGCCCTCTTTGAGTTGCAGCCCAACACCCCTTCCAAAGTGACCCAAAGCCCAGCAAACTCCCCTCCATGCTCTCGGTCGTTCGATCACGATCGTGTGGCCGAAAACCGCACCTCATTTGGACTCTTCTAGCTCCCTCTACCTATAAAATCACCTCCCCCTCCGAATTTTCGGGTCTAACCCTAGCTTCTTCCTCCTCCCGCAGCCGGACACGTCCGGACCCCGCCGGACATGTCCGCGCCGCCTTCCCCGCCGAATCGCCGCCTGACACGTGTCGGTCGCCGCCGCCCACCGCCGCCGGCCCGCGAGCCCGCAGCGGGCCCGCGAGGCCC
>NC_041389.1:53552948-53565214 GCF_002162155.2 Triticum dicoccoides
GTCGACCGCGCCATCGCCGTCGCCTCCTCGCTGCGCCGCCGCCGCGCCGGAGCGCTCCCTCGTCGCCGGCCGCCCCGTCGTCCGATCCGGACGGGTGGGATGAGATCCACCCGTCCCGGAACCAAACAGCCCCGTCCCTGCCCTGGATCTCCCCGTCCCGCATGGCTCCGTCCCGGTTTCCGGAGGTATAAATTCCACCAAGTCCCCAAATCCCTGTCATAATCATGCCATGTTCATTGCATCGCATCTCTGCATCCGTAGCTCCGTTTCGTGCGTATAATATGTCAAATTGTTCGACTCGACGAGTACTTCATTTCATTCCATTGCATCGTTTTCATTTCAGCTCTTCTTGATGCCCGAAATGCTGTTGGAAGAGTGCATGTTGATGTTAATCTGCTGAAACTGTTATAACTTGCTCATTTGTCATTTTTGCCATGATTGATGTGTGCATCGTATGAGGTTGATGTCTACATGTGTTTTGATCTATGCCATGCCCTCTTTACAGGGGTGTATGCCATGTATTTTTGTGATCAATGTGGTGACTACCACAAGCATGCAAACTAGGCTTCGTGATATCGCTGATTTTAGTCCCTGTTCTGCTGTTATTTTGATGCCATGTAAACTTGATGCTACAGAGAGATCCATGCTTATTTTGAGATACTTCAGTAAGGGTGTTTTGAACATACGGTTATTGTCTATTCATTCATGCCCTTGTTTGCAATTATGGAGTAGTCTAGCATGTCATTTGAGTGCTCTACTTTTTCTTCTGTTTCCTGGCAGATTGTTTACATGTTATTCAATTTGGCCAAGCTTACTATAGTTGATCCTTGCATGCTATGGACTTGTTCTTGACTTAGTTTGTTTCATAAACATGTCTTCTTGATGATGCTATATTTATCTTGTCATGCAATGACTTGTGGTGAGTGAATCGAGCTTGTTAAGTAGTGTACTTGCTGTTGCTGTTTTGCTAGTCAGATTCTGTTATATTTTGTTGCTATATAAACATGTTGCTACTAATCATTCTATGCATAATCTGGAGATGTTCTATAAACATGTTTTGATCTACATGTCATGACCTATCCATCCATGCCCCTGGTTGCATTTATAGCTTGCTGTAGATTGTTCATATCTTGCTCCAAAGTTGCTTGATAATGTTGCTATCAGCCTGTTAACATTAAGTTCACTAGTTCCCATGTGTTTTGCTAGTGTTCCATGCACCCTATGACCTTGCTCTTTCCATGCTTAACTTCACAAACATGCCTTCTTACTGTTGCTTGCCTTGCCATGCCATGTATTGCTCTGTGGTGAGTGGTTCAAGCTCACCAACATGCCTACTTATTGTTGTTCCTGCCATGTATAAATCTGTCATATAACTTGCCATGTTTACATGGGTGCCATCTTATCTTCTGATCCTTTTTGGCTCATGGTTAGTAAGGGACTGTTGTTCTATGCATTTAGTAGATTCATGACATGCCTTTGTTTGCCATGATATGTGCCTGTAACATGTTGTTTGCTTGCTCTAAACATTGCAACCTGATATTATTTCCTGATAAGTCTGAAACTGTTATTATTTGCAATCTTACCATGTCCTTTTGAGCATGTTCTAGTCTTTTCTGGAGATATCTCAGTGTTCATGTTTTGTTATGCTTTACCTGTACTTCATGACCATGCCTTTTGTTATTATGTTGGGGTGCTGTAGCCTATTGTTGTGATGCTTGCAATATGCCTAGTTGCTGTTATGGACAGATTGATGTTATGACTTGTATAGAGTGTATGTGTTGAACCGTTGCTCCGTTTTGAGTGTGCTCTATATGAAACTTGCTTGATTTTGCATGTTGTTTCATATTATCATGTTGCATCCTTGTTTTGAGGTGTTTGCTTGATGTTTGTATGCATTTTGCATCAATGCCATGTTTAACTTGTTTTGCTCATATCTTCTAGGCCGTAGCTCCGAATCTAATGAACTTTATATGTAACTTGACTAGAATTTTGTATAGTTCCTCTTGGTGCTCTTTAACTTGCTGTTTAACAACTTCAACTTAATGTTTGTTCAGATCTGGACCAATTTCGAAATATGCATATGAGGACTTACCGGAATTGTTATATGTTGTTCCCAGCCTCATTTAAACATGCTTTGATGTGTTGTTCTTGTTTGCATCATCTCTTGCCATGAGTAGCTTCATGTAGCCTTTGTCATGCATCATGCTTGTTGTGCATCATGCCTTGTTCATGTGTGGTGTGTTTACCATGTTGTGTGTTTCTTCTCGATAGTTTCCGTTTCGTTGCGATCATGAGGATTCGTTCGTCTACGTGTGGTTCGTCTTCGTGGCTTCATCTTATTCATGGACTCGTTCTTCTTCCTAGCGGGATTTCAGGCAAGATGACCGCTACCCTGGATCTCACTACTATCATTGCTATGCTAGTTGCTTCGATCTATCGCTATACTGCGTTACCTATCATTTGCTCTTCAAGCCTCCCAAATTGCCATGAACCTCTAACCTTTGACACCATTCCTAGCAAACCATTGTTTGGCTATGTTACCGCTTTGCTCAGCCCCTCTTATAGCGTTGCTAGTGGCAGGTGAAGTTGAAGATTGCTCCATGGTGGACAGGGTTATGTTGGGATATCACAATATCTCTTATATTATTAATGCATCTATATACTTGGTAAAGGGTGGAAGGCTCGGCCTTATGCCTGGTGTTTTGTTCCACTCTTGCCGCCCTAGTTTCCGTCATACCGGTGTTATGTCTCCGGTTTTTGCGTTCCTAACGCGGTCGGGTGATTTATGGGACCCCCCTGACAGTTCGCTTTGAATAAAATTTGTCCAGCAAGGCCCAACCTTGGTTTTACCATTTGCCTCACCACCACCTATTTTTCCCTTGGGAGTCACTCTCTCGAGGGTCATCTTTATTTTTAGCCCCCCCGGGCCAATGCTTGTCTAAGTGTTGGTCCAAACCGAGCGATGTCCGGCGCCCCCTGGGCAACCAGGGTCTATGCCAACCCGACGTCTGGCTCATCCGGTGTGCCCTGAGAACGAGATATGTGCAGCTCCTATCGGGATTTTCGGCACAGCGGGAGGCTTTGCTGGTCTTGTTTTACCATTGTCGAAATGTCTTGTTAACCGGGATTCTGAGTCTGATCGGGTCTTCCTGGGAGAAGGTCTATTCCTTCGTTGATCGCGAGAGCTTGTCATGGGCTAAGTTGGGACACCCCTGCAGGGTATAAACTTTTGAGAGCCGTGCCCGCGGTTATGTGGTAGATGGGAATTTGTTAATGTCCGGTTGTAGATAACTTGACACCTGATCCGAATTAAAACACATCAACCGCGTGTGTAGCCGTGATGGTCTCTTCTCGGCGGAGTCCGGGAAGTGAACACGGTCTTTGGGTTATGTTTGACGTAAGTAGGAGTCCAGGATCACTTCTTGATCATTGCTAGCTTCACGACCGTTCCTTTGTTTCTCTTCTCGCTCTCATTTGCGTATGTTAGCCACCATATCATGCTTAGTCGCTGCTGCAACCTCACCACTTTACCCTTCCTTTCCCATTAAGCTTTGCTAGTCTTGATACCCATGGTAATGGGATTGCTGAGTCCTCGTGGCTCACAGATTACTACAACAACAGTTGCAGGTACAAGTTATGCGATGATCATGACACGAGAGCGATGCTTGCTTGCGTTGAGTTCCTTCTTCTGCTTCTTCGGTCAGGGGATAGGTTCCAGGTCGGCAGCCTGGGCTAGCAGGGTGGATATTGTTTGAGTTTCTGTTTATGATTCATCCGTAGTCGGATGTTGTTCTTGTATGTTGTATTGTTGTATTCATGTGGCATTGTATGCCTTTTGTATGTATCCCCATCTATTATGTAATGTTGAGGTAATGATATCCACCTTGCAAAAGCGTTTCAATATGCGGGTCTATCCTTGGTGGGACCTTCGAGTTCCTCTTGGATAGGGTCGCATATTGGGCGTGACAACTTCACTTCGTCAGGGCGCCAAAAGAAGGAGCCTTTTTCCCATCTTCGTCATTGCTGGATTCTAAGAACTCCAAAACGCCAGCCTTGCACAGCTTTGTATACTTCACTTGCTACTTGCACGATGAGGTTTGCTCCCAGCATCAACATTCTTTCCCCTGGGTACCTTTTCTGCGAAACAGCCCAGTCAGCAATCCATCCACACATCATTTTCACAACACCCATTGGGTCAGAAATCATTTTTCTATCAAACACAATGCTATTTCTGCATCTCTAGATCGCCCACAGCAGCGCTGAGATGCCAACTAACATAAGTTTCTTGCTATCTTTCTGGAAATTTTTCAGCCATATTCCAAAACAATCATTGAGGTTTCTAGGAGTGCATTTCAGGTCAAATGCACATCTTACTAGAGCCCAGATGGTTTTAACCACTGAGCACGAGAAAAATAGATGATCTATTGTTTCATCTTTGCCACAAAACACACAATTTTTATCCCCTTTCCAGCCTCTTTTTAACAGATTATCTCTAGTAAGTATGCTTTTTGTGGCTAGAAGCCAAAGAAAGAATCTAATCTTAGCAGGAACTTTAGTTTTCCATAGGAACTTCCTGGAGAATCCCACATCAGATTTGATCAGATCCCTGTATAGAGATTTGACAGTGAATTTTCTGTCAGCCGTCAACATCCACATGGGTTTGTCTCTCCCCCCATGCATTAGCACTTCCTCGCATCTTGCTCTCATGCTATTCCAAAGTTGCTTAGTATCCCCATAAAGAGCTCTTCTAAAAGTAAAACCACCCCATCCCTTATCTATAGCTTCTCTAACTGAAATTCCCTGATCATTGCTAATAAAAAACAGAGAGGGATAAGCCTCTTTGAGGGGTTTATCCCCAACCCACCAGTCTTCCCAAAACCTGGTGTTTCTGCCATCCCGCAATCTCTTCTTAACATGTGGATAGTAATATTTTCTAATTTTTAAGAGATCAGACCAGAATTGGGAATCCCCATTTTTGTGCTTAATTCCAGAAAGGCATTTGTCCCCAACATATTTCCTTTTAACAATTTCCTGCCAAAACCCCTCATCATTCTCAAGTTTCCACAGCCATTTAGCCAATAAAGCAATATTGAACATTTCAATATTGATAATCCCTAGACCCCCCCCCCTGTTGTTTTGGAAGACAGCAAATTTTCTAGTTTACCAAATGGTATTTATTTTTATCCTCCTCTGCTTGCCACACCATCCTAGCCCTATAAAAGTCTATCTTTTTTCTAACTCCAGCTGGCAGGAGATAAAAGGACATCATATATATAGGTATGTTATATAAGCAGGATTGCACCAGAGTGACTCTTCCTGCAATATTCAGTAGCCTACCCTGCCAGCAGGCTCTCCTTTTCTCAATTTTCTCAGTGACATTCTTCCACATCTTGTTTCTAATTTTCTTGTTAGATATGGGTAGCCCCAAGTATTTCAGAGGGGTCTCCCCCAGGATGCAAGTGAAGATTTCCTGGTATAATTCTTTTTTCCCACTGGCCTCCCCAAACAAGAATATTTAACTTTTATGAAAGTTTATTGTCAGACCAGACATTTGTTCAAAAGCAGTTAGGATAAATTTCAGATTTCTAGCAGACTCTTGATCATCTTGTAACAAGAAGATGGTGTCATCTGCATATTGCAGCATATTGAATCCATTTTCATGGTAATCAGTGAGAACCCCTTTTACAAACCCTTCCTCTCTAGCCCTATCTAGAATGATGGCCAGAGCATCAACTGCCAGATCAAAGAGCAGAGGAGATAAAGAATCTCCCTGCCTTAGTCCTTTAAAGGTATTGAAGTAAGGGCCTATATCATCATTCACTTTGACTGCTACATGCCCCCTCTCGTAGTCTGCAACACCCAGTCACACCATTTGTCAGGGAAGTTTTTTAATTGAAGCATCTTATGAACAAAAGGCCACTTGATTTTGTCATATGCATTTTCAAAGTCAACTTTGAATAGCATAACACTTTGTTTTTTATTTTGAATAGAGTTCATAGCTTCATGCAGAATTACAACTCCCTCCATAATATATCTACCTTTCACAAAGGCAGTTTGGATGGGTGAGATAATAGGTTAACTACTTTTCTTAATCTGTTCATCAGTATCTTGGCGATAATCTTGAAGCTAACATTCACAAGGTAGATAGGTTTAAACTTTTGAATTTTTCTAGCATCTTTCACTTTTGGAACTAGGGTAATAATCCCATAGTTCAATCTGGCCAAATCAACTTTGCCCTTGTGAAAGTCATCTAAGATAGCTTTCAAATCAGTTTTTAGTAGCTCCCAAAAGTGTTGGTAGAAGTCTACAGCAAATCCATCACGACCTGGACTTTTGTTTTTTTTTTCGTAGTGAAAACCACATCTTTAATTTCTTCCAAACTAAAAGGTTTAATCAATTCATTTTCTTCCTATGTGGAAATCCCTACAGGGTTTCGAATGTCCAGATTAATGTTAGATTTCTCAACTTGACCAAATAAGGCTTTTGTAATAGGTGGTTACATGCTCCATGAGTTTGGCATCTCCCTCAATGGGGTTCCCCCTGATGTTCAAGTGTAGTGATCCTATTTTTCCTTCTTCTACCATTAACCTTGGCATGATAATATCTAGTATTAGAGTCACCCTCTTTTATCTCCTTATCTTTATATCTTTGCAACCATTTGATTTCTTCCATTTTCAAGATGTCTTTTAGTTCTTTCCTCCAGTTTTTCTGGATCTCTCTATCTTGAGCACTAAGCCCAAAAATTTCAGCTCTTTTATCAATCTCATCCAGCAGTTCTAATAGCTCTTTTTTCCTTTTTCTGTAGGCAACATTAGCATTAATAATCCATCCCCTTATTTTTTGTCTGATATTTCTCAACTTTGTTTGCCATATGTCTAGGCTAGAATCTTTGCAATTAATATTTCAATTCTTTTCCACAAATTCCCTAAACCCTTCCATAAGCATCCAAGCATTTTCAAATCTGAAAATAGGTTGGCTTTTTCTATGATCCCCAGTGTCTAATAGCAGAGGGGTGTGGTCAGAGATTTACCTCTCCATGGCATTTACCATAGCCAGGGGGTATTTGTCTTCCCAGTCTGGACAGATTAAAATCCTATCTAGTTTCTCATAAGTAGGATCATGCAAGTTATTAGCCCAGGTATATTTTCTTCCATTCAAAGGGAGACCCCTGAGTCCAGCATGCTCAATAATAGCGTTGAACACAAAGCTAAAATGGTCTAATCCTCCAGGTTTATTTTTTTCAGAACTGTTCCTGATCAAATTGAAGTCTCCCCCTATCACACAAGGGTGAGTATTATCTTGGTATAATCTGGATAATTCAGCCAAAAATGCTACTTTTCCATCTTTTTGAGCATCTCCATAAATTGTGACCAGATTCCAACTAAATTTGGCTACCTTATCAAACAAATGTATATTAATGAAATACGACCCTTTTTCCACTTGTAGTATATCAAAACACTCATTATTAATCCCAACTAGTATCCCCCCAGATTTGCCTCTAGGGGCAATCCATTCCCAGAGGAAATTTCTTCCTCCAGCAAGGCTATGCAACTCATTTTTTGTGAAGTCACTTTAATGGTTTCCTGAAGTCCAAGAAAATCTAATTGTTTTTCCAAAATGGTATCTCTAATGAAATTTCTTTTAATATCCTTCCCAATCCCTCTTACATTCCAAAACATACCTCTCATTTTTTTCTTTATATTTTTTCCTTTTGTTTCCCCCACTCAAGATGGATTTTTCTCCAACCCCAAAGGTTGGTATCCCACCTCTCATTTTTTTGTTCCTAGAAAAAAATCTTTTTCAATTTGTCATAATGTTCTGTCTCTATATCACCCTGAGAATTCTCTCCTTCTGAACACAAGTCCTCTAATTCAACATCTCCAATGTCAATAAGACCGGGAGAGCCATCCTTTCTCTCCTCCCTCTTTTCATTAATATTTTTTGGAGATATATATCTCTTCTAGCCTGTTCCATGGTAGAAATCAGGTCTAGGTTGTGGGTAACCATATCAAGAGCACATCCCAAATCAATTCCAACCCTATTAGCCATATCATATAAAGAAATGTTTTCATCAGAAAGAACAGGGTTCTTACCATAATTGTTCTTGTCTGCTACCCTTTCCTTGGCCAGATCTTCTATTTTAGCATCTTTTTTATCCAGGTTTCTATCACTTCTTCTAGTGGGCCCGTCCTTGTCTTTATCCTTGTCTCCTTCCTCATTCTTTTGAATCCCCAGTTTTGTGCCTAGTGACTCCACAGAATCTTGACTAGATGAATAGTCTACAGGTTCTGCATAAGCATCTTCTGGTGTGTTATCTTGGGGTATTTCAGATTCCATCTCATTCTTCTCATCCAATTCTTCTCCATATATTTCTTTCTCTTCCCAAGCATCAATTTTTTCCATGCACTTGTTTATCAGTTCCTACTGACCCTGAATCATATCCAGCAGACTCCTCTTCTCAGTCTCCCACATAGCAATCTTTTTTTCCTCCATAGCTTTCCAAGCATCATCTCTGTATCTGATTTCTTCAACCTCTTGAAATTTTTAAGGGCTTTATCTAGCTCCACCTCTACTTTATTACTCAAGCCCACCTCTAGCATATAATCTTTCTGCATCTTCAATATCTCTTCATTTTTCTGTTGCATCTCCTCAAATTGTTTCAGACCTATACTTCCCAAGGAGATGTTCTCTTTAATTCCATCAGTTCCCAACTCCTCTATCCTTATTTTTTTCTGACCTCCCATACCATTTCCCTCAAGTTTAGGTTCCAAGATCTCAAACTTTCTCTTATATTCATACCACCCTTGTTCAATTACTTCCTCCAATTCAATGTTGATTCTGTATATCATCAAGTCCTTGTCAGTGATCTCAGTTTGATGAGGGATTTTTCAAAATCTCTGACTCCCACCTTAGCCCTGATTTTCTCTTTCAGAATGGTGGACATATCAATTTCCAGAACAGGGCCAATAGAAGCAGCCACCTCACACATTCCAAAAAAATGCCTAAAACACTCAGGGATTTTCCCAAACTGCACCCACACTGTGTGTAACTTGCCAATAGCTTGAGTGTCATATGTCCAGCTGTCCACATTGATCACAGCATTTGTCCCCAGCAGGTTAAAATTTCCAAACTTGTGAAGTTCTGCTAGTCTGCTTTTATTAGGATATCTCATCATGTAAGCCTTGTCTCCATGTTTTTTGCATCTCCATTGCCAATTCCAGCTGAACATGTAGTTGAATCCTTCCAAGAATTGAGTCTCATTAATCTCCCCAGAAGAGATGTTTACAATGGCCATAGGGTTAATCTGTTAACTGTTGACTACCTCTTTAGAATTTTGCACCAGCAACACTCCCAACCCTCTGGCAGCATATCCAATGAATTTGGGGGTTGGCTTGATTTGTTTCAGCCAAGCACATTCCTCAGTGATGTGAGAATTTTTGCCACAAATTATGCAGTTGGGTAGCTTGCAGTCTCTAGTCAGATGTCTGGTGTCTTTGCACTTGTTACATAACACTCTGAATTTCCACCAGCTTTGTTTTGATCCAAGATCTCTCTCTGGCCAAATCAGTTGTTCTGGAACCATCCTTTCTGCCCTTGCTTGTTCCCCACATCCAGGTTAGCTTCACTCTTATTTATGTGATCTTTCCCTCCAGCAAATTCTTTCTTAGCCTCGTCAATCTAAACACCTCTGCTGCTTTCAGGAGGGGCAACAATTCCACCCCTAGACAAGCTCTCCACCTTTTGTTGGGCCATTTGGGCCATCAAAGCCCCAAACACTACACAAAAAGACATCCGTGACATTTTGGGCTGAACGAAAAAAAATTCTGTCATACATATGACACTTCTATGATGATAATAGTGAAAAAACCCGGTATCATCATAGATGTGGTGGGCTCCTACTTCTATGACAAAAAATCAACAGAAAATGGGCTTTTCATCCTGGGCGGGCCAGAGATGCAGCTGCATGACATTCTTTGGGCCATCCATGATGGGAAAAACCATGGTAGAAGCGAGGGGGAGGAAAATTTCGGGGAGTTCCCGGTTACGGTGGGAGGTCGGGGGCCGAGCGATGCGCGTTTCTCTTGTACATGTACGCGCGTGTGTGCGAGGCGTTGGCTCTAACTGAACCCGAGCGAGGCATTGGGCTCTAACTGAACCCGAGTGATCGATCGATGGCTGTTAACTGAACCCGATCGAGCGATTCCTTCGCTACTGCTGCTAACTGAAGCCGATCGATGCTGCCTCTGGGATGAATAGTGAGCGTTGCGGGGGAGGGGGTTGGATGAACAGTGAGTGGTGGCGTTGCCTCTGGATGAACAGGACCCCGTGGTGTGGAGGGCTGGATGAACGGTAGACGGTGGAGGGGTGCCCATGGAGGGGTGGTTGAATAGGACCCCGTGGTGTGGAGGGCAGGATGAACAGTAGACGGTGGAGGGGTGCCCGTGGAGGGGTGGTTTAATAGTAGCCGGTGGAGTAGCGCGCGGTGGAGGCTGGATGAATAGGAGCCCGTGGAGGCTGGAGGAGGTCGACGGTGGAGATGAACAATATCCCGTGGAGTCCCGTTTTGCGGTACGCCACACCCAACAGGACCCGTGTTTCGACCGTAGCGCTCCAACACAAGTCTGTTTCGTCCGTTTTGTGGTACGCCACAACCCTCCCGATGAACAGGACCCCCATTTCGACCGTAGCACTCCAACACAAGTCCGTTTCGTCCGTTTTGCGGTACGCCACACCCCTCCCGATCAACAGGACCCCCGTTTCGACCGTAGGAGGTCCGTTTCCTCCGTTTTGCGGTACGCCACAACCCTCCTGATCAACAGGACCCCGTTCCGAATGTAGGAGGTTCGTTTCCTTCATTGTGCGGTACGCCAGGCCTTGTTTCCATCGCATGTTCCGTCCAAGCCCTCCCGATGAACACGACCATGCATTCGTTCCGACCCAGCCGGTTGGCTCCCACGCGTTTCGTTGCCTCCCGATGAACACGACGCATTCCGTTGCCTCCCCATGAACACGATGCATTCTGTTGCCTCCCCATGAACACGAGGCATTCCGTTGCCTTCCCCATGAACACGACGACGACGCTGTTTCTCTGTTCTGACCCAGACATGTAACAAGACCTGGCTGTACGTATGCGCGAGTAGGCGTTAGAGACCCCGCCCATATGTATGTACGTGGCCGTATTTTCTTTCTTGCACCCTGACCACTGTATGTACGTGTACATGCTATGTGCGCGCCTCTACTACAACACGTACGCGTACGCTCCTCTACTACAACACGTGTGCACCTCTACATCGACCATTATATATGTACGTACACGTTCGCGACCAGAATGACAACGCTACATATGCTTCGACCAGGTGGGTCCCGACTGTCAGGCACTTCCTTGCGTGCGAAGATGTAGCTGGTGGGTCCCAGCAGTCAGGAGGGCGAATCTTTTTTTGCCCGGACGCACTTCCTTGCATGCGAAGATGTAGCTGGTGGGTCCCAGTAGTCAGGGGGTGAATCGTTTTTTTGGACGCACTTCCTTGTGTGCGGAGATGTAGCTGGTGGGTCCCAGCAGACAAGGAAAACTTTTTTCACGAAATACGGTGGCCCGTCCGGTGGGTCCCTGCTGTCAGGTGGAGGAATCATTATTTTGCGCGTAATAAGGAGGCACTTCCTTGCTGCGGCCGTGGACCCAGCTATCAGCCTCTCCACGTACAGTCCACGTCCGATGGAAGTCGTTCCTTGACCACGTTGACCACGCTGCGCCGAGAGCACCACGGCGGTGGACGACGGCGAGGCCTAGGAAGGGGACGACTCAGAGCCAGGGAAGACGCAGCAGTAGATGCCCACGCGAAGAGGAGTACGAGGGTTCACTGGTTCGGCTGCGATGTGAGGCTGTTGTCGCCGCAGAATAATAGGGGGTGTGGGTGAGTAGAGGGATGGCCTGGCCAGCGGTGGGAGTAGTAGGGGGCGGTGAGGCCTCCGCGGCATCAAAGCCGACCACGGGAGGCAGGAGCATGCGGCACGATCGGCGCTGGTTTGGGCGGCTGGAGCAAGAAGACCAGAGGTTGAAAAAGCACTACGGCCGTTGGATGAACATCGTACGGTAACAAGAGCTAGAATCGTTCATATTGACTAAGTTGACAAAGCCCTCCGTCCCCGTCAACTTGGTAGGCCCACAAGTCAGCCTCCCACTATGCTGGGTTCCAGCTGGCAGGGGGAGTATTCATTTTTTTGTGCGTAATAAGGAGGCACTTCCTTGCGTGCGAAGATAGCTGGTG
>NC_041389.1:53565562-53580451 GCF_002162155.2 Triticum dicoccoides
TTCCGGTGGGTCCCAGATGTCAGGTGGAGGAATCATTATTTTGCATGTAATAAGGAGGCATTTCCTTGTGCGCGGCCGTGGACCCAGCTGTCAGCCTCTCCACGCATATAGTCTACTTCCGATGGTGTCGTTCGTTGACCACATTGACCACGCCGCGCCGAGAGCATCCAAGGTGGTGGACAACGGCGAGGCCCCGGACAGCAATGAGCCGGAGATGGGAAGACGCGGGAGTAAAGTCACAGACGAAGAGGTGTATGAGGGTTAACTGGTTTTAGTGCGGTGTGGTTCGGCAGTCGGTGGAGAAGAACAGGAGGTGTGGAGGGGTGGAGGGATGGCCTGGCCAACGATGGAGTAGCGCTTCATAGCGAAGTGTGCTAAGCAGAGCTTCTAGCAGCAGGAGGCGGGAGGTGGTCCCGGCGGCGCTGGAGGAACAAGACGAGAGTTTGAAGATGGATGCCGGTCGTTGGATGCAAATCCAATGGCTAACATGTCAGAATCATTTATTGACTAAATTGACAACGACTTGCGTTGGCTTCGACCTATTGGCCCACATTTCAGCCTCCAAAAATGTGGCACGTATTCAACCCATTTTTTCAGAATTTACAGTCTTTTTTTGCGCGGTAGAATTTACAGTCAATTTGATCTTTTTTTTGAATTACAGCCATTAGTTGGGCTGGGTGAACAAATAATGTAGTGTCCATGCGGCCCATTTATTTTATTTCCTAAAAAATTACAGGTCATTTGCACTTTCTCGAAATACACGATTTTGCTGGGCTGATTCTAATTATAATGTTGGGTTGGGCCAACAATGTTATCAAAAAATAAAAAGAGGCTGAGCATTTTGTTATAAATATATTTAAATAATAAGTGATATTATTACATTCGTCCTTAAATCTTACCAAGCTTTTGTACACAATCACTAGGATTTTCGTGCCAAAACAATCCAGGATTTTATTTGTTAAGAAAATATTTTTATAAGTTAATAAGATGTGGGATATTGTTTTCTTACATATGTAAGTATCTGTTAAATATATGATGACAATAAAAATAATATATAATAACATACAAAATAATTTAAATATAATATAGTTAGAAGGGAAACATAAGTTGGACCTGGCGTTCCTATTCTTATATAGAAAATTAGAACAGACCTCTGTGTTTTCTTAAAAAAATACATAAATTGGGCTGCCAAAAATAAAACCTCGGGTGGGAGGTCCATAGGCCGGTCGATACATGACGGCCCTAAGAAAATAGAAACAGGCCTATGGACCTCCCACCCGAGGTCGTGGGCTGCACATGCTAAAAATGAAAGCCTAGACGGGGCATCCCAAAATCACGTCCAACACTTGCCAAAACTTCGTCCCTCGTTTTCTCTGTGTTTCGCACACTCGACATTGTGTGGGCATTTTGACTGTGCATCATATGAAGATGTGCTATGCATGAATGTTGATCAGCATGATGTTAACTGGCTGGTAGTTCCATTTTCGACCATGAATAAAACTTCCAACATGATGTTAACCCTGTTTGAAAAGGTCGTGTTAATATAAATGCTCTACCTCTAAAAGTTGTAGTTTCTTATCTGAAACTGAACTTGTAGTTTTTTATCTGAAACTGAAACTTGCAGTTTCTTCTCTGAGAATCACATTGTCTGCACTTTTATACTCCTATGAAACTACATTTTTTTAAGTGCTAAAAATAGATCTCTAGAATTCATAAAATAATTCATATGCTCAATACTGCAAATCTGAAATTCAAAAGACATTCATATCTGAAAGTACTCTCATAATACACAACACAAAACACAATTCACAACCTGCAAATATTGACAATCCTAAGCTCCTCCTAACAATTCACAACCTATCCGACTATTGGGCTGGGGGGCGGCCACCTCCTATTCCTCGGCGGCAGACAGCCGCCCCGTGAGACGATGTGAACGGCGAGGGAGACGATGGCGGGGAAGCGTCGTCGGGCCAACTGCTTTTCTCCTCTTGCAGTTGGGTTCGGTCGATGAAGACTCCACCGGCTCGCTCTGGCAGGACACCCTCATAAACGGCACCCTGTAGATGCTCGATCCTTCAATCTCTGGTGGATGCTCCATCTGGGATGGATACTCCCACCACCGCTCCCTCACGATCGGATTTGGTGAATCTGTTTGCTCCATGGCCCAGAGGAGCAGCTCTATGTACTCCGGCGCGACTCCCTCCGGGAGTATCGCCGCCTTTTCGCTCTGTTGCAGATATTTGGCCATGAGTGTCGTCGTCGCCGCTAGTTGGTCCTTGTTGTCAAACCAAGACTGTATCTCCAACATCCTAACTAGCTTCACAGGGTCGCCGTCTGCGATCCTCATGTATTGGTTGTACTCCTCCATCGATCTACTTCTCCACAGCACCTTCACTCGCCGGCGGTGGTTTTTGAATGGAAGAGGAGAGGAGCAGTGCTGGTTTTGGATTAGAACGGGAGAGGAGTGACGCTGGTTTTGGACTGGAATAGGAGAGGAGGGGCGGTGATTTTGAAATGGAGAGGAGAGGAGCGGCGCTGGATTTAGATTGGAACAGGGGAGGAGCGGCGGTGGTTTAAGAGGAGAAGAGCGGAAGAGCGGCGCTGGTCTTGGAAGTATTTTTTTGTTGTTTTGCGTATTTTGGGTGAAAGTTTGACCACGTACTGTATTTGACAAGCAAAATGTGAATGCATGTCACCATAAATTGTATCGTTTGGTTCGTATCTGAATGTACTTTCAAATTATATTATTTTTGCAACGTACAACATATATTTTATGTGTGAAAATCATGGTCAATTATGACCCAGAATAAAAGGGAGACTAGTTAATGTGGGGTCGCTTTCTTAATTGAAGGGTAAATTGATTTTGAATTTGATCCAGTCATAGCGCGCCGGCCCTCTCGTCCAATCCTAAATCGCTGCCGCACGCTCCTCTCCCTCTTCTCCATTGCAAAACCACCTCCTCTCCTCTCCATCATCTCCATTCCAAAACCACAGTCTCGCCTCTCCCTCTTCTGATCTTCTCCATTGCAAAACCACCTCCTCTCCTCTCCATCATCTCCATTCCAAAACCACCTCCTCTCCTCTCCATCATCTCCATTCCAAAACCACCGTCTCGCCTTTCCCTCTTCTGATCTTCTCCATTGCAAAACCACCTCCTCTCCTCTCCATCATCTCCATTCCAAAACCACCGTCTCACCTCTCCCTCTTCTGATATTCTCCATTGCAAAACCACCTCCTCTCCTCTCCGTCATCTCCATTCCAAGACCACCGTCTCGCCTCTCCCTCTTCTCTATTGCAAGACCACCGTCTCTCCTCCCATCTTCCAAAGCTAGCACCAGACCACTCAGAAGGACATCTATGGAGAGGATGCAGCAGCAAATCAGGCAGATCGCTGGCGGCGACCAGGCAAAGTTAGCCAGGTTGAAGGAGATCCTTAGTTGGTTTGACAATGAGTGGGAGATTTCGAGGACGGTGCGGGCCCTGTGGCAATGTATGCAAAAGAGCGAGACGACGGCGATGAGGGCGGCGATGTACATGTACTCCTCGGCGGCAGTCACGCCGCAGTCTTCCGAGTTCATCGAGTATCTCCTATGGGCGATGGAGCAGACAGATTCGCCCGAGGCGACAGTCAGGCGGTGGTGGTGGGCGTATAGGTCGAAGGTCGAGCACCTAGAGGATAACGAATCGATCGATTATGGTGTGCCGTTCATGAGGGTGCAGAGCCAGCCAAAGCCACAGGAGTATTCGTTCTCCCACCGCAAGAGGAGGCCGGATGGCGCGATGTTGCTTCCCCGCCGTTCTCCACGGTTCCCTTGACGCTCGCCTCGTTTCAACGGCGGCGGTAGGGTTTAAGGTAACCTTCGCACTAACCTAATCTTCCACCGGCTCATGCTTATAATCAGTGTGACAGCTAATGAAAATCATGCTTACAATCAGTCTCCAAGTACTACGCCAATCACCCTAAAATAGCTCTGGACCTTTGGGTCAAAGTTGTGACACAGTGTACAAATAAAGAAAAATAGATTGGTGCTTCTTTCAGAAAAGAGTACTCCCTAGAAAACTGCCAATATAAGCTACTAGTATTTGGTTAGAGGATTTGCTGCCGAGAAAGATCCGTCCACAGAGAGCGCCACACATCCCACTGGTGGTGGTGGATGCCATTGCGTGCATGCAGCATGGTTGGTGTCGGTAATTTTTACTTGGCACACCTCGCACTCTGCATATATGCCGGTTCCATACGTACATTTGTGCAGTTCCACCAAAATACAGCTGAATAACCCTGTTTGCACAGATAATGAAAAAGCGTGATTACATTATAGTGGCACTAGTTGATGAAACACACACAATAAATAGAAGAAAATATTGCTATAGTATCATAGTATGCCATGCTGCGAGGGCGAGATGGGCTCTGCGACGCCTCATACGGTATGCCTCATACTGGACATCGTCCCAAGTCTCCCAGATATACCTTCTGCCAGTGATGAACATCAGTGTACAGTGGTAGTACTAGGAGGCTCCTTGAGACATTCAAATCTCTATTTTTGTACATATCAACTAAAATTAAGCACCCCAGTTTGCAGAAACGCTTAAACATTAACAATGGGACTAATTGATGAAACATACTTTAACAAAGAGAAGCACTTCCTTTATCTACATTGGAAATGAAATGATAGAGATGACACTCGCTCTATTTTTACTGTATTATTACTTCATTTTATCAGTGACACTAGGGTCGAGCAGGTGGCAAACGAGGTGTACCGTGCATCGCAAGGATGGAGGCCGGGGGTGCTTAGACTGGGATGCTGAAGTTGGCTCTTTCAGTCACCAACATGGATGATTCAATTCATGGGACCTTTTGGCGCAGTTCACCTAAAATGAAGCAATGTCCCGTGAGCTAGCAGCTTCTTCTTCAATATTTTTTTAAGAAAAGGGCTCCAGCCCTGGTTCCATTTCCATCAGAAAACGAAACCCACAGAGCTTCTTCTTCATTAGTTGCAACAAAATTGAGCAACATCAAGGTTGGTTGTGAAGCTCCTGGAATGCTCAACTACAATTTGGATATCATTTGTGCAGTTCAACTAAGATCGAGCGTGAAATGTATATCTCTATTTGCACAAAAAAGGTGGAAAGGAGGGTGACTAACAAGTGATGAAACATGCATCAAATGAAAAGAAGCATGTTCCTTATCTGAATGGAAATCCTACAAGGACAGTAGCAATTTCTAAAGCAGTGGCATTGCTAGGTATTAGTGTGGGCATTAGGATTAACTATAACAACCGTTAAATACGACATTACTTTGGGCGCGGGAGAGTAGGCGGACCAGGACAGTTGCATTTCTAACGAAAAGAACCAACTTATCTTAATGGGAAATTTAGCAGGACATGTAAAGAAGTGCCATTGATTCATATTACTGGAGGCATTACATTGAAAACAACATTGGTTTAACGTATCCTTACTTTTAACAGTGCGACTGCTACATTTTACCAGTGGCATCACATAAGAGTGGCTCGGGGCAACAAACATCAGAACAGGATATCTGGGTTGGTCCCATTTTTGTTCGGTATAGCCATCTTATACTGTGTGAGGCTAGCAAATCTAGTGCTGGACTTACTCTGTTGACTTGTCCCCCAGTCCCCACTTTCTTTCCTTTTTCAACCAATAGATCGGGTTTATATTGAGTTTGTACTATGTTTCCCTTTATTTCCCTATTAGACCTAGAGACCAGTTGGATAGCCAGTCTCTGCTACTTTTTGCCCCCATTATTTCCTCTTTCGACCAAGTCCTAGATTCAGGTAACAAATCCGCCCCCACCCCCACACCCTTTCTTCCTTGTTTGAACCAAGTAGTACTAGATTCGAGTGCATGAACTAGTTTTACCTCCTAAATGTAAAAAATTAGGTGGTTTTCGAACAGCCGATCGATCCTATCTACGAGGGGGCCTGAGAAATAGTAAAAGATACAAATGCAGCGACGTCAGGAGCTTGGGAAGTAGAGCAAGGCCAGTTTCGAAGGAAGTTATACCTGATGGTCGTCGGGATGTCGCTACGTGGGTGGCGGGAGGCCGGATCTGCGCACACTACGGTAGTGAGGAAGAAGGGGTCGGAGGCCCTCCCTCGCCAGCGGTGCTTGGGAGAGAACGACAAGGCAGGATGATCGGGACGCGCTCAGCCGTGGGTAAGAGCCGTCGCCAAGGACGACCACGTGAACATTGCACCTTCTCACCTTCCTCGGTGGAGAGGATCCGGCTGGATCTGTGACCAGCGGTGAGCAGAGAGAGAGAGAGAGTGTGTGGCCACCACTGTCATGTTTAGATCTGGAGAGGCCGAGACAGTGTGAAGAGAGAAACACTAGCAAGCAAGCGCGGAGGCTCCTGCCCATATAGTGGAGTAGTACTAGTTTTATTTTATCTACCGGAGCCGGCTTGACCTCGTCAATGACTGTCGAGAAGTCTTCATGCACGTGGCCCGGAGGCGCAGTTGTCGTCATTTTGATCTGAAGCGCCGGATTATAACATATAACACGAAAAAATGCCACATGACAAGAAATCATAACCTCACTGCCTAAAGGAGACAACATGAATCCCGACGGACAAACTAGACGAGGAACAAAGCTCAAATTAAAGATAAACTCGTAGAAAAGGGGTCCGTCGATAGATGTCCTAATTAACATAGGCGGCTTGACCTAGATGGCAGCCGAGTAGTCACTGTTCGTGCATGTGGCCTCAATGACTAGCCCAACTCAGTTGTCGCTGTTTAACCCTCGCAGTGATCCGAAGCACATGACACCTAATTTTGCGAGATGACAAGAAACCTTTTTTTAGATTTGTCACCACAACTACAGCCATGTACAACACAACCTGCACCATATGTAGACGATAGCCAATCCAGGCGTGCCTGCTGGAGTCTGGCCACATGCATGAACGAGCTGATCTTCCGTGTCTTGCAGGGATCGTCCAGGCACCAGCGTAGTACAACACTTCTCTAGTACTATCGCTCGTCTCCCTCTTCTATTAAGTCACCCGACTTGCGGGGCCGGGGAGTGTGCCTATGGTTGGTTCTCAATTCCCGTCCCACATGTGTGTGCAAACGCGATATGACGCGCATTCCATTCAGAGAGTAGCGTGCCAGACCGACCGACCGTCTGGGGTGCGACGCGAACGCGACGGGCGTGCTGTATACTCCGTACATGTGTACCGCCATTTTCTAGACGCTTTGCTCCATGGCGCGGGCGCAATCCATGGATACAAAATTAGTATACTGTATACTATTTAAAAGTTGAGGGCGGGGCTTTTCCTGCGCGGTAGGCGGCGGGGCAGTTCCGCCTAGTCGGTTCGACAGATACGCGAGAAGACGAGGGAGTAGGCTGCTGCAACGTAGGGTTGTGTGATTTGACAGTGAGTTACTGCTGGACAGGTGGGGCCCCGTGATTTGACTTGCCATTATCATTTTAACCGTGACGCTACGACCGGCGTGAGTCTCCCGATTTCTGACCAACTCCATACAGGTGCCTCTCCCAATGCTCCACCATGTAGTAGAGGCTGGCTCTTGCATGAGAGCCCACTTCTCCACTTTTTCCTTGCCTCTCTTTCCTCCACATATGCAAAAATGTCATGTAAAGTGCACTATTGTACTTACTTTTACTTGCTCCTACATGTGCTAATCTTGCCACATAGGCATAAAGTCTGATGTGACAAGTTAACCAAGAAGAGAGAGACTAGTTTGGTGACCCAAGGAAGAAATGGTGCTAAGCGTGTGTACCTAGGTGAAAGACAATTTTGAGTCTATAGCTAATTAAATGAAGCAAACTTAGCAACACCATTTCATTGGAAGAGGTCACTCCTTGGCAAATGCAATAAATACTAGTACTCCCTGTGTCCCATAATATAAGAACGTCTTTGGCACTACACTAGTGTCAAAAACGTTCTTATATTATGGGACAGAGGGAGTACGAAGAAAGAGATAGAGAGGAGTAAAATAATACACTTATAGCCAACCTTATAGCCAAAACCTTGTTGTAGTATGAGTGACTAAGTGATGACTATGTATGACATGCCAACATCAGATAGCCTAACGCACCGTGTTAAATCTCCAAGGGCGTGACCGCGCGAGCGACGCGACGGTCGTGGTAGGCGCGACCATGATACGGGCTGCTGGCAGCCCTTGGATCTGAGATCAAACGGTCGCATGCTAAGTTGCTGAAAATTTGCAGAATAATCCTCCAGGATAGGATATTCACCCATAGGTCTAGAATCACACCATGCAACCATTCGATCTCAGATCCAAGGGCTCTTGGAAGCCCGTATCATGGTAGAATGGAAAGCCACTACCCTGACGTTCGCACGCTGGCAGTTCGCTCCTACTCGTCCCCGCACGTCCTTTAATACTACGGCGGTTCGCTCCTAGTCGTCCCTTCCATTCACATTACGGCAGTTCCACTAATCCTAACCCTCCTCCCAAATCCATGGCGTCCCAAATCTCCCCAATCGGCGGTGAGTACAAGGTTAGAACCATCACCGGCGATGAGTTCGACGTCATCTACACCCGTTCTTCCGCGACGGTGAAAGGATGCCTTTCTCGCTTCAGACGCATGTTCGAAGACTCAGATGATGAGTGGGTCGCTGGGCTAGATGTTGAGTACACCACAGTCCTGGAACGAGAGAAAGATCTAAAGGACGAAGAGAGGAAGAAGCCCGCCGTGATCCAGATTTGCGTGCATGACTTATGCTTGGTCTACCACATATGCCATGCCGATGTTGAGTGACAGGATTTTAAGGACTTCCTCGAGAGCAACCTAGTCAAATTCGTTACTGTAGACTTTGGTAATGACAAAGAACTCCTGCGTCGGATAGGCCTCGTTGTAGGCAACACCTTCGACCTCCAGAAGAATCGGCTGGTGTCCTCTCGTCAGCCTTCAATGCTGACCCTGGCAGGAGCCATGGTTCATCCTTCGTACGGTAAACTGGAAAAACCTCCATACACGTTTCATCGTCATGCATGGCAGCGGAATGTACTAGATATAGACCACATCCACTACGCTGCAATGGATGGCTACCTTTTTTCTCAATATCTACAAGGGTTGGATGAAGAGCAACAGCCAAGTTGGCGGTTCAAGCAAAGAAGTATCAGCCAAGAGGAAGAGGGACAAGGACGAAGTCGAGGACGTGGACGAGGACTCCGAGTAAGGTGGCAGTGTCGTTGCTCATGGTAGTTCTAATGCAGTGTCTACCGGAATAGTTGCAAAGTTTAATTTCAGGTGTGCTTAATTTAATTTGAGGGGTGTGTTGTGCTGAGCCCCCAGCAGAACTATGTTATGTTTCTTCTTGTTACTTTAACTCTTCAGTACATACATACTAGTATTTCTTACATTTCATCTTTTAGTTGGTATAGTACTACCACTCGTTTCTTCACATTATATACGTACAATATATATGGCCAACATCATATAGCCAGCAGTTTAGTTGTCAAAAAATTTTAGGGTGCTTAGTTTTGTCAAAGAATTCCAGGGTGCTTAGTTTTATTTGAGGGGTGGGTTGTGCTGGACACCATTATCGTGACTAGCCTTTTTAATAGTACTATATGCATAATTTTGCGACGACGAGCGCTCTCTATATGTACCACCTTTTTTGTAATTTCAAGTTTGGCTCCATGGCGCAATCCATCGATACTACTGCTGTACAAAAGTATACATTTTTTAAAAGGCTAGAGGGCGGGGCAGTCTAGCTTGGTCGGTTTCACGAGAGGCGAGGGCCTTTGTGATTTGATAGCTCATTACTACTGGAAGGCGGGGCCTTGTGATTTGACTGCTCGTATAAATGCGCCAACGACCTGATCGAGGAGGAGCAAAGAACCATGCGGTATACTCAAGTTTTCCACTGGAGTAGTACTGCAACGGAGGAGCACGAAACACGGCAGCCCAGTGCCATATGGCGATAAAAAATGACCTAATTTGCTAGTCATCTCATTGTTAGCATTGTTCTATTCATTCCCTAAAAAAACCATTATTCTATTCATGCCTCGCAGAGAATGTGACACGTAAGGCGAAACACTCGAAGCAAAAGATGAAATACATCAGCAAAAGAAGAAGGAAGATTATCACCCCAAATGATCTAATTCGCCGCGGATTCGTAACTGCATCTTCATCGCCTCCACGACCTCCATCTCCTTGCGCGTCTCCTCCGCCATCTTCTTCATTCTGTCCATGACGCGGGATTTCTCGATGCGAGCCTTCATCATCTGTTCCACGGCCGCATTACGTACCTTGACAGCAGCCGGGTGCTCGATGCGGAGCTTCGCCAACTCCTCCTTCTGTTCCGTGATGAGGGCCTGCAGCATCTTCATCGAGGAACTACTATTCCCATGCAACTTCTTCCAGCCGGCGTTCTTGTCCTTTAACAGGCCGATCTCGTGGCAGAGCTTCGCCTTGTCCTCCTGAAGTTGCAGGATTTCACCGGTCGCCTTCTTCTCTGAGGCAATGCTCTTCTTCAGCAGCATCACCAAGCTGGCGGTCAACTCCCCTTGCTGATTGAGCTTAGCGGGCATGTCGTCAAGGCTCTCCTTCAGCAACTCCATCAAGCCTTGGATGAACTCCTTCTGCTTATTGAGGTGCTTATTGAGCTGATCGGGCATGCCGTTGAGGGATAACGACTCCAGCTCCGCCGGCTCGGCATGTTCGCCTCCGCGGCTAGGGCGCTCCTGGGAGCCATCGCCTGCCCGTGAGAGATCTTTCGAGGTTTCTGCGTGGTGGCGAGCCATCTCTTTTTTTCCACAGCCTTGGTTGCCGCTCCTTGTTACGAGTAGTTCTCGACCTAGAGCTCTGCTCACCGGACATGGCAATGACGGACGAAGAAGAAGCACTTATGAGGAGGAAAGGTAGAGTAATTTTCGGTTAGGTAGTTCCCCTTTTTATAAACTAAGTACTAGCACTAGTACTAATGCCTGCATAGTGGGAACACGTTCAGGTTTGGTACGTACTAGTAGGTGTGAGCAGGCTTTCGAATGTGATGGGAACAAGGTAAATATTAATTGATGGTTTTGGTTTTGGGGCCCGAAACGGCTCTCGATGAGTTTAGCGGAACATAAATTTCAAATACTACACTGCTCAAATGCGTAAATATTATGTTACTGTCAAAAATTGGCACAAAATACAAAGGAGACCAATGGAAGTACTACTAGCAACCCACTATTTAACTACTCACATGCGCGCAGTGGAGTAATAATGTCTTTCTTCCGCCCTCACGTCCACTCAATTTGCATGCGCTGTATTAATTGACCATCAATGAAGTGAACGACTTTACACGCGTCAAATTATCACATGGGGTGGATCTTGGTACAAAATTGCGTCCGCCCATGTACCCGCGTGTGCGTGCGAGGGAATGAGTGCGTGCGTGGCGTGCGTGCACATCTTCGCTTCGTGCATGTACCGCCAATATGGCTCAGGGAGGACGAGTACATTCTTCTGGAACCAGCAGCACGTCACTGTGATCAATCCACACAAGGAGGTCGCGACAACGCCTCCACATGTGGCACGTGGCTTCATGAACTGTAAGAGAGACATTGTGTAGCGTGCCATTGGTATTCTAATTTACGTGTTTTGCACATACTCGAAGTACTAGTAAGGTACATGTGCATTGCACACATCAGATTTTGCAACCAAATTATGAATAAATACCACACTATAGCATGTAAGCTCTGAGTCATATATGCCTGATGCACCCCTTCATTTAATTCTTATAGTTCATCTCATTCAAAATCAATTACTTTTTATAAAAAAGCTAAGAACGCGGGAATAGGAAAAACATGGGATTATAGTGGAATGTCATCTTGAATCCTACAGGATTGTACGAGTGTTTGATTTTGCATAGAAAAAACGCAGAATTCTTTCAAAGAGGTTTGAGTGGATGGGATGTTTCCTATGAAATCTAGTGCAAATGAATCATATGGAAAAATTCCTATGGTTTACAATCCTACAAATCAAACAACCAAGATAGGAAAAATTCCTAATGATTAGAATCCTCCAAAATTCCTTTGAGAATCCTTTGAATCAAAGAAGCCCTTAATCTATTTTATGATTCATGGAATTGTGCATTGTAAAGCATAAAGTAAAAACAAATAATGGCAATTCAACTAAAAAAAAGTTTGGGCAGTTATGATATGGAAGATTCTAGAACAAAAGAGAACCACTGTTGTTTTGAGGTTTGTGCATTATGCTTAAGTTCAACCATGGAGTCTGCTAGATTGTACATGTGGAAAAATCCGGTGGGGGGCTAGAAGATGGTGCGAGGGGCCGAGTGGAGGGAGACTATGAAGGAATGCACAAGTGCGAGATCGATAGAGAGAGGGGGCGAACACGTGCGCTGTTGCACGCAGTGGCGGAGCCATGAAAAATAAATGAGCTAGGGGGCCAAGCATTGCTAATCCTTTACGAGGAGGGTCAATTCATGAAATTAAACCATTTTTAGCAGCAATTGTCTAATGATCACATTCATATTAGCCTTGATATATAGTGATGTTAGGGGGGGCAGGGCCCTTACTGCCCCCTGTCTTCGCCATTGTGCACGCGTCTGAGAGATGAAGCGAAAGGCATGGATGATGAGAGAGGGACGTTGGATATACAATTAATGTGGGTGTATTAGCTATATATGTTAATCCTATATAGAGAGGTATAGATTGATCGATGTGGACGTGGGAAAGAGGCTGAGACCTCACTGGATATATCGATTGATCGGTTTGTGTGGAAAACTATGAAAGGCCTAGCTATATACACACATACATAGAGGAACATCAATCGTTGCGCATGCACGCGTGAGAGATAAAGAATGCACGATATGATGGAGAGGGGGATGTGTGTGGGTGTGTGCCTTCATGGGAGACCGACCTGGAGAAAAAGATTGCATGCGTGCGATGGATAATGCCGACTGGTAGTGTGTGTGCATGCATGCACGAGAGAAAGTTAGTGGTACAATTATAAAGAGAAGACTACTATGTGGGTGTAAAAGAATAGGTGAGGTCATAATCAATGTAAAGTTGAATTCAAATATTTGAATAAGAGATCCTGATGTTTGAAACCCATGCATGCATGAATATAACGGAGATCTGCGCGGTGTGGTTTGGAAACGAGCATGTTGTAATGTATACACATTGAACAAGGTCAGACTGATTTGAATTTGAGATACCGATGGCAGACATCATTTGGCCACGTCGCATCCGTGCATGGACACACTATTCTAATCGGAGATGATGGGCGGCTTTCGCATCACATATCTATATCTATACCCCTATATATATATTATATTTTATATTTTTTTATATTGTGTGCGGGTAATTTTAACTTTGAAAGATGGTCGTTGGATGAGGCGAATCCGATGGTCCAAAGATGACAAATTTGAGCACTATTGGTCGTTGGATATCATCTAGATTCCACCAGATTTCGCCACATGTATAATCTAGAAGACTCCATGGTTGAACTTAAGCATAATGCACAAACATCAAAACACAAGCACTTCTTATTTGTTCTAGAATCTTCCGTATCAGAATTGCCCAAATGTTTTTCTACATGATTTTCCATTATTTGTTTTTACTTCATGTCTTACAACGCACAATTCCATGAATCTTAAAATAGATTAGCTTTCTTATAAAAAGTAGATGATTTTGAATGAAATGAACTATAAGAATTAAACGAACATCTACATCATGCATATATGACTCAAAGCTTGCATGCTATAATGTGGTATTTATTCATAATTTGGTTGCCAAATCTCATGTGTGCAATGCACGTGTACCTTACTCTAGTCTAAATGGTGTTTGTGTGTGTGTTGTGCGTGTTGAGGTGCAAATTGTCTTTTTTTGGGTACACGTTAAGCTTGTTCTTACGAAATTTCAAGCCGCGCCTTGTTATGCCGAAAATTCAAGCTAGCGTCTTTGTCTATCGTGCTGCGAAACTCCCGGCTCTTCAACCCACACCTTGTTAGCCCAAAATATTTAAGATATATCTTTGTCTCGTTGTGCTCCGACAACTCCCTCCATCTCAACCCGCGCCTTGCTATTCCAAAATTACAACGCGCGCAAAAACTCCCACATCCTGTGAAATCCCGACACGCGAAATGCCCGTGGTACCCCTGAACCGAAAGAACCGCCTCAAATCGGTGGGGGGTACTTTCGTAACTTACCCCACATTTCGGACAAGCGCGTCTCTAAGCCATGGTTCCCCACTGCCATCCCATCCGCCCACCCATTCGTACACCGAGGCCACGAAAACCCACGACGAAACCCCACACCCTGCTCCGTCCGCCACCCAGCCGGAGCCTCTTCCGCGACGATGTCGTCCACAACAACACCTCGACGTCCCTCATCCACCATACCAGATGAGGATCCGTCGTTGATCTCATCGTCCCGCCGGTTCAGCCACCCCGTCCTCCACCTCCAAGGAGCTGCCCCGACGTTCCCCTTGTCTTTCGCGCCACCTCTATTCCCACACCGCCGTCTTTACATGCACCACCGGAAGAGCATCGTCATCACTGTTTCCTCGGATGAAGTTGCGGCCTAATCGGCGCCACCAAAGAGTTGTACACTAATCGCCACATTTTCTTCTTGATTCGACCTCACGGTGCTGCCGGCGCTCGGTCCCGAGCCGACACGGCGCGGCTCCATCCACGGCGGCGTCGCTGGCCACTTCCTCCACGGCGTCGCTCCCTCGGCGGCGACATCCACATCAGTAGGAGATGCTGCTACTTTAGCTCTCACTCGCGCTGCTGCTCTGCTCTTGCTCTCGGTCCCCTACCTAGTCTGCTCTTGTTATTGCTCTTGCTCGCGCTGCTGCTCTCGCTCTTGCTTTTGCTTGCGATGCTGCTTCGATTTAGCTACACTTCAGTCGACTGAATCGACTTTTGGGTCA
>NC_041389.1:53580644-53595058 GCF_002162155.2 Triticum dicoccoides
CTATCTTAGGGTTCAGGATGGGGGCGGTGGTCGCCGGCGGTGGCGGGGCGGTGGCGTGGGGATCGCCGGAGAAAAAGCTCGGCATGGGGGGCCTAGAGGGATGGCCGGGGCGGCGGCGGACCGGCGGTAGGGAGTATTTTCGGGGCGGGCGGGGCGGCGCACCGCCAGCCGCGGGCGGCGGGGGGCTTCTGTTTGGCCGATGGTGGCTGCCGGCTCAGGGGGGTGGAGGTTGAAGATGAACCACAGGCCCTTGATTTGTATCCAACGGCTGCAAAATCGACTGACAGAGATGAAAAAGTCAGTCGACCGACATGTAGCCTCACCTTGCTAGTGCGTTCAGTTTCGACAGCAAAATTCAGTTTCGACAGTTAAGTTCAATTTCGACAGTTAAGTTCAGAGATGAGCGGCTGATGTATTTTACATCTAGCACTTTGTGGTTATGTATTTTACGTCATGTATTGGAGATGCTATTAGAATTTCACTCAGATTAACGTTGTTCGTTGTCTCTCTTGTCCTGCTTCAGCCTCGGCGTTGTACAACTCACCGGAGCTGCTCCGACGAAACCCTCCATCACAGCGGAGCAGTACCTCGGGCTCCATCTCCAGATGCCTAAGATCTTCTTCCCCTCCTCCGACAGCCAAGTCAGCCGGAGCATCCTCACCGGCCAACCCAATCATGCTGAGATCGACATGGCTTCGTCAAAGAGGTTGTACACTTGTTGCATCTCTTTTTTACTCTACATGTTATATATATTGTCCACTGAGCACACGGATTTGTTCCTTTAGTGTCTCCTTGAAAGAAAAAATGTAGGAATTTTAATTTTCACGTGTCCTCCTTTTCAAATTCCTATTCATGAAGCAGAAGACTAAGAGATAGTAGCATAATAGCATTATAACCGTACATTTTCTTGTGGTTTGACTTAATCTCACCATGCTTCTTTGCATCCTGTGATCTTCCAATTGTTGTGAATCAAACACCCAGATTGGCAGAAATCCTGTGTTTTTAAATTCTCTGTTTTGCACATGCATTCCTATCCTATTCCTGTCTATTTCCTATCCCTGCATTGTTAGAATCCTCAAATTCAAACAAGCCCTTACTCAATTACTTCTGTTACAGATATGTGTCGAAGAAAACCTTGTGTGGTTTGTCCTGCTCCTGCGGCGTTGTGTTCCACCCCAGCTCAGCTGCTCCAATAATGGAAGGATTCACCACAGCAGGGATCCGCTCTCCAGACTGTCTTTTCCCGTCTCAGATCTTCTTCCCCGCCGCCGGCAGCCACGACAACTGCATTACCATCATCAACTGAGCAGATGACCTTGAGGACTACATGGGTCCGGAAGAGAGGTCGCACTCTTCCGTGTCTGCTTACGTTATGCGTCGCTTAATATGATGACATGCTACATTATCGTTGTGTTCACCTATTAGACTCAGAGTCAGGTCCAAACTAATGCTGAAACTTGAGTTTTTAAATGGTTGTGGGGTACATATTGGGGCAGCAATTAGTACTATCTGTCTACTATCTGGTTAATCTCTGGTGTCTACTATGAGTTTCATGTTGGGTGCAAACAAATATTAAAGGAGCCATTATCTGTATTTTTTAACTAAAGCTATTATCTGCATGCTATCATTGGTTTTGGGTCTATCCACAGTTTGCTACCATCACTCTGGATTTGTGCATGCACTCCTTACATAATCTCACTATGTTTTATTCCTATGCATGCCAGTTCTTGTACACAATGGAACTGATCATGTAGAGCAAAAGAGACGAGCCTTGCGTGGCAATAAAATTTCATGCAGATGTCGTTCCATGGTGGGCGCAAAGACAGCCCCCCTCCACCCATTTTGGATCGTAATCAAGAGGAAGATAATTGTTCTGAGGGGGACTCAGAAGGAGAAGACCACTCCTATTTACCCCATGAGGTCTTCGCTCTAACTTGGCATGCTGATGTTGGTAATATCATGCATATGGTTCCTTGCATTGCTTACTATATACATTAAAGATGTCATCTGCTTAGTTTAGACATGCTTTGTGTCAATGCCATCTGTTTAGTTTCTTTATCGCATATGTGAATCATGCAATGCCATCTTGTCTAGCCAGGCATCATATATGTGAATTTTGCAATGCCACCCTAGTTAGCCAGTCATCTTATATGTGAATTATATCATGCCATCATTTTTTTATTACATGTTAAATTTGTCAACAACTTTAGTACATTCAATTACTCTTCCTGTGCATCAGCCATTCGGCACGGTCATGGAAAAATCTGGAGTTGAAACAAGGTCTTCAGAGCAGACAATGCTATCTAATGAAGTGCATGTCTTGCTGGTTACCGATAGCTCCTCAGAGGAGGATTCAGAGAAAGATGACCAGTCATATCCCCCCCCCGAGGTGCATGCCCTAACTTGGCAGGGTTATGTTGCTCATATTTTGCGTATGGTATCTTGCATTGCTATGTCATTTGCTTAGTTTAGACATGCTTTGTGTGAATGCCACTTGTTTAGTGTCTAATTACCATATATGTGAATTATGCAATGCCATCTTGTTGCAAGACATTATATATGTGAATTATGCAATGTTATCTTGTTGCAAGGCATTATGTATGTGAATTATGCAATGCCATGCTGTTTAGGCAAGCGTCATATATGTGAATTATATCATGCCGTCCTCTTTTTGTATTTCTCATTGCTTTTGTCGACAATGTTTGTATATTCAACTACTCTTCCTGTGCATCAGCCATTTGAATTGGTGATCGAGAAATCTGGAGTGAAAACAAGGTCTTCAGAGCAGACAATGCTACCTGCTGAAGCAGATATCTTGCTGGTTACAGATAGCTCTTCAGAGGAGGATTCAGAGGCAGATGACCAGTCCTATTATCCACCTGAGGTGTATGCTCAAACTTGGCAGGGTTATATTACTCATATAATGCATATGTTGTATTGCAATGCTTAGTTTTTTACATTATATACACAATATTGAATGCCATATCCTTAGTTGACACATCATATATGCGATTGCCCTCTGCTCACTTCCTTAGTATATAAATCATATATTTGAATTATGTCATGCCATGATGTTTACATAGACAGCATGTATCTGAATTATGGCATGCCAACCCATTTTCTAAAGACATAATATAGTTATATCATCTCATCCTGTTTACATAGTCATCATATTTTAAATTATGTCATTCTATCCGTGAATTATATCATGCTATCATGTTTCCATCGACGGCATGTTTGTGATTTATGGCATGCCAACCACTTTAATAGACACATCGTATAGTTATATCATGTCATCCTGTTTATATAGTCATCATATTTTGAAGTATGTCATTCTATCCTGTTTAGTTAGCCATCATACATGTGAAATTGTGTCATGCTATCATGTTTAATTAGCCATCATATATGTGAAATTATGTCCTGCTATTCTGTTCACTTAGACAACATAAATGTGAATTATTTCATGCCCTGTTTTCTTCCCTACTATCCATTGCACCTGTCTATCTTACAATGTCTGTACATTCAATTACTTTTCTTTCTTATCAACCATTTCAATTGGAGGGAGTGATGGCAGTATCTGTGGGAGTAAAAACACGGTCTTCGGAAAAGATCGTGCTACCTGTCGATGCAGATAGAACCACAATTGTACTTGCCCAAGAACCAGCCCCACCATACATAACCCACACTCATGCAGATTGTACCCCTACCCACTTGGATAGAGAACCAGCTACACCCCTTCTAACCCCAACCCCAGCAGATAGACACCTAGTTCTCGTTGACATAGCACCGTCTCCACCACAGAGCACCCAAACACGAGCAGTTAGTAAGGCAACTGTAGTGCCCAAATCACGAGGACCACCACTCCGAACCCGAAGTCAACGCTTAAAGCATAAGAAGAATTGTTCTCAAGTCAGGTTCCGTAGCTATGGTTCATACTACTTTGCTCTTGCATCACTGTATTTACTGATACCAACCAATTTCAAATTTGAAGGATGCAATTGGAACTCCAATGGCGCAACAGGTATGTTTTAAACCTGTTTCTTCAACGTGTTTGGCTGTTTGCTGTTGTAACTTGCTCTATGTTGATTTCAGTTTCAATTGAATAAACAGTCATGTTCTCATACCATGCACATTACAAGTGTTGTTATTGCTGTGTAGTTTCCCACACTTATATTCTGTCTATGCTGCTTTGTCTTAAATAGATATGATTCGAACTGTATCTATCTTGATTTGGCAACATAAACTAGAATAATATAGACCATACAGTGACCATACTACATAGATATATGTTTGTTTCATGCTGTTATCATGTCCACCTTACTACTGAACTAGTTTACCAAAATGAGTTTCATATACTACATTGTAAACCTGAGATGTGTTTGTTTGTTTCTATTTTAGAACGCGGATAAAATATTAGAGAAGAGTATCCTATTATGCAATGGTAAAGGAAGTAATGCAGATAAGGTTCAAGATAGTGAGACATCCCTGTTGGTCTCTAAGAAAGCTGATAAAAACTATATTGAAGACACTGAGACAAACCCAAAGTCCTGTCTTGATGTAGTGTTCGAGTTACTGGCTACCACTGCTGGCACCAGCTCTTCGAACTCGTTGCCCGAATCAGTTCGACTTCTTGAGTCTCAACTTCAAGTTGAAAGACATCGATCAGATGTTATGCGACAGGAAGCCGAAGGACTGAGGAAGTCCCTGCAGAATTCAGATGCATACTTTCTGGTGCAACAGCAAGCGCTGGAGGACTTAAGCGCCAAACAAGAGAAAGTTAATAAGCTTGCTAAGCATCTTGCCAGCATTATGGGTACCCAGGATATTGTTTCTTGAGCTCTTCTGAAGTGGTTTCAGTTCTGGACTTGTTTTGCTGCGGCATTTATATGCTGTTGTGTTCCCTATATTTGCACTGGTGGCGAACTTTGATGCTCAGTGAATGTAATATGTGTAAGTGATAGCCTAGTGTAAATTGCTTGCTTATTTATTTCCTTGTTGTCTTGTTTATTTGTTTGCTTGTAGTCAGTGCAGTTCTTTTTCTGCGGTTTGCTACTGGCTGCAATAACCTATTTTTAAAACTAGGCCACAATAACCATGGGCTAATATTTACTGTAGTGACACTGGGCCTACGGGTCATAGAAACAGTGGGCCTTCTACGGGCCGTATAAATAGTGGGCCTTCTACGGGCCGTATAAACAGTGGGCCTTCTACGGGCCGTAGAAACAGTGGGCCTTCTATGGGCCATAGAAACAATGGGCCTTCTATGGGCCGTATCATCAATGGGCCTTATACGGGCCGTATGATCGATTGGCCAAACATGGGCCAAACAGACCGCATTCTGGACGTAAACGGGCTAGAGTTGGAATCGTCCGTTCATGGGCCGACCATAACGGGCCATCGTTAATAGGCCGTATTTGATTACGCTATGAAAATGGCCCAACATATTAACGGAACACAAACGGGCCGACTGTAACCACGGGCTGAATTTGGCCCACAAGCAGAAAATGATAGTAACGGGCCGTAAGTAAACGAATGCTGGAAATGAGCCCAAGAATAAATGGGCTCTGAGAAGGCCAAAAGATAACATGGGCTGGAAACGGCCCAACGGAATAATGGGTCGTTAATGGGTATAAAGTCATACACTGTTCTATACGGGCCAGTTTCACCACGGGCCGTTAATGGGTGTAAAGTGATACATTGTTCATTATGGGCCAGTTTTCATCACGGGTCGTTAATAGGCCAAGAGTTACATAGGGCCTCATATGGGCCGAAAGACATCATGGGCCATACATGGGCCAAAAGTGAAAACGGGCTGGAATCATATTGGATGGCCCAGATGACGCTACTGGGCCTAATTCGAATAGGGAATAACGGGCCTTGGGTTAGCGGGCTGTAAATGGGCTATATGCGAACAGGCCGTTAACAGGCTTTCCATGGGCCGACCCGCCACCTTTTGACCAAGTCAAACGGGCCGGCCTTTTCACAGGAATGGGCCTCTATTGGGCCGTGCCATGTGTCAACGTATCATAGGCGCCTTCTGTCCAATGAGTGGATGACATCTGTCCCAGCGATGAGCCGACACGTGTTTCCTCCAGCCAATGATGATTTTACACGTGGAAAATCCCCATTAGTCGGGGCTGTTAACGGGTTATCGGATCCAAAACCCGACCCGATAGCTTAACGGCGTTCCATTACGGTGGATGCCACGTGTCGGTCACCCTTGACGAAAGCACTTCTGTGACGCGCGATTTATCGTCATGGAAGTGGACACTTCCGTGATGATAATTTTGGTAATGTCATGGAACACTTCTACGACAGCACAGGTATGACTATCTTGATTCTGTCATAAATTTGTCATGGATGTACATGCATGACAAAAAACGCGACCTACTGTAACAAACACGTATCATCACGGAAGTGTATTTTTTTGTAGTGAAACCACTATTGATGTTGGATCAGATCGAAAGAAGAAACAGGCAACACCACATCTTCTTTACCTTTGTGCTCTCTAGCTTTCTGTTCATCTTCCATCTTCTTCCCAACTTCCTCCTTGGAATTCGAGGGAAGCTTTAGATCTGCCATTCCCCTCTTTTCTTCATCCACTTGCTGGTTAGATTTCCCAGTCTCCTCCCTGAACCCAAATCTTCCACCTCCCCTTTCATTGTTTGGGTAGATATCTCTAAACTTGTCAAGTTCTTCTTCCTTTCTTTTGTATTGGAAATTATCTCTCCCTCCCCTGTTAAATCTTCCTCCTCCTTGGTATCCTCCAGGCCACCTGTTCATCCTCTCTCTCTCTCTCTCTCTCTCTCTCTCTCTCTCTATCACCTAGAGGCAGCGGGGGAAGGGGAAACCCTAATTCCTCGAAGGGATCGCACTCTCTCTCAAAGCAGAGGAGATGCGCACTATTTATAGCCAGGAAGGCTTGGGAAAGCGGATTTCCAAAACCCGTCTCCCTTTTTCCTTTACCCAAAGTTGGTCCATCTTTATCAGCTCCTTTTCCACCCAAAAAGGGGGAAAATTACCAAATTTGCCCATACTTCTAGTAGGTACTGAAACTTGACATCCATCAATAACCATATTATCTAAATGCACACAATCTTTTGACCAGAAATCTGGTATTTGCACATAATTTGTGCAATTTATTTTTTCAGCTATATATCTACTTCTTCTAATCAGATCTGGATCGATCTTGCAACTAGAATCTATATCAGCTCCAGCACCATATAATTCCCATTACTTTTTCCCCCGATAGTTTTAATCAGATTAACATCTCTCACTTTCTTCTTAATTCTGTCATCAACTCCCCAACTCACTTTCCTTTCTGAATAATCCCCCCCCCCCCAGATATAGGACCAAAACATGGTCTGCTCTCAATCTTATCCCCATTCTTAGCAGCCAATCGACTTTATTTGTTCATTCCAGTTTCATTAATAGAGATGTCTGCATCACATTCGGCAAGATATTTATTAGGGGAAGGGATATTACCTTGCATCACTGACGAGGGCCCAGTCTCCCCGTCAGAGACCTCACCGGCGAGCAGCCAAAAGCGACTGCCCACCTGCGAGTCTCCTATTCCCGCGTGTGGCAGGCGAGGCTAAGCAGGCGCGGCGACCGACGAGGGAAGCGCGGGGATCGCCTTATCACCAGCGGCCACCTCGCCTTCTTCTTCTTCGCACCAGGCTTCCCTCCCTCTTCTGTAGCGATGACCACCAGGTCCTCCGGCGCCTTCTCCTCCACCATCGCGGGAGCCGGCACCGGTAAGCCCATCACAGCTCCAACGACGAACTCCGTCAGACCCGCAGGCTTGCGGCGGCGAGATCGAAACGCCCTTCACTTCATCTCCAGCTTGGGGTCATCGGACTCCGACTCCTCCATCGCCCAAAGCAACATCCCGAGCGCACCCACGGGCCCGCCCGTCGGCATGAGGCGCCAATCCTTTGCCTCCATGAGCCGCCTGTACGCCATCCCCGCCGTCTCCTTCAGATCCCTCTCCTCCGCGAACCAGGAGATGATCTCCATCAGCTTCGCGTTGTCGCTGTTGGCTATCTCCCTCACCCTCGCCTCGAGTCTCGGCTTCTAGGGCGACATGGATCTCACGAGTTGAAGCACGAGTCTGTGGTGTGGGAGGGAGATGGATCTCGTCGAATGGGGAAGGGATAGCCGCACCACATCTCGCCGCGGCTTTAATCCTCCGCCATTCCCGACACTCCTCCTCCTCCTTGACCTCGATCCTCGCATCGCGCCACGCCTCCTCTCCAATCCCTAGCGCCCTGCCCACTAGAACAACGTGGCAAGGGAACCTAATTTGTGTACCTTCCTTTATTCCACCCTTATCGTGTACTCGCACCGTGTCGACGCGCACGCCGCGGTCGTCCAGTAGCGTCAGAGCCGGAGAGCCGCCTCGTTGAAGGAGCACGCCTTGCCGGAAGAGAAGTAGCGTCGGCATCGCGAGGTCGGAGACAAGATGCACCGCCCATCTACGATCAGGGGGATCCGCCTCGCCCGCATCGCCCGTGTCGCCCATGTCGCCCGGACCGACCCGCGTCATCATCTATTTGGCGCTTATGCGCGGGTTCGCCACCGGGCGCCTGCATGCGTTCGTAATTGGGCTGGCCCGTTCCGGGTATTCGAACACGTGCATGGCTATGGCCAGCAGGGCACCCGCCCGCGAGTGAATAGTTAGCTTGCTCTTTTCTTTTTGACTTCGTTCTTCAGTTCAGTTTCTTTTTTTATTCTTTTTCTTTTTTTTTCTCCTCTTCCTTTGTTTTCTTTAGTGCGTGTTTTTTAAAATCGTTGAACTTTTTTGACAACCGATGAAATTTTTTAGAATCGATGAATTTATTTTCAAATTGGATGAACTTTTTTTGAAATTCGTTGAACTTTTTTCAAATTTGATGAACTTTTTTTTCCAAATCAAAGAACTTTTTCCAAAATCCATAAACTTTTTTCAAAATCGATGAACTTTTTCCAAATTCGATGAACTTTTTCAAATCAAATGAACTTTTTTTCAAATTCGATGAACTTTTTTCAAAATTGATGAACTTTCTTTCAATATGATGATCTTTTTTAAAACATTGATGAAATTGTTTTCAAATTTGTGAACATTTTTCTCAAATGAGTGAACTTTATTCAATTTTCTTGAACTTTTTTTGATTCACGTGAACTTTTTCCAAACTCGCTAAATTTTCTTAAATTTGTGATATTTTTGAAATTTCGTGAATATTTTTCATTATTTGTGTTGAATACGTGAGCCTTTTCTTTTTTGTTCACGAACTTTTTTTCCATCTGTGAACTTTCATTTTTTGGAACCGCGCAAGCCATATCGTCGTTAATAACTATTCCCTCCGTTTCAAAATAGATGACTCAACTTTGTACTAAAAGGGAGTATCAAGCTACAACAGAACGCAATGTTAGCTCTAGTGGTTAGCCGAGCAGCTTTAGAAGCAAACGGCATGAGTTCTAATCCTGGTCTTGTAATTTTTTTAGGATTTTTTGTCCGCTGGCACGTGTGCCGGCCCAGCAAGGCGCTGCTGCGAGCGCCAGTTCGTTAGATGGCGCTGCTGCGAGCACACAAGAAAAGAAAAGAAAACAAGACAATGGGCCTGTCGCATCACTCAAAGAGGCCTATACAACACAAGAAAAGCAGCTATTCACAGATCTCAAAACTGAATATAATCCAATGGTCAAAGACATCGACTGAGACTTCCTAAAAACTCAGTCGACTGAGTTTTAGCAGCACCTTCAAAGTAATCTAGAAGCTGGCTCATACCTTCCAAACTATTTCTATGTGTCGACGGCAGGATTAAGAGCACAGATAGCAAAATCCGTGTGCACGATCATAGCACACATCGTAGGTGTCAAACAGTTAGCAAACCCACTTAACGCACACAGTACTCCTATGTAAAGCATCCATACTACTAGCTCTAAAAAGTGCTACCTTCTCTTCTATACTGTATCTATTTCGTCGCAAGTCATGCTACCGGTGCTGGTCTGGGGCTCATGTCCCCGGGGCCACTGGTGCTCCGCTGTGGCTCATGTCCCCAGCATCCTGCTGCGTCTGGGCACGCAGGTACTCAGCACGCTTTAGCTTCATATGTTGGCCTGCTTGAATCATATTCAGCGCTTGCAAGCCATCCAACTCAAGCCGCTCAAAGCACTCGTTCGCCGTGCTGAAGGGCATGTCTGGACTCACATCAATAGATAGCGCGGTGATCGCTGCCTTCCATTCACTCAATACTTCCTCCAGCTGCAAAACAAACCAGTTAGGATGACACACAGATCGTCATACATAAATAATATTCTGCATCGCTCAACACGAAACAAACCTCTTCAAGTGAGCTCACAACCACTAGCCTTGGAACAGAAGATGGGTTTTCTACATCTCCTTGCGGCCCAGCGCCCATCCCCAGCTCTTGCCTCTCCATGATGCGCTGGATGGCGCCTCCAACCAGCAAGCATAAACCTGATGCGCCTTTCACCATGTTCGCGATGTGGCCCAAGGCCTTGCCCAAGCCACCACAAGCCCCAGCCATCCAAGCAACTAATGTCGGAGACTGACTCTCAGGCACGAAATCTGCTAATTGGCACAAGAATTCACTGCGGCCCCTCAGATATGCTTCCCAAGATCCTAAATATGTGCCACACTGCTCAATCCTTGCCCCAGTTTGTGCAAGGTTGAGTGCCCAGTTGCTCCCTGCATTCAGTGAAACTGAATCAAATTAGTTACATTTTTTATGAGCTTCAGTCAGAAATGCTAAATATGGGGAACATTAACTAATGCATTTCCTGAATTCTTCAAGAAGAGCCATGGAGTTACAAATCAAAACTCAAGAACCCTTTACACAAAATTAATCAACAAATGAACAGAGTGGCATCAACTATAATAAAAAAAACACATCGATCGCTAGCAAGATTAGAGCACAAATATACCTGACACTCCTTCATCTGTTATTTGTAATCATCAATCATTAAATAGACATCTGTCAGGTTCACATTCTTGGCGACAAATAAAACTAAACAGTCTCAAAAGTTATAGTAATCAACTATGTAATGTGATTTTGATACAACCCTGGAATTTAACATATATATGCCGCTAAACTCTCATCTCTCCTAATTCACAGCTCATCTAACAAACTAAATCTACCAACAGAATTACAGCAAAAGGACATAATCTCTATACAGCCAATCAGTAACATATCATCCATGGATGCGACTTTGTTGGCTCCAATAAGCTGTTACATTAGTATGCCTGCAAATTACCTTTTTCTAGATTACGCACAAGCATGTGTATCATACATACTGTATTAAAAAAGATAAGAGGGTAAGACATCCATCCACATGGAGGTGTTAAAAAATTTCACCTCAACCGCTCAACTTATGCCTACCAAAACCTAGAACTACTACTCACTAGGATCCAACCGGATATTTCCCCCAAGAAAACATCCCAATCTGCCCTAAGGATACCCGCTTCACAACCTATGGAGTACAGCCCCGAGCGAGTGAGAACACGATCCAATACTACCGCATTCCTGTGTTTCCATACTCCCGACATTACCAGGGCCAGGATCGCCCAAACGTTCTTCGAATGCCGGATCTCTGCAGTCTTATCCCTACACCGATCCAGCAAGTTTGTTATCTGATTTTGGAGTAGATCCTCGACCACACTGTCCTTGCGAAGACACTGCAAGAGGATACGCTTGATGGTTTTCTCGTAGTGTGCAAGATCTCCGTCCAGCTATTCAATCGGAAGTCTAACAGCGGTTTCTCAAGGCTAAACCATGAAAGGAACATGCACCGCATCTGAGCTAACGATCTCCAGGAGATGTCCCTAAAATATTCAATCCCTAAACATGAATATCTATTTTTCTCCTATTGAAACAGAATAAAAGCGCTAAAAGATCCGCAAGAAAGAAAGAAAGAACCGACAGACAGAAAGGATTTGTGATTCGTACCCTGAAAGGGGGCGGGCCTGTACGTAGTGGAACTCTCGGCCGTCTCTGGGGGCGTCCTGGCGGGGGGCGGCGTCTCCGGGAAGGCCGCGGAGCTGTCGGGCGTCTCCGCGAAGGTCCTGGCGGTGGTCGCCGTCTCCGGGGAGGTCGTGGAGCTGTCGGGCGTCTCCACGAAGGTCCTGGCGTGGGTCGCCGTCTCCCGGGAGGTCGTGGAGCTGTCGGGCGTCTCCGCGAAGGTCCTGGCGGGGGCCGCCGTCTCCGTGGAAGCCGTGGATGCGGTGGAGCTCTCAGGAGTCTCTCGGAAGGTCCTCGCGGGGCCCGGCATCTTCGGGGGGCTGGTCGACGCGGCGGAGGTAGCCGCGAAGGCGGTGGCGGCAGCGCCGGCGTTCAGCGCGGACCCGTCGATCCCTCTCGCTCGAGAGCGCGGTCCGGTGGCTGGCGTCGTCCCAGGGAGCGACTCGGAGGTCGCCGTGGCGGCGCAATCCGGCGCAGTTTTTCTCTGATTTTCTTCCAGGAAACCAACCTACCAACCGCTGTTTTCTTTTTTCTTTTGGTGCGATCTCGGTTTTATATGAGATATACTACCAATTTTGTCCCGGCCAGATGCAAAAATAAATCGGTTTTTGCTACTCTATATCTCACTCGTCAATTCAATTCCTAGACCGTCCGATCAGAAAACTCGTCACGATTCGTGCAGGAGCGCCTCACTTGGCACTTTTTTAGTGGCAGCGCCTCACTTAGCTTGTGTAGCGATGGCTGGTCCGGCCCGTTTCTCATTTCTTTTCACGGTTGTCTAGTTATGGGCCTGTGTCACGTGTTATGTCCTTTTGTTGTGGATCAGCCCATTAGGGGAGGGAACAACTAGGAAGAAAAAGTTTCGATTCGTTGTAGCTAGGAAGCTTCTCATTCTTGTTTTAAGAAGCTTCTGAAACCTTCCTGCCTGTTTAATTTTATTTTTCATCATTTTTTTTCTTATCTTTTCCTTTTTATTTTATTTTTTTATTTTTATTTTTCAATTTCTAAACATTTTTTTAATTTATTAGTATTTTTTCAAATTCTATAGCAGTTTTAAAAGAGTCAACTACACCGATGTTGCTAGAACTTGGCGTGAATGGTCACTTTGGTGCTAGAACTTGCGGCATACATCGAACTAGTGTAAAAACTTGGCCCGGGTGTACAAATAAAATGCAAACTGAGTTTGGATACGAAAGCAGTGCTGAGGCGTGGGTCCCGCTATCAGTGACTGGAAGGCAAAAAGGAGGGCGTGTGGCCCATTTTTCACAAAGAACACCCTCCAATTTTTATTATTTCTCACACAAAAGCCCTTGTTGTCATTGTCATTTCCTCTTTTTCTACCTCTATGACCAGTAGGTCCCGCCTGTGTAGTGGACCTGCTAGTACAATACGAAAATTAGAGCAAAAAAGATGAACCAGTGATCTGGAACACGCAAACCATTGCCAGCAAACAAACCGTTTATAACCACTCCACCGATCATGTCTTCACGTTCACATTACATAACTCCTTTTTTTAGGGATACATTACATAACTCCTGTGTAATGTACAAGAACAAAGTCGCTCCTGGAGCTCAAATGGGCTGCCGTCAATGCAGGTTATTTGCTTAATCATTGTTGTCATTGCCATTTCCTCTTTTTCTGCATTAGAAATTTGTAAAGGGTTTGTAAATTCTAATATCAGTATTAAAAATGCTTAATCATTCTTGTAGTAGATATATTATACATACCAACGAAAAAAATGACTTTCAAAATTGTTCCATATTATTTTAAAAATATGCATTAAAGAAAGAGTAAAATGTCTTTATACTTTAAAACAATATAAATATGCCCATTTTGCACTGTTTTTAAAGAAATTTGTAGAATTTATATATGTAAATTATATCATGTATTAAGTAATATACATATAAATAAAATAATATGCATCCTAAAATAATCATGTATTAATTTAAATTTATGCATATGTTTTAATTAAAAATTACAAAAATATTCATGTAATAATATGAATATTCAATAAAACTATGAAATTAATTTTATATTTTCTCTATATTTCATTAAATTCTTATATAAGTTTTAAAATGTTCAGAGTTTTAAGAAATATTGATTGATGCAGTATATAAAAGTGTTCATGCTTTAAGATTTTTCTAGTTGTTTTAGAAAGTGTTCACATGTTTTCATAAATTTATGTATTTTATTAAATTTAAATAAATACACCCTTGAGTTAGGAATGTAGGTGGTACATTTTATATCCTTTAAATCTTACTAGGACATATGCCCGTGCGTTGCAACAGGAAAAAAATTGGCATGCATGTTGTAGCACGATAACCTGCCTGTCATCCGCGGTTCATCCTATCCTCGTCCTCTCCGAGCCCCTCCAACTCCAGCGGCAATAATGAAGTCATGGTTTCCCACAGCTGCAGGCGGAGACGATGGCGGCGGCAGTTCATCGACACG
>NC_041389.1:53595201-53597098 GCF_002162155.2 Triticum dicoccoides
TCCGGCGGTTTAGGTCTCCAGTTAATCCTCGGTGCACGGCTCACACACAAGATCCTTCGTGCTCTTTGCAGCCCTAGAATTTTTCCTTTCCTTAACTTTAAATACCCAAAGTGTCTTGTCCATTGTCACCTTCCCTTTTTCTTGGTGTCTTGTTGATATTACAACCAAGTTGCTAACCTATATAAACAGGTGGGAATTATCTTAAAGGAGCAAGGTGGGATTATTTCACATGAAATATGGATGCTTTGCAGCCTATTGGACTGGAGATTATGTTTTTCTCATGTGGCTAGCGGCCCAGAAACGCCTTACTTGATGCCTAAATAGGCCCAACGATTTGATTAGAAAAAGGGCATGCAAGCAGCCTTGGTAGCATTTCGGTAGGGACCAAGTCTAATCTCGACCACTTGCTAACTCGCTTGGTTAACTCCATTGAATTTCAAATGAGAGGTCATGTGTTTGATTCTCCTCTCTAACATATAATATTTCCATGATTTTGGGGTGCGATTTTTTCCACAATTTTAGGGCGCGACCGCGGTGGGCTTGTGCCCTGAGTTTGATAAGCAAAACATAAAAATACGGGCCGACTGCTTGGTTTCGTTTTGACGTCTGGTCTCCATCCTTGGATCGTGTATATATTTGCTCTCTCTCTATGTATAACTAGTAAGCTTGCACGTGCAATGCACGTCTTGACCAATGCAAAAAATATAATGAGTAAATGAAATGATGAGACAATCAATATTATTTTCTAAGAAGCACCTACTCCCAATCATGCACACATAAGTAAACTATGAAAAACATGCATTCAAGATCACTAATATGTAATACTGATTGAAGATTAACACCGTCCCATCTCTGTTGAGATGCCTTCACCAAGAATATGTTCTCTGCTTCGTCATCTTTATCCAGAGTCATTACTTAAAAGTTATTAAGTTGTTCAATGATCAACACACAATATCATAGATAAAAAGTACGTACTTTCATGGGGAAATAGCTAAAAGCAAAGATACTTTTCTAGCAGTCTCAGAGTACCTTATACATGTATTTCTTAAGAAAATACACATTCATCCTAGTTAATAGATAAATATTAAATAAAATAGGCAAAAACAATTCTAGTGATGCACTACTAATAAATATTACAAAATCAATTGTTGATAATAATGTACTTAATGGCCATCTGAAACATGAGGCTCCTCATGTCAGGACTATATATTTTGCTTATCCTAGTTAATAATTAGCATGTAACCTAAGAGCTAGGAAGGAAAGTAAAAAAGATGTGCTTAGTTCATAGTGCATACCAATAAAACAAAGCAACTGCATGTTCTTGAATCTTTTTGCCCTATTTCTGCAGAATGCCGATAGTTGGACATCATATACAAATAAAAGTGAAAAAAACACAAATAAGTTCATATAGTAAGCACACTACAGGAAAATCCAATTCCACACTAACGGACCATTGGTGTGGAATAGCTTGAATGCATAGTATACACATCCAGTCTACGATCTCAATAGGAGAAACGAAAACTCCACCGGAAATCTAATACTCTCAAGTACAAAAAGAATACATACATCTATCTTACTGCATATTCACTTTCTTCTCCAACTTCGTATAGGCATTTGATAATTGAAATCAATGAGAGAACTTCTCAATAGTAACTTACAGAAAAACCATGTGCATCTATTAACCCCGCACTAATAATACTAAAAAGAACAAAAATACATCATCTCCCCATGATGTGCAATAGGAATTCCACATACCGAGCAACCAAAAAAATAGGCAGTATACATGCTCATGCGCTCAACAACCTCATGATAATATGAGGATTCCTGGCTCTAATGGTAAGGTCAAGACTCAACAGGACACATGTTAACATACGGAAGCATGGCGCGGTCTCCCATC
>NC_041389.1:53597647-53642231 GCF_002162155.2 Triticum dicoccoides
CCTCGAAACAACACCGTAATATGAGTGTTTGGTGAGCCTTATGTTAACATAAGAAAGCATGTCGGACACAATGAATATAACCCTGAAATCATTGAACCCCACATCTCTGAGAGGTCCATCCGTGTCGTGGTCACATAGAACGAATATCATCTTCAAAACCCTCACACGGCATGGCTTTAGAGATTGGGTCTTTGATCAAATAGAGCAGTACTGGGGTGAAGCACTGCCTTCTGGGCATGGTAGAAGACCTTCGGCACCTGTGATTCATAAACAATCCGTTTTAGTAAACCTACTCGAGCATATTATCTAGAATTCTAACGAACAGTCAAAATTACAAAAAAAAATACACTGTTGGAATATTCTATGAGGCTGAGCAACTGCGCGCACCAACATTTTGACATAACAAAGTGTTACCAATGCAAATTGATACAATGGGGGTCTTTCTGACCTAGACCAGGCGAAGCGCAGAGCACTCAAATCTCAATGCAGGTCTCGATCTCATGGAACGACTGCATGATGGGTGCCCTCGTTTACTCAAGCCTGTTCTGTTTGTCGTCCCTCAGGTCCAGCTTGCACCCCACCATGATCACAGCGTCGAGCACGGAGAGCATGCCGCGTACGTGAGCACCACCGCGACCGCCGCCTAGCATTCGGCGTTTAGATTAGGCTTTTGCTTCGGGCTGCAAGCCTGGAACACACACACATACAAATCATGACGACGAGATAAACACCGGCGCAATCACCAAATCTATCTGCGAAGGAATCAGGGGCGGAGCTAGCTGCAGCCATTCTTCATTAAATAATACGTAAACACCACGGTTTGATTGATAATTGCTGGAAAGTGTCATGATGATTCAAAGGCTTTGCACAGGCTTAACGAAGAGCATCCTCACCTCTTCCAGATCATGCTGGCCCTTGGCGGGGATGGAGTGCTAGAGGCTGTCCATCAGTGCGAACACGCACTGGATCTGCGCCACCTCCCTCCACACCAGTTGACTCCCGCCGGATCCGCCGCGCCGACGAGCGGCGCCGAGGAGGATGAGGACGACATGTGCGGCAAGGCGAGCCGCTACGCGGGCCAAGATCAGCAACCCCCACGCGCTCGGATACATCTCGAAAGCTTCTCTACGTGCCCGCCCCCGCCGGCCCAGCCGGAGAAATCCATCGCCGCGGTGGTCGAGATGGAAGAATCCTCCTCCTCCTCTTGGTTGTTTCGGTGATGACCGGAAGTTTTTTTTTTGCGGGCAGGTGGCGATAGAGTGCAGGGAGGGCCGACGGGGCGCAGGGGAGGTGATGACGAGGGATGAGGGACGTGCGTGCTACTGTTATTTGACCGGAGAGGTGGGCGTGGTGGGTGCAAAAGGCTGGAGAGATGGCCCAGGCGAAGAAGCGCCAACGTTGGGAAGAGGCGTGCGTGCGTGCGTGCGTTTGGGATAGCAGTTTTGTTTAGAAGAAAGGCATAGGAGGCTAGGAGTGGCATGGTGGGTAATTAGAGTGTAAAACGTGTTTGATGTATTGAAGCGATTGTAACCATTGGATCAACATGGTTTGATGGCTGAGATGATTTGGTTCTCCGTCCTTTCGTTCTTTTATAGTGGTAGTAGATACACAAACAATGTATTGGTGAGGTGGCTAGCACATGTTCGCCTCATGGCGATGGTTTTGTGTTCGAATCCTGACTTGTACAATTTTTAAAAAAAATTCCCGGATGGACCAGAAGAATAACCATAAGGAAGATGACGGTGAACCCGACGAAAGTAATGTGTGCTTTATTAGTACTAGCACAAGTGCCCGTGCGTTGCAACGGGAGACGTTGTTACATGTGTTTGAAAATAAAATTCCTCCGACTTATTTTCGTCCGTCCTCGTGTCTTTGTCCCGGTCTGTTATCAACATCTCCTAAGCCCCATTTTCCTCCTTCGTGCCTCTATTGGACGATCATGTATACCCTAGGCAGTGAGCTTCTTCGCATTCGTTAATGCAGCCTCTCGTTTTTTTGTCCCAGCTTGTTATCAACATCTCCTAAGCCTCATTGTCCTCCTTCCCGCCTCTATTGGACGATCATGTATACCCCAGGCAACGAGCTTCTTCGCATTCGTTAATGCAGCCTCTCGTTTCTTTGTCCCAGTTTGTTATCAACATCTCCTAAGCCCCATTGTCCTCCTTCCCGCCTCTATTGGACGATCATGTATACCCCAGGCAGCGAGCTTCTTCGCATTCATTAATGTAGCCTTTCATTGGAATGTGATGTTTCATCGTGTAAGTTGTATGCGCAAATGAGATAGAGGAGAGCACATAGCTATGGTGGTCATTGCATGCATAAGATGGTGTGGAGAAAGAGGTTGAGAGTATGTTTTCTCTACTACCTTAAAAAAAACATAGCGTTCTGTTTCCCCTCTTACGTCTTCCCTTTCGTCGAGCCCTCCCGCACCCGCGAGGCCGCGATTGGTTTTCTTCACGTCCTTCCCCACGGTTTATGGAAACCCCTCCTTCAAAAAAAACTCATGCCGATTGATTCCCTGCCCTATCCCACTTGAGATCTGGCCGCCGCCACCGTCTCCCCATCTCCGAACAGCACGACGAGGCGCGCTCCCCATCCACGACCTCCAGCCAGCGATGCCCCGAGTTCACGTTGGGCGCGACCCAGGGATTCACCATTGCGGCCCATGCGTCGAGGAGAGGTGAGCGAGAGCTCGTGCCCTCCCGGCTCCCGGGGCTACCGCCGCCAGGCTCGTCTTGCAGGCTGACATGATGTTGATGCGGCCGCTGCCCCCGCCCTGTTCTTCTCCCTCTCCCTCCAAGTTCATGCTCCCCTACATCTTCCCCCAATTTTTGAGGTCAATCATGAGGGACTCCGAATTTCTCTACTACCTTAAAAAAACATAGCGTTCCGTTTCCCCTCTTACGTCTTCCCTTTTGTCGAGCCCTCCCGCACCCACGAGGCCGCGATTGGTTTTCTTCACGTCCTTCCCCACGGTTTATGGAAACCCCTCCTTAAAAAAAACTCATGCCGATTGATTCCCTGCCCTATCCCACTTGAGATCTGGCCGCCGCCACCGTCTCCCCCATCTCCGAACAGCACGACGAGGCGCGCTCCCCATCCACGACCTCCAGCCAGCGATGCCCCGAGTTCACGTTGGGCGCGACCCAGGGATTCACCGTTGCAGCCCATGCGTCGAGGAGAGGTGGGCGAGAGCTCGTGCCCTCCCGGCTCCCGGGGCTACCGCCGCCGGGCTCGTCTTGCAGGCCGACATGATGTTGATGCGGCCGCTGCCCCCGCCCTGTTCTTCTCCCTCTCCCTCCGAGTTCATGCTCCCCTACATCTTCCCCCAATTTTTGAGGTCAATCATGAGGGACTCCGAATTTTTGAACATATATGTTGCTTGTTGTGCTGCAATCTACATGTCCTTGAGGTCACGTGTGGCAACTCGCGATGCGGTGTGGTAGGGCACCGGCGGCGACAATGTCATTTGCATCGACCTCTCGCTGGTCGCCGTCCAAGTGATCGCGACCAAGCTCCAAGTCACCATTGGAGTAGGTGTTGCGCATGTCATTTGTATTTGAGAACCCTTTCCATCTCTATCTCTACTACCTTAAAAAAACATAGCGTTCCGTTTCCCCTCTTACGTCTTCCCTTTCGTCGAGCCCTCCCGCACCCGCGAGGCCGCGATTGGTTTTCTTCACGTCCTTCCCCACAGTTTATGGAAACCCCTCCTTCAAAAAAAAACTCATCCCGATTGATTCCCTGCCCTATCCCACTTGAGATCTGGCCGCCGCCACCGTCTCCCCCATCTCCGAACAGCACGACGAGGCGCGCTCCCCATCCACGACCTCCAGCCAGCGATGCCCCGAGTTCACGTTGGGCGTGACCCAGGGATTCACCGTTGCGGCCCATGCGTCGAGGAGAGGTGGGCGAGAGCTCGTGCCCTCCCGGCTCCCGGGGCTACCGCCGCCGGGCTCGTCTTGCAGGCCGACATGATGTTGATGCGGCCGCTGCCCCCGCCCTGTTCTTCTCCCTCTCCCTCCGAGTTCATGCTCCCCTACATCTTCCCCCAATTTTTGAGGTCAATCATGAGGGACTCCGAATTTTTGAACATATATGTTGCTTGTTGTGCTGCAATCTACATGTCCTTGAGGTCACGTGTGGCAACTCGCGATGCGGTGTGGTAGGGCACCGGCGGCGACAATGTCATTTGCATCGACCTCTCGCTGGTCGCCGTCCAAGTGATCGCGACCAAGCTCCAAGTCACCATTGGAGTAGGTGCTGCGGATGTCATTTGTATTTGAGAACCCTTTCCAGCAAGTGACAACTCGATAACGAGCATGGCTGAGAAGCGGTGGTTTCACATGATCAATTTATTTTTGTGGGTGGGTAAAAAAAATCATTACCTTAACAGGTCCGTTCATTTCTTCCTACTATTCTTTAGCTTATTTCTCTATTTGGCAAAGATAGGTCTTTTCTGTGTTGTCTTGCTTTAGTTTTGTATAATCGCCACTCCAATACTTCCTTGTAGTGTTAGCATATGACCAACAATTTACAGGGCGTAGCTAATTTCCTGCTGCCTTATCCCCTGCAGATCCGTTTTTACCTGCTTTAATGACTTGACTTGATTTGGCCATCATCACAAGCATGTGCGCAGCTAGACCTTGATGTCACAGCCATATGGACCTGCAGGTAGTTGATAATTTGCTCCACAGTTTCTGCCTTCTTTCTACTATAAGCAACTCAACTTCCATTGGTTCTTGAGATTATTTTTGTTTGTGGTAGAGTGAGAGCTTGCTTTCAGGTTGCATTCTCACTTTTAGGCATTTCATAGTCATAAATTCAATTGGGAATAAGTATGCTCAGTAAACCAAATTGTGTTGTGTTGCTAGGTAATGTACAGCATTTCATAGCCATATGCCCAATACTCTAATTGGTCTTTTAGCACCAAGGTGTAGTCGATTCGAGTGCTATATACTTTTTCATTTGCATTAGTATGCTTGACATATGGTAGTTTTCACTCTGTTGGTATAAGTGATACATGCAAAATTTGGAAGGAAAAAAACATTTGAGGGCTTGGGCACACTGTTAGCAGTGTACCAGGAGAAGTCTAGCAAACCATGGTGGAGTCCCCTTGTATGAGATACGAACAAAAAATAATCTCAAGAGAACCAATCATACGGGAGGTAGTATGATTGGCCATATTAACTTGACTCACATATTATTTGTGTCTGAGATAACTTGCATGAGTACTAATTATAACGATGAGAATGTAGGGTATTATATTGCGGAACATATGAATGTGGTAGTTTCATCAAATTAATAAAATGTAGGAGATGTTGGAGTTAAACAAATTTACGGAAGAATCTTTATAGTGGAGTCCCTAGATATTTAGGGTTGATGTTGGACTTGCTCTTCGGACCTGATTCCTCTGACGACCCCACCCCCACCCCACACACAACCTCCTGAGCTCTATCCATCCGATGTTGGACATGCTAGGCATCCATGTTGGGATGGAGAGAGAGAAGAGGAGGGGAAAGAGGAACACACACACACGCGCGCGCGCGCACACACACACACACACACTATATATATATATAGTAGAGTGCCCGTGCGTTGCCACGGGCTCTTGAAATATTTCACACATACAAACAATATAACACAAACACAATTATGTAATAACGGAAGTCCATTATTGCAATGTAATTGGATAACATAAAAGAAAAAGTTACGAGATGTCCATGTAACAATTGAGTGATGTTCCAACTAAACATTTATTATAAAACTATTAATATCTAGATGATGCGCTTAAGATATTCTTTCACAATATCAGGAAAGTTTCCTCTAGCTTCATTCCCACGATGTTTTAGTAAGTATAATAAAAAATGCTTCCTCAATTCATTCCCATCCTGCAGAAACAAGACATGTAGTTAGTATGACAATTTCACGCCGAAGGTCTTAAAACATGTAACGCACAATACTCACCGCGCAAATCGACTTCACCAATTCTTTACCGTTCCACCAGAGTATAAAATGAAAAATAAAATAGCCAGACACATTCCTGAAAATTTTTAATTTAATAATATAAAAATATAGTGATAGCAAAAGTAAATACTCTTGATATGAATTCATTACCCGTCTACACTCGTTGGAACACCAAACGGAAATAAACGATGCCATTTAGATATATCTTAATTCCAACCAGACATCTTTATTTCGAGTGCTTCTTTGAAATCCCTTGCAAAACTTTTTAATTTCAGTGAATGCCTCAAGTTTTTATTCTCTGACGATTGTGATGTTTGAATAGGATCCATAATATATATACGACGTGCCTCTTTGTCGATGACGTACAATATGTATCGGCCGATGGATGCATAGGGAAGATAAATCTACAAGTGGAGTTAGTAGAAACAACAACAAACCATCATAACGATAGACAAAATATTTTATTTACCTTATTGCAAGATGAGATGTCGTTCTCCATTCCAGGCCAGCTATCAAATAATGTTGCCAACGTCTGGATAGTTTCCTTCTCACAAAACTTCTGACATCGTGTTGACTCTAGCATCATGGACTAAGTAAAAGAAGAAATATTGTTTAAACATGTTGATACACATGGCATATAGAATGAACAGTTACGATAACTTACACAAAATCGTAGATCCATATAGTGTATAGGAGGGTCTGTGAACAATACTCCCTCATCACATGCCAGCATATGCACGGCAGTGTTGAAGCAGTCATTATCCATGGGCTGCTCCATCTTAAGTATGCACTAAAGTTTCTTAAGACTTAAGCTCATTGGATCGGGTGTGCAGCTCCGGACCCATACCTTCCTGTAATTTGGATGGTAAGAAGAACAATAATATACATCCGCACATTAAATATTGATACATGATGCTTACTCCAAACACCCGGCATCATCAATCGACATGATGTACTTGCAGAGATCGGCAAGTATTTGACGTTGGTCCGTGGGAATGATAGTGAGTGGGGCAGGACGTTTTTCTTCGACTATGTCAGGAGGATTATCCAGGATCTCGAGATCAGAATTAGCTAAAGTTTCTTCACTGACAGGTTTATGGTATATGGGACATCCTTTTAGCAAATTAAGCTCAGAATCAAGCAAAATGACTGCTAATTTTTGACGAAAATGTTTCATATCTTCCTAAAAAAATTATACAACAAAATTATATAATATTTTCAGATAAAATATCGAAATAATGTATAAAAATGAAATACCTGGGTGAACTGGTCTGACAGTCCATGTGATGTCCAATATTCCATGTAATTTAGCATAAACAATCCACATGATACGCTATATTATTTGGTAAGTGTGCTTTAGAATATCACACAGATGAATCAAATAAACAAACCATTTTAACAATTGCTTACCCATCGGTTTGTATTGCCTCCTGAATTTGCTCTTCAACCGTCCATTCTGTAACATTGAGATCAGGCCACTTATCACCTCTGATAAACTCCGGACTTTGCTCTGCAAGTTTCAGCCATTTCTCGAGCCCCCGTAACTATCATATGAGAAATGTTAGGGATGAAGTCAAACAAATTTTATGTTAAGATGAGTAAAAAATATATAGTTACCGTAGTAGCAAGGTCATTGCGTTTGACATTCTCACCAAGTGAGTCCAATACTTGGATCTCTCGTTTTTTGGCATTGGCGACTGCTAGATACCAATGGTAGCCCGGCATGTTTATCGGAATGAATAACTGGTGTAAATATCATACGAATCACAATCACAATTATACATAATTCTTAATAAATCATTAGACATAAAAAATCCATGCATAGATATGAAGACAACAACTAACCATATCTTGCTGTAGATAATTATTAACATGACGCACAATGTGACGATATTTTGATGGGTCGATGTCTTTTTCACCGTCTTTTTTTATCTGGCCAGATACTAACGTGCTAATAATGTGTACCTTATCACCCGCTCTGTCTTGTAGATGGTCGTGAGCCTGGATGCAATATATGTAAGCATTTATCACCTGTAAACAACATTTAGAATAAATTTATATTTTATGATATTATATATTGTTCATATAATTGATTACAAAGTTTGTGCAATTGATCTTACACCGTCATGTAAGAACATATCATTTTTATAAGGCATTTCAAATCATCGGTTGCTAACAAGGCATCTCCAATATCCACGAACTGGGTATCCTTGCGGGCAGATTTTATTGATTCGATGACTGTAATATCTCTAGGGGTACAAACATAGTCTGTCAAATTCATAAAAAGTGAGACAACTTAGCTAAAAAAAATGAGCCAAATTAGTTGGATACAAAAGGCAATATCACAAAAATAAGATTGATAATAATATAAACATATACCTAGTGGGATAACACGCAAATTAGCATCCTTTTTTGGTTTGTTATGAGATATAACGTCTTCGACGTTATTATGTTGTGAATATACTGCCCCTTCTTTCGACGTTGCATCTGAAACCTCCATGTATTCTTTTTGTGCATCTCCAATGTCCATATCCATGTCTCCTATATTCTGATTAAAAAAGACTATAAATAGACCAATCATATTATCATCTATAATATACATACAGAGTAAGGTTAGCTATATGCACCTCTTCTCGTGGTGTTTCAGTGTGGACGGTCACCGTTACATCAGTGCGTATGTCGGAACCCATCACTTTATATCTATGCTGAAATATAAATAGGATTTTTGTATGCATCATATAATAAGAACCAAAACAATCTAAATAAAGAATAAAAAGTTTAGGAAAAAAATGTAAACAGAAAAAAATCAAAGATAAAGGAAAAGAAAATAAACAAAAAACACATGAATTATATATTTGTGTAATATAAGTTGAACAATTTTTTAATATATATTTCAAATTTTGAACACTTTTGTAATGGACGATGAACTTTTCGAATAAACATGAACATTTCATTAATACCATTGAACACTTTTGTGATATGCATTGAACTTTGTATATTATAATAAAAACCAAACATTATAAATAAAGAATAAAAGAGTATAGGTAAAAATTTTAAACATAAAAAAAATTAAAAAAGAGAAAAAGGAAAATAAAATAAACATTAAAACACAATGATTATATATTTTTGTAATATAAGTTGGACAAATTTTTAATACATATTTCGAATTTTTGTAATATACAGTTACAAAATTTATAAAACAGAATGATTATGTATTCATAGAACATTTTATAATAAATGTTGAACAATTTTGTAATGAATGACGAACTGTTTAAAAAAACCATGCACATTTCATTAATACTATTGAACACTTTTGTGACATGGGACGGACGCTGTATATTATAACTAAAACAAATTAATGTAACTAAAAAATAAAAAACAATAGGAAATAAAATATAAACAGAAACCCAAAAACATAAAGAGACAAAGGAAAAGAAAACAGCAAAAATAACGCCATGCCATCAACGACGGGCCTGTTGCGCGGCCCGTCCGCATGGCCCACCTGGCACGCAGGCCTCTACGGCGGCAGCAGAACTAAAACGAAGCGCCGTCGCCCGTTCCCCTCCCCCCGCCGCATCTACCTAACATACCTTATCCTCTCGTCTCCCTCACTCTCTCATCTCCTCTCGTCTCACTCACGCGAACCCTCTCGCCCTTTCCCCTCCCCCCGCCACATCGCCGCCCGCGTCGACGAGCAGGAAGCCCCACTCTCCCGCCCCGCCGGCCACCGCATCGGTCTCCTGCATCCACTGACCTTGGGGCTGCCTGCTGTGGACTGCGCGACCGAGCGAGACGGACGGGGCGCGCTTCCTAGAGCACCTACGGGTGATGGATGCGGTCCCGTTCCGGTCGGATCCACGGCGGCGCTACTCTCCGGCGACGTCGCAGCTGGATCCGCAGCGACGCGTCACTATCTGCAACGACACAACTCCGGTAAGCCACTACCTATGCCTCACAAATCCATTCAATGCGGGCTGCTCAGATCCGCCCCCTCCTCGTCTTCTTAGCCACTGAATTGATTCTCTGTTCTCTTTGTGCCGTGGCGCCATGAGCAAACCTGACATGCACGGCGAGGACGACGACTGCTTGCCGACGCCGACGCCGCCGCCCTCGGCAAGGAGGGATGACATGCACATGCACTCAGCACGGATCCACAGCGGCGCTCCTCTCCGGCGATGTCGCAGGTGCATCCGAGGAGTTGCGTCCAGATCTGCAACGCCACAGCTCCGGTACGACACTCCCCATGGCAGATCCGCCCCCTCCTAGTCTTAATCAAATGTTTCTAGCGTGCTGATGTGGTTCTCTATTCTATCTGTGGCGCGGGGCAGTGACCAAACCTCGCATGCACGGCGAGGACGACGACTGCTTGCCGACGCCGCCGCCCTCGGTGAGGAGGGATGACATGCACAAGCAGAAAGCACGCTGTGCACCGACCGACGCGCCGCGGGGACACGACCACCTCAACCAACGGCGCATCTGACCACACCTCCACATCCACACCGCTCCAGCCAGCCGGTCACAAGACATCGCTCTGTGCCCGCCTCATGCCGCTGCACCCCTCGGCAGCAACTCCCTCTCAGCAACAGCTAGCTCGCACGGATCCCGCTTATCTGATGGTAAGAACATTAATCCTTAATCTGTGGCAGCATCTCTGCATCCTTAGATATATTTTGTAGGTTTTGTTCAGATGTTGAACTGAACATTGAGCATTTTAGTTTCCATATGTTTGTGTAGATGCTTGCTAGATGTTAGCTAGGGTTTCTGCTGATGTTTGCTAGATGTTTGCTAGGGTTTTTGGAGATGTACCTATAGTACCTTGAGCATTATTATAGGGTTTGTGCAGATGTTTGCTACAACTTTGAGCATTTTTTTTTCAATATGTTGCAGACCGTCTTGCTGTGCATGACGGATAACAGAAGACATTGACCTTTTTATAGAAGGGGTACAGCTATGCACCTTTCATGCACCTGTTGCTAGGTATGGTGTATGTTTTTACTTAACTTTCTAAGAAATCCTTTATTGGTCAGCTGTTGCTATGTTATCAAATACCATAAGGTGTTCAGAAAACAAGTCATGAACCAATGGAGGTTAAACTATCGTAGATTGTGGTGTGCCATATAATTAGCTTATGCAGAATCAACTGCTTTAATTTGAATTTGTGCAAATTTACCAAATTATCACAAAAGTACACTCCCAAGAAAAGTTATCACCTGAGGATGAATTATTTGGAATGCATATCTCAAAGTAACATGTTTACTGATTTCCTATTATTAGCCACTTCTATTACGAACCAGGCCCACTTGTGAAGGCCACATTAACATTTGCAGGAGCAGCACTGGCACCTATTGCCCTGCTGTACTGATGAGGGCCAGAGCGAACTGGGATGCATGTGGCGAACAGAGGATGTATATGTCAGCTCCCTCACCTTCAACATGTCGATTATATGTGAGGGCTTCTTCTTATTTTTCGTTCTCCAATTTTAATTTTTATTATCCATGTGGAAAAAGATTTTAGGTTGTGTCCTCTCTTTTAATTTAATGCTCAGCCATGTCCTCTTCCAATTGAAAGCTATCCATATTGACAGCTCCTATTATTAATGTGGGTGCTTTACTCTTCATATTTTGATGCCTATGCATTTTACTGGAAATGTTGTATGGAGGAGTAAAATTCTTCATGTGAAAGTAACCGTAGTAGAACTAAGATTAGTATAAACTATTTTCATGTATGATTTATTTTTAATTTCTAGCAGTGTATAATTGTTGTTTGTGAATTTTAGGATTGAATTAAACAAAACCCAAAAATTCTTAACACCGGTGCAACGCACAGGGCTTTTATTACATGAAAGGACTTATTATTATGACTATCATAATATTAAGATTTTCATAATTGTTTTTTTTGTTCTCTGCCATGTTAAGAATTCCATGCATGCTAATTTTGCTATATAATGTGCTTAAGAAAATGACGTGTTCAGAATTGCCAGCAAAAAATTGTAGGTGAACATACAGGAAATGCAAGATAAATCATACTTTTGATAGAATATCTCAACCAAACATGATCGTAGTATAACAAATATAACACTATTAGAGAATATAAAGATCCAGAATTGTTCGTACCTAGAGGAACTCGCCTTAAAGATGCTCCTTGCTTACACAAGGTACTCCTTGGGAAATTTTCGTCCAGGTCAGCTGTTGTGATGGCCGAAGGAAGAGCAAGGAGGGGGAGGAGGGATGGCAGAGAAGGTTAACATATATATATATATATATATATATATATATATATATATATATATATATATATATATATATATATATATATATATATATATATATATATATATATATAGGTAGGACATGCGGAGAATAACTGGGTAGCAGATCAAAGCTGAATATAGTTCTACCATATATAACAATGTTTTCTACCATATATACCACTATTGATGGTGCAAATCTCTTTCCTTTTTCCATAAAATGCACACCTGTTAATAAATAAGCAAATAACAAAATAATCATAACTTTCTAAATAATTAAATTACTGTATTAATTAAATAAAAAGATTTTCATTGCTTGCATGCCAAATTTAGCTACAGCAAACAAAAATCACAGCATGCACACTACTCATCTTCCGCAATTACTATTTTTGTATGATTTAACAGTTTGTACTAATACTTCATTCCATACTTTGGTAGTAATGTACAGTCTCATTATGCTTGTTGCAATTGTAATATCTGAGAGACCACACAAGTTAGATGAATGCTGTCAATTCCAGATTATCCATGGTTTCCCGATGCCAAAGGTAACCAATACTAATTGTGGATTTATGGAATCAACATTTTATTTTAGCGTTGATGTTGATCAGTACTAATTGACGTTATATTTACCTATAGTTATTTTTGCCAATTATAATTCATGACTTTATGGATCTTTTGACATATCGTGGATGTACTTTACTATTTAGGGCTGCTCGTGTGTTAATGTGGGAGTTGTAGGATTTATACAAGCATATTAAGTTATAAATCTGCTACGTACTATACATGTAATAAAAATTGCATTCACTGCTATGATTCAGCATTTCGTGTCAGCCTAGGACCACATACAACATATGAATATTCCAGCAAGTTGATAAATCTTGGCCAACCTAGCAACCTATAAATATTTGCAACAAAAAGGCACCAAATGTCTATCTTCTGCCACCTAGAGATCCCCAAGACCACCTGTTCTTTCAATCAAATGGATGATTAATCACTACAAATCGACATTAGCTCCCCCAAAAAAGTCCAAACCAAACTGTGACTTGAGAGGGAGTTAAACAGATCGAGTTTAATCATGGTCCCACATATTTCAATTTGTCCTTGCTATTGTTACTTTGATCTGTGCACACAAATAGTCAGGGAATAACTGTCATACACAGAGCAATTAGGCGGGAGGAAGACATAGAGGAATAGTACAGGCTACATAGTATGTTATCTGAACCACCACATAGAGCACAACCAGCTTCCTCTTCCCAGCGCCAAAGCCACCAACCCCTCTGCATCCTCCGTGAGCAGAGCAGAGCACAGCCGGCAGCACGACAACACGCATGCTTCACGACCTTACAGGAAACCCATCTCCATGCTTGGGAGCAGTCGTGCCACTGCACACCAAGGCACCTACTGCGTACAGCAGGCCGGCCGCGCGCTCCTTCCATATGCTCTCTGACCGCGCTGCCGACAGAGCAAAGCCTGTCTGAGGAAATGGCTGAATTTATCTTCACCTGCGCCATGAATGCGTGGTTAAGACCTGCTCTTGTCCTGGATGCTGTACCCAATACCTCGTCTTCTTGCTCGTTCTCTTCTTCCTTATAGTATTGCTGCACATCTCAAATTCCTAGCGTGGCAGAGGTCAGAACATAGGGCGAGTGAGAGGGGCATGGTACCGGCAAGCGAGTGGAATATGATAATGGAGGAAGAAGGATAACTCTTGATGCGCCACCCCCGCCCCGTCAACGACCGCTCGTCGACGTCCAAGCCAATAATGATCCATATCTAACCCACTTCCGCCTCCACATCCTTCTTCGGTTTGCCTTAGGCGACATGAGCAGTGTGGGCGATAGTTAGTTGTGGTTGGAGGCGCTGGAAACCAGTGGGTTTTTTTAGGGAAAGAGCAGCGATCGGGAGAGGGGCACGGGGATCTACTATCAAGATCGGCATGGGGAGTGATCCTCGGAATATTTTTTCGTGAATTGATCTTCTAACGGCGGAAAATGACAGTAGGTGCAGAAACAGTTGGAGGCACAATGCTGCCGCCGAAGGATGTAAATATCCTGTGCACACACATGCATTTGCCAAGGGGATTAAACTCTGTCTGCTCATCTAATCTAGCGTCAAGCCCTATTACCCCAGTACAGCTTCTGAAATGGAGCTAAATGCTTAGTCATGGCAGAAAACCGAATGATTCGTTCATGATGTTGCAACAAAATCGATTAATAATCCAACAATATGGTAATAAAACCAAACTTCAATAATACCAAAACAGCATAAAGTTCGAATAGGTTGATAATACCAAAACATCCTAAACTTTTTGAACATACGTCTATAGAGGACCCCACTAACTTATTATCTAATTATTCATATCAAAAATAAATAATTATCAAAACGTTCCATAACAAATCTGTAGTGTAGGAAAACATTCTTGGCATATCTGCATGCATCAGTCCTTCTTCAGTTGCTTAAAACCCTCAGGGCCGCTCTAATCTCTGGCGGGATGTTTGCAGCAGCTTCATTGTCTTTGAACATTAACATGTGGACCGTAGCTTGATGTCTGAGCTGTATAGGATCCTAGGAAAGGTGCAAAAACTCAAAACATTTAATAAACTGGTTGGATATTAATTAGCACACATCAACTCATCATTTTTGTACTTACGGTAGTGTTCATCCAGCCCATGCTACGCAAACGACCAATCTGGTGGGTCATCTCCTGTAGCACAAAGAAGCCGGAGTGTTTGCTGCGACAAAATAAATAAATATTAAACATTATAAAGGTCTGCATCTTATGTATGCGATAAATTTAGTATTTTACTGACGAGCAGCACAGGACATGGTATCTTGTTTCCAATCCATGATTTGGTTATTCCAACCAGCGATCCTAGTCTGCAACACAGTGTTGAATTCTTCCTTCAGCAGTGTGATTTCCTTCCTCATCAATATGTTATGAGTGCTATCTTCAGGATCAAACGTGTTGAAGGATGGATCCATCACGACAACCCTCCTCCTCAGCCGGCTGACTACAAGTAACCCGTATGACGAATCCGAAAGTTTCAACGGTAGTAGATACTGTGGCAGATCGACACATATAAATTGCTATTATAATAAGTAAAACTAACTTTAGGAATGAGCTTCTCTTACAATTACAGAGTTGAACACATCATATTTAGGAAGAGGCTGGACCACAACATAGTTAATCAGCATCGTGATGCGCTCTCCTTGAGTCATCCAGGAGTACCTCAGGGCCTGTGACTGAGCATGAAACTGCAAGTCGAAATAATGTTTGCTCCCAACCCAGTTGGTGCCTGCGGTCCTCTCTAATTCAGCGCTGGCAAGCTTACGTACAACAAGGTTGAAGCATTCGGGATGAAGTTTTGTATGAAAAAAAGGGTGTCCTGGATCATTCGGAGGCTGATGTCGATCTGGTACGGCCGGGAGCTTCTTATCCATATTAAGCTGAAAAAAATGCCCAACATAAGACATCAATGGTCGTCTTCTAGTTTAACTTTGTCTATACTAACCTATAAACCGAATTCATGTTTAGATTGCATGACATTGCACGAGGTCAGATTTCCCTCACCTAGATGTACATACACGTATCAAATCTAGAACCTTAATTCATGGGCTGTGCATGTCACTCTTCATGTAGCATCGGATTCAACTAAAAAACTTATACATGTACCTATGAATATTTTATGATTGCCCATCTAGCTATCTTTCCTTGGTGTGTAAAACAGTTTTCCAGCATTATCTGTATATAGTAAAAGAATGTATAATAAGACAACTTACTTTAATGTATCTTGGTCTCGAATGCCCATGATAAAGTGAAATATGTATTGGAGTGCATCTTCAACGGCATGCATTGGTGGGTGCAAAACATCCATGGGCGCAGGCACATCCTCCTGGGGACCGGGAACATCCTCCTGGGCCGCAGACACACCCTCTTCGGGTGCGTGTGCAGCGTTCCCAATGATCGCCTCCATTGAATAGAAATTTAGTTCTTTAGTTCTCGATCGGAAATTGCTGATGGGATATATGTGAGTTTGGGTGGGTGGATAAATAGTAGGCAGATGGAGTTTATAATTTTGGTACCGTGACATCTAATAAATTGGAGAGTTGATATTGCCTTCCAAATGATCAACGTCGTTTAATTAAAGCAGTTATTCATTTCCATCTATAACATGTTATAACTTGTGGACGGATCTGATCTTTCTCCCAGTATCGGATAATATATTCCCGATTACATTATTTCAGCCCACTTTGTCTGTGAATACAACAGCAAAGGAAGTAAAAGAAACTTCCTTTTCCTCCTCCCCGTGGTCGTCTGTATGTACAAGCATTATATCTTTATTAGGGTAAACATATCTGTAGATTTAATACAATCTTATTTTTCTATCACAGACAAAGTGGAATATTTAATTTATTAACTCATAATAATCTATACACCGAAGGATTGCAACGGAGTACGTCTGCTAATAAATCAGAGAAGATGTAAAAGATCCAAACATGTTTAAAACAAATTTGTTTATTTAGTATTTCTTTAAGTTACAAAATAGTTTTTACGATGTATTTCTTTAGTATTTCTTTAAGTTACAAAATATTTTTAAAACAAAATAGTTTTGCACCAAAAAAATGCAATAGATACAATCTGTGATTTGTCTATTAAAATATTAAAGTTGTAAAAGTGAAATTATATTGAATTTTTTGATCACTTATTTTCTCATTGAAAATAATGCTTTGGACTTTTTATGTCACTTGTTTGCTTGACTGTATATAAACTAATTGTAGTTATCTATTGATGTTTTGATTTGGCAGCTTTTATTATACATCCCGTTCGACTGCATATGAACTCACTTTACAAGACATTCGACATGTAGCTATTATAATAAATCCCGTTAGACTGGTATGAGATTTTTTCTTCTTTCTTGAACTCGTCGTGCTCATGGTAACATGGGAATTACTTGATACTAATGTATGGTATTACATGTTTCTGTTTTCAGTGTAAATGTGTTCATTTACCAACCTAAGATTGGTCAATCTACAATCAGGGACAGCCTTGATGCCTTCTCATGTAAGAGTAAGATCCACATCATTTAAATAACTTGAGTCCATTACATCATGATAATAGGGTCAAGCTCCACTTTAATTTGCAGGTAAAGCATGCAGGAAATGATTGTTGACTTACAATAAGATATGAATATGAGGTAATTACTTTCCATCAGCCATAGATTTATGACAAGTGCTTTTCTTTTACACCGGTGTTGATAAGTAGGCATTGTCGTGTTAGTTATATATAGTTCGTATTGCCATCAGTCTAGTTCATGACTTTACAGTTATAATTGACGTGATATTTCGAGTTATAGGCTGCGTCGCAGAATAAATGTTTAATATATCCAAAATAAAAAAAAGAATTTAAAAGTATGTAGTTGATGCTCCCATCATATTGGACGCTGGCTTAAACCAACCTACGACCTCTTCCCGCTTCCAGTTCGATGCTTCCTAGCTTCTAGTGGTGGGATTAATCAATATTATTGCCACCAAGATTTCTAGCCTTCTTAAAAATTCACATTGATCCTTTGGTCCCATGGACTACTGGCACAAATGCTCGTATGATCTTCGTAAGTTTCTTAGGGGCTGATCTCTTAACAGAGAAGCGGAGACCCGCAGGGAGTAAAATTCATTATAGGGCCAGATCGCGGGCTTGGACCTTTTAGCAGATGCGATAGGCTTCTCGGAGCATGATTTGTCAGTCCGATAAAACCTTGAATCCGCTCTGGTGCAGCTGCATCAGCAGTGAGAGATCAATTGGCGTCAGCGTGGTACCCTCAATTGGACTCTTAAAGGGGACTCCCCAATGACCTACTTCAGCGCCCATACAATGGTAGGAGAAGATGATGTTTTAGATAGCCTTATCATTAATGTAGTTACGACTTCGGGTCAATCCCTCATCATATGCCATGTTGTAGAATTCTTCTCTTCTCTTTTGGGGGATACAGGAGTGTGGTCTCTCTATCTCTCCCTCTATATGCGACAATTGTAACATGATGTCAAACATCGAGAATGAGGCCTTAATGATTCAGTTGTCTGATGAAGGTCTGGGAGGTCATTAACTCTGCCAACCGAAAGGCAGCCTCTGGGCCTGATGGGAATTTTATTCCCTTGTTCAAATGTTTAATATATCAAAAACAAAAAAAGTATTTAAACCTATATATACGATCCAATGCATATTATAGCTATCTGTATTGCCAAATAGATAATTCTCAATACGATCCCTAACAAAGATATAGTAGCCATTTATCTGCGACATACGAAAATGCAATTGACCATATTCAGTCGTATAAAACCCTCAATGCCGCTTTAATTTCATCTGGTATGTTTCCAGCAGCTTCATTGTTTCTTATCGTGAGCATCTGGACCAGCAGATTCTTTCTGAGCTGTATTGAATCCTAGAGAAGATGAAAGAAATAGTCATTTTTAAATTGCTGGAAAATAGATCGCACGATAAACCTCGTTATTGTGTACTTACGCGAGTGGTCTTCCTACCAGAGTCAGTAGTACCATTCTGGTGGGCCATCTCCTGTAGGACAAGTAAAGCAGAGTCTTTGCTGTTTCAAAAAAAAACTATATTAAAACTATAACGGTCTGCTCATAACGCGTGTGATCGATATACTATATTACCGGCTGCCATTTGAAACGATGCCGTGCGTTGACCAGTCCATGAGATTGGTATTCCAACCAGGGATCCTCATCTACAACACATTGTTGAACTCTTGTTTCCACATTGTGATTTCCTTCCTCGTTTCAGTGTTATGAAAGTTGTATGATCCACCATAGACGTCGATTGATGGATCAATTGGGAGAACCCTCCTAGTTTCCATGTCGACTACAAGTAGTCCGTACGAAGAATCCACAGAAGCAAATGGTAGTAGATACTGTCGTAAATAGACACATGTTAGTACAAAATGGAATTAGCAAATTAAATTATAAGAATGAGTCTCTTACAATGTTAGAGTTGAACACATCATATTTAGGAAACGGCCGAAGAATGGCATTGTCAATCAGCACCGCGGTGCGTGTTTCTTGCTCCATCGAAGAGTGTATGAGGGCCCATGCCAGAGAATGAAACTGCAAGTCGAAAAAATGTTTGTTTCCAAGCATTCTTGTACCTGCAGTGCTCTCTACTTCAGCGCTAGCAAGCTTACGAACTGCAAGATTGAAGCACTCGGGATGAATTATTCCAAATAGGCTAATTGTTTCCTGGAGCATCCGTAGGCTGATTTCAATCTGATATGGTCGTTCGCTTCTAATCCGTAGGCTGGTCAAAAAATGCAGACCAATCTTTACCAAATCACATTTAGACACACTATTTTGTATAATATAAAGCAGTGAAAAAAAGTTACTTAATTTAAAACACGCTAGATCTTTTGTTATAATCTGGTAGCTATTTTGTATTTAATAATGTTAGAGATGAATAAAAATAAAATGGGCACATGTACCACATCAAAAATGCTGTGATACAGTCACATAAAATATTTAGCAACGGTGAAACAGTGCAAAAGATATATACACTAATATATATAACACCTAGACAACCAAACATAATTAGTGGACTATCATGGTTAATTATGTCTAGCCTGCTGTGTTGCCCAACCGATATCTAGCCTGATGTGTACAAGAATGATATGAAGAGCAAAACAACTTACTTTAGTGCCTCATCGTCCTGGACAACAGTGATAAACTGGAAATGTATTCAACGGCATCTTCTAGGGCATGCGCGTTGCCCGCAGCCTCCTGAGGGGCGGGCAACGCCTCTTCTGGTGCCAGCTGAACATCCACTGGCTCGTGCACAGCCTCCATTGATGAGAGTCGTGAGTGATTGAAAATTGGTGAAGACTGGGGTGAGTGTTGAAACAGGAGTTCGTCGTTGGTTATATGAAGGGATCAGTATATGTTATGGCAGCTGCATCATATAGACTTGTGTGCCTTCCAAATAATACGGACACTTCCATTGTTGAAAGCCACATAATAAGCAAACTTTTAATTACGCCTGATTTTCAGCATCGGATGCATTAAGTGTCACAACACATAGTACATAAGGCATATGGAAGGTGCCACATATCATTCCATCCGACAATGTCTATATTATTCATTTCCTAGTATAAAATATTTTCAGCTGTGAACGGATCATATCTTTGTACGATAAGTGGAAGGTGTCCCATACATTTCCGAAACAAAACATATGAAGAAACCGGCCTTCTATTACCAAACAAACTTTCTATATAATTTATGTATATTTAATCTGTTCACGTGTACTCTAAAATTGTGTCTACATTTATTTGCAAACTGCTCAACGTGTGTTACAAATCATTGTGCATAATACAAAATTATATAAATATGTTAAGACATGGCAAACGTGTTTATAGGAATGTTAGAATAATTTTACACAATATATTTTGTATTACATGTTGATTGGTTAAATATAATTAGCGCTTACTATTTTTTTAGTGCATGATGTTCCTTAACAAAAAATACTTGTATAATTTCCTAATACACGGGAATTTCTGAACTAAATGTTGAACGGTGTTTTCTTCAAAAGCATGAACACCTCATTCAAATTTGCCATAACAAAAACTCTAGACATGATGATATGGTCCATAGGCGCCTGTGCGTTGCAACGGGGTACATATAACATGATCTAACCTATACCATGTGGAATAATCTATATCTTTACCCTTAATTGAATTATGATACTACAACCCACTTCTTTTACATGCATTGATCCATATTTTAAGCGCACGGGTATATCTCCATGGAGAGAAAATTTTCAGTTATAAAACCTCGTTCTTGCCGATGCACGTCTAGATGTGTTTTAAGTAGTATACGTGGCACATATAAATCACATGTATTTGGTGTGGGTAGCGTTTTCATTTAGTTTTATGTTTGAGTGCCACGTATGAACGTGGAATAACTAAGACACATCTACTTATGTCTTACAGATACACATAGGAAGCCTTCTAGAAAGAAATGTTCCCGCAAATTATTTCTAGAGTTTACTTGATCAATAAAATACAGCTTTAGTGTGTCTAGTAACAATATGTTAGTGCATGAAACACCGCACAATGGCCTTTTAGTCCCGCAAGTCTTTAAAGAAAACGTAAGAGTTTATAATGATCATATTCATGAGAAACATATAAGTCGTAAAGGTAAAAATGAAGCAACTATTGTTTGTTATATATTCCAACTTCAACATAATCCTTACATGCGCGCCGTTCGTGCACTACAGTGTTACGATCGATAAGGCATAAATGGAGGAGGGATAAGAGAGGGAGAACATGGACCATAGTACTGGCGGATGGGTCCAAACATGCGTCGGCGGAGGCGTGGGTGCGCGTGATGTTATTCCTCGATCATGCCTATGTTGGGATCGCACGAGGGGAAGATGACTTAGTGAGTTATTCCAATAAAAAAACTACTAAGTGGATCTGTTGTTTCCTTTCATGGCTTTTGTGAAAAAAGGAATGGTGGGGGAGAGACGGCTCAAGGACGATGGCGTAAGCCGATATACTGAACACTGCATATTATGAAGGTATATATATGTATAATACATTAATCACAATGCCAAAATGATAATTCTCAATTTGATCCATAACAAAGCTGTAGAAGCCATCTATTTGCGACATTTTAATATGCATCAGTACATAGTCAGTCGTCCAAAACCCTCATTGATGCTCTAATTTCGGCTGTGGTAGTTCTGACGGCCATTGTTCCTACCTTGAACAACACGATTGACGTAAGCACGTGTTTCATCAAGTATCGTCAGGCTGGCTTCATGGATATCTACGATAACGATCAGTGTTATATGGTACTGAAATAGTATTACAGACAAAATATATTGAAAACAATTTTAAAATAGAAGGCAGCACCTACCTTGTAGATAATGATGATCATCATTAATGTTGGGAGAGAATAAGAATGTGCTCTCCCTCATAGTTTGCAAGCAACGCTGCCTCTGATTTACCTGTACGTAAGTTACAGCAAACTTGTCGAACAGGTTGTCAGTGCATTGCAAACGCCAGAAGTTAGGCCCAACGTCCTCTTCACGTACACGTAAGAAAATTATCTGCCGTCTATAAACAAATACAAATGTGAGTAACATTGCAACAATAGAATTACAAAAAGAAGCATATGATGATCTCATATTATAATTAGCGCTTACTGAAAGTTCATGAGGCCAATCTCGAGGGAAGGGACGCGGCGCCTATATACTGAATCCAACCTAAATTCTATCTGACCAACATAGGCAAGAATAGCAACCACATCTGCAAATTTGAAATCACAATGAGACTCTGAGTTGGAAAGAGTAATATGGAAAAACAACAAATTAAATTATGCACCCGTGATGGTTTTGTCCCGTAGCTCAAAGATTTCTCCAAACTGTGAGAAGCACGGTGGGCAAATTGTCAACGTTATCTGTTGCGGCGAAATTGTAACCTCGGTCGTAGAACTTAGTGTGGTCACAAAGTCCATGGCTAGGTACCAGAAATGTCCATCTGGCATTTCTGTGGGGTTGAACCCGACGCGATTGAAATCGTAGGTCCTACCGGTTTCTAGCACGCTGTTGAAATGGATAGCCTGGCTGTTGTATGCAATGGCTTCCATCTTTGTTCCCTAATTTTTTTTCATGAAACATAACTACAATGAGCAAATAAACATGTTTATCAAAATTGTATTTAAAAAATATGGGCTATAAAGTATGCTTACATGCCGATCGAGTAGTATGCATTGAAGGTACATGCTTCCCATTCCATTCTCTTTGATGTGAGCCTTCCACATGACCCTAGCTTGAATAATCCAGCAATTATGATATATGTGTTCCATTTGGACGCGATGAAAACTAATATTCCTGTGCGTATAAAAAAACAAAAAGGATCAGGTATCCATATTTTCCAAGGGGAGCAAAAAAGTTAACAGACAAGCAGCATAACATTCTAGTGGCCCAACACTAATCATGCCAAATTGATACATATTAGTCATGTTCTGCTTTTTTTTTTCTTGCAATCAGAACTATTGCATATGGGATAAACATGGATTTGTCAACATGCAGTATGTACTGGTTATAAGAAACAACCCTAATGAGATCACAGCCAGACCATCAGTACACAACTTAAAAAACTATATAAATGATTGCTAATCAAGTACTAATATACTCAGGTGATTGTGTTAGTGCTTGCTACATCTGGTTTGTACACGATGAAAATAAAATTATATGTAATTCAGACTCACTGTCCATCTAATTTTAAGGAATATAGAAGATGAAAACAAGCAGACAATAGATGATTTGATCGACAAGCCTATTACTATGTTCTAGTGTATCCCGTGTGCTCCATCTTTTTACATAAAAGAACAAGTGGAAAAACAGTGGTGATTATTTGAAGAAAAAATCAGTTATATGGTGATGGCAAATAGACGTATTAAAAGATTATTCAATCTTGCCTGTTTATCGGAGGGGAGATGAGTTGACTGGTCACAGGAGCTGGCGGCGGCGCCACCACCCTCTTAGATGTGATCGATCCGTATGAGATCACCATGGTCGTCGTGGAGGAGATGACTTTTCGTGTACAGAAAATTTGTGGGCAGCGGGCATTATTTATATAAGCATAGTGGGCGGCGGGAAAAAGAAATTTTGATTTTGGCTGGCTAGGCCACCGTGGGTGACATATCTATATTCAGATATGTAATGTTCGGCAACCTAATAAATATTGATTGTTAAACAAGGAAACGTACATAACATAATCGGTCCATGATCTTCAGTTTGATACTCAAGCATGATCACTTGCCTATGAAAACGCATATGATTTATCACTTGCCTTTGAAAAACAAACTTTCTATTTCTTATATACACATAAGTATATTAATTAATTATAATATATTTTAATTTCCATTAACTTGATGATATATAAATTTATGATATAGGTCTCTGCCCGTGCTTAACACATAATATATCATGCTTAACACATAACTTTACTATCATCATCTATATCAAATAATATAATTGCCACTACGGGAGGATATTGTGTATTCTTTTTCATCACGACTGTATTAACGACACACATAGGTACAAAAGAGAAACAATAGTAGAGCATTTGTGCGTATGCATTAGCAACAACCTGATTAGGCAAATGCTCTCTGTTTATGCATCCGCAGAAGCAACATAAGAGCCCGCTCATTTAGAACTTAAAAATTATAGCTCATATCTCTTTCTCTCTCAACGCGTGAGGCCTGGCTGCTGCTGCTCGTCGGCATGGAAAATACACAGAAGGATAGAGCTGCTCTGGCCCTTGCGCCTTTCTAACAAACACACGCTCTCTCTGCCTTACGGAGCAGCCTAAACCAGCAATCACACGCCTGCGTCGGCCCCCCTGGCTGAAAAGTGCAGATCCAGAAAAGCCACTCTGTTCTGCTCGTTTTGAGATAAACAATAGAGGGAAGGCGTGAACCTGAACATGGATTAGTAGGATCGTAGTGGATTGGTGGATGAGATCAAAGACATGGCGGCACCAGAAGCCACCTGGACGGCAGCGAGAGACCGTATTATGCAGAAGGTGCACATAGAGAGATGGGAGAGATCGTGTGCATGCCTGCAATGAGGACTTTCGGCTAAGAATTAGGGTGAGAAATATAAGTCTGATATTAAGCTATTTGTTTTGCCACGTTATCATCGGGGCTAATTATTTTAAGAAATTAGAGTGTAATTAGAGAAATAAATAAGATATAAGGGAAAATCAGATTGACATTGCGCATATTTAGCCCACACGTAACACCCATAAATGAACTGAAAATGACACTTTGTTACTGTTCAAGTCCGAACGGTTACACGGGATGAAAAAAAACAACCTATCATCTCAACATTATTGTAGATCTACTTATGCTTCGTCCTTATCAGCTGGTGATGGCTTCTTGTCACATCCTTGAATGTGCTTCTGGACCACCTTCGTTTGTGCCTGCAGAAGCTCGTAGTTGTTGGTACCCCAAACATCTTTCCTTGATGCACTTGACCCCGTGCCACGCTGGATATCCCAGCCGGAGGGGACATGTGCATGAGGGATGTGATGCACCTCGCGACGTCGGATTAGGTTATGAAAATGGTTCGACGAAAGCAAGGATGGGAATTGAACAGGCATAATATAATCATGCTTCTTTAGTTTCTTACGTCTAGGTGCAGATCCCTCACCAACAATCAAATTTCGGCTCTGTTCTTCCACATCTTGTTCCAGCTGACCAATATCATCAGGTTGCAGCTCCCTATTTTCTTCTTGTTCATCATGTCTATCATCAGCCACATCGATGCTGTTGGATGACGACATGTCAAAGTTAGCTCTAGCGGCAAGGGTCTTAGAGCGATATGTTTGGGTTTGTCCATGCATTGCCACGGGCTTTTATAGATGTTTATAAGGAAACAATATTTACAAAATCGGTAAATGAATCAACTCATACGATCACAATCACTAAAAATTCAATGGAATCACAGTTGTGATTCGGCGTGGTCAACACAGTAGTATAATACATTTAAAAACAGCTAACTTGCCATTTTGTAAATACCGGATAAGATCACATGCCTTAATATATACTAAGTATGCCGATAATATATTATTTGTTTCCGGTTATTATATCTGGATATTGGCATCTCATATTTTGCATATATATTACACTGGTGGAAAAAAGGCCTTTGGTCGCGGTTCGCAACTGCCATTAGTCGCGGTTGCGCAACCGCGACCAAATAAGCGCGACTAAAGCCCCCCACCTTTAGTCGCGGCTCCTTAAGAACCGCGACTAAAGGCCCGTCCACGTGGGCGCCAGGCGGCCGTCGGGGCGGAGGACCTTTAGTCGCGGTTCTTCTGGCCAACCGCGACTAAAGGCCGCCACAGGTTTAGGGTTTTAGCCCCCCCTAAACCTGTTTTCTGTTTAATTTGTATTGTTTTATTTCTTTTGTGCTTTATTTTAATTTTGAAGGAGTTTCATATATTCTACGGTACTACATACATGCATATGAATGTACAATTTCAAATAAATTTGAAATTAGAACCAAAAAGAATTCAAGAGGAATATACAATATATATTCAATATCATCGGATGACCATATACAATTTTGAACAAGTTTCCATACATGATTTAATGCATATAAAGTTCTACGTCCTCGTAATAGTGTTCTTCTTTAGGATGGAGGACTTCCCTGCTGAACCATCCAGCTAGTTCCTCTTGAAGTGGTCGGAAGCGAGCTTCTGGACTAAGCATCCACCGGAGGTTATTCCTCTGAGCATTGGTATCACTCGGAACCCGCTCAGAGGTGTATCTCCGGATCATCTCACAGACATAGTATCCACATAGATTGGTCTCCGGTGGCTGAATATCCCCAGCATTCTTAGCCTTTAACATTTTGAATTCTAGCTCTTTTTTGAATTCACCGACCTTTGTATCTACGAACCGTCTCCAAACCCTACGAGGCAAAGAAAATTAAATGAACAAGAGAGTTATTAATTAGTTACTTGATATTAGGAAATGAACGAAATAGGCCGATCGATATAGAGCGCAAATGAATGAAAATAATTACTTCTGCAGCATTCTTCTCATGCCGCCCCAAAGCTTTGGATCCATACTCACAGAGTCGTGGACGAGACATTCTGAGGTGTTAACTTTAATTACTAGCAGAATCCAGTGGAACCTGCGGACACGATACATGCACAGTACGTCATGCATAACTCATCGATTAGCCGGCCACATACCATGCATGGAGTAAACAAAAGTGAATGTGCTCAAGACAGAAACACTCACTCAAAATGGTAAGGAAATAGAATATCACTTTTGAGTTCCTGCTTTGTAAGAAACTGCCACAGGTCTGCCTCCACGTCGGCGGGGTAACGCTCCAACACATGTCCATTAACGATGTGTGGGTCAATGAACCCAACATCATGGATGTTCCTTACTCTGCATTCCTTAATCTTCATTCTGCATGTATAATAGCGGACACAACAATATAGTTAGGACATATATATAGTGCAGGCAATATGAACGAGATGGGGTAGAAATTAATAAATCACTTACAGAACGTAGCAACTGATGATAGATTTATCGAGCTCGCGCAGATTGAAAAGCTGGAACAATTCACTCAGTTCAATTTGTACATAGTAATGTTTGAAGTGATGCTCATGTCTAACTTCCGCATAAATATATTCTTTGGCGTTTTTATTTTTTATGTAACCCTTGTACCATTTCAGCAGACCTTTCATTTGTGGAGGTAGATCCTTTTCCTGCGCAGGCTCGACGAGAGGCCCATTCTTAACATATGTAATTACTACCTCCTTCACTGGCGCCTCATCAAGGCCTAACAGTTCACGAAGAGTAATACCTAAGTTGGCCGCTTGTTCTCTGGCATTCGTTACAGTCAATCCCTGTGCTGCCGCAGCTTGTATGATCTCGGGGGCATCCGGACAGAAGGCTTCCACTATAAGCGGGGCAATCGATTGTTTACTTTGTTCCCCGAGCTGGGCAACTTGTTTCCCGCTTTTTTTACTTTCGGCCTTCTCCCGCTCTTTGTTCTCCTTGAACATGAGTGCCTGCCTGCGAAGTTCACGTGCATAGTCGTTAGGCAGATTCTTCGCGGCTTGGGACGGTGTGCTCAAAAATGACTTAGCCCACTTCTTTTGCTCATCAGAAAATACTGGCTTGGGCTCGGGCTCTCTTTTCTTCTTGCAGTCCGCCTTCCATTTCTCCAAATCAGCAGCCGCGGCCGCGTCGACTTCCTCGGCACTACGTTCCCAAGGCCTTGTGGGGAGAGGCTTCAGTGATGGCTCCGGTACCTTTGTGGTCTTAGGTACATAAGGGTCCGGGTTAATAATCCAAGACTGCTTCTGCTTCTTTGCCGGAGGTGGATTGGGGGGCGGCGTCTGATCACCCGCCGGACGAGGACTGGGGGGCAGCGGCTGATCACCCGCCGGACGTTGTGGACTGGGGGGCGGCGTCGGCTGACGTGACGGAGGTGTAGGTGAACCGCCACCACCACCACCACCACCACCACCGCCACCGCCACCACCACCACCGTAGGGGGGTGGACTTTTTGTCCTTGGCGCCTCGCCTGGAAACTTGATAAACTTCTTTTGCCATAGAATGAAATGGCGCTTGACATCTCCAAGTCTTTTCTCCCCTTCAGGTGTAGCAATGTCAATCTCCAGGTCGTCAAACCCTTGGACTATGTCCTCCACCGTGACACGAGCATAGCCATCTTGAATGGGGTTGCTGTGGTGGAGTGCTCCAGGTAAACATGGTAAAGCACTGCCGATGGCTACCTTCATGGACATGTTCCCGATAGGATAATACAGATGACATTCTTTCATCTCCTTTATATCGTCCACGGGGTAGCGAGGAGGCTCCGGTGAAGTAATTTCGACCACCAGAGGCTCCGGTGCAGTAATTTCGACCACCAGAGGCTCCGGTGCAGTAATTTCGATCGTCGGTGCATCTGCACCAGCCGGTGGGGCCTCCGTGGAAGCCACGCTGCTTCTCCGCTGCTGGCTTCCGAGATCCGCTGGATGATCTTCATGCTGCACCCGAGCTGCATCTCTTTCGGCTACTAGTACACTCATGGTTTTCTTCATCACATCCATTTCCGATGCCAACCGCGCCACAACATCTGCTTCCCGATCCATCTTTCTCTTACGGCTTCTGTAACCGTACGGTCATCGTTCTGGGGGAACCCTATTTTCCACGGAATGTGCCCCATGCCTCGTACACGTCCTCCGTGTTCAGGATTCCCGAGGGCTTTTGTCAGCGCGTCGTTCTCTCTGTTGAACTTGATCTTCCCCTGTTGAGCATCCCTCATTGCGTTAATAAGGGCTTGGGTGGGTTTAATTAATTTGCCCCGGTAAACACACTCCCCTGTCTCCGGGTTCAGCGTTCCCCCATGCCCGTACCACCAGCTTTTGGCCCTTGGGTCCCATCCCTCCGTACCTGGACGGATTCCTCGCGCCCTCAGCTCGTTCTCCATCTTCTCCAACCTAGGCACCCAAATGCGATACCCTCCTGGCCCCATAACATGATTGTACTCCTTCTTAGCCGCATTTTCCTTATTTTTTTTCAATATTTGAATGAACTGCTCCGATTTCTTTTGCTTCACAAATTCTGGCCAATCATGTTTCAGTTTCTCATATTGTCCTTTGAAATCCGGAGTCTTGTTCTGCTTGACAAAGTCATGGGCTAGATTTTGCTTGAATTTCCGGAATGCGTCGGCCATCTTATGAAGAGCGAACTGTTTGACTAGCCTCCTCCTCTCCTTGTTTTCCTCAATCTTGTTACCCTCCTCATCGAATTTGTTGTATTCCGGAGGTAGAACGAAATGTTCCATAAGCTTCTTGAAGCAATCTTTTTTTGTTCTCTTATCGACAAAAGTGAAACCATCAATTTGTGCCTTCTTTGGCTCATTCCACTCCTGGACGGTGATCGAGACGTTGTCTCTAACAATGGCTCCGCATTGGCTGACAAACTTGGTGGCGTTCTTGCGGGGCTCCAGCGGCCTGCCGGTTGCACTGTCGACAACCTCGATGGTGCATGTTTCTCCTTGTTTCATCGTCTTGGTTGCGCCACGCTTTGATGACGTACTCGATTGTTTCGACGATCCGGCCGAGGGCTAAAATAAGAAAGAGTCGCGCGTGTTAGTACACACATATTTATTCAAATCAGTTAGTTTGTATCACCAGAGGCTCAATGTATATATATACCTCGGCGCCGGAGGTGGTTGCTACTTCCATTTGAAGATCGTCGTTTATCGACGTTTGCTCGGCATCATCTTGCTGACGGCGCCCTTCATCTTCACCGTCAAGGTTCAGATAAGAAGAGATATCATCTTCTTCTTCTCCGGTCGGCACATATAGAATATCGCCGTTTATGATGCCGAACATATGTGCTTCACCGTCCGGATCATAGTTGTCCATAATCGGGTCAGCTCTATCGTCCGCCATTATGTCAGTCCTGAAAACATGTAGTAAAAACAAATTAATTAAGTGAAGAAGGGGGGCGGTGGCGGTGGCGGTGGCGAAAGGGCGGTGGCGAAAGGAGGGGGCGAGGAAGGGGTGGGAGAGGGTGTCGCGGTAGAGCGCGAGACGGAATTATTACACATCATTTCTTCCCTTGTGTCCCTGCTTGCTTACGATTGTGCCGTATCCATGGAGCATCCTCATCATTTAACTTAATGCTTGGGTCGGTGTTCACTTTGAAGGGCGGAATTTCAGCAAACATATTATAATCTTCTGACATGTCTGTCTTGTCCTCCACTCCCACGATGTTTCTTTTTCCTGAAAGAACAATGTGGCGCTTTGGATCATCGCATGATGCACTGATCGTTTTCTTATCTTTCCGTTTCCTCGGTTTGCTACTCATGTCCTTCACATAGAAAACCTGAGCGACATCTTTCGCTAGGACGAATGGTTCGTCAAGGTAACCAAGATTGTTGAAATCCACCATTGTCATTCCGTATTGCTGGTCCACCTTTACCCCACCTCCTGTTAGCTTGAACCATTTGCACCGGAACAAAGGGACCTTAAAGGAGGGTCCATAGTCAAGTTCCCATATCTCCTCTATGTAACCATAATATGTGACCTTTTGCCCATTCTCGGTTGCTGCATCAAAGCGGACACCACTGTTTTGGTTGGTGCTCTTTTTATCTTGGGCGATCGTGTAAAATGTATTCCCATTTATCTCGTACCCTTGGAAAGTCGTTATAGTCGAAGATGGTGTCTTGGCTAACATGTACAGCTGATCTACAACATCATTGTCATTCATTAAATGTTTTCTCAACCAACTGCCGAAAGTCTCCATGTGGGCCTTCCTAATCCAGGATTCAGGCTTCCCCGGGTTGTCCGAGCGTAAAATATTCTTGTGTTTCTCAAAGTACGGAGCCACCAAGCTGGAATTGGTCAGTACAGTGTGGTGTGCTTCAGTCAGAGAATGGCCGTCCATACATGTCATTGATTTCCTTCCGATCGTGCCTTTTCCACTTAGTCTCCCCTCGTGCCGCGATCGAGGAAGACCAATCGGCTTAAGGTCAGGAACAAAGTCAACACAAAACTCAATTACCTCCTCATTTCCATAGCCCTTGGCGATGCTTCCTTTTGGCCTAGCACGGTTACGAACATATTTCTTTAATACTCCCATGAACCTCTCGAAGGGGAACATATTGTGTAGAAATACAGGACCGAGAATGAAAATCTCTTCGACTAGGTGAACCAAGAGGTGCGTCATAATATTGAAGAAGGATGGCGGGAACACCAACTCGAAACTGACAAGACATTGGATCACATCGTTCTGTAACCGTGGTAGATCTTCTGGATTGATTACCTTCTGAGAGATTGCATTGAGGAATGCACATAGCTTCACAATGGCTACTCGAACATTTTCCAGCAGGAGCCCCCTCAAAGCAATCGGAAGCAATTGCGTCATAATCACGTGGCAGTCGTGAGACTTCAGGTTTTGGAACTTTTTCTCCGCCATGTTTATTATTCCCTTTATATTGGACGAGAATCCAGACGGGACCTTCATACTGCTCAGGCATTCAAAAAAGATGACCTTCTCTTCTTTGGTCAGAGCGTAGCTGGCACGACCTTGAAACCATTCCGGATGCCGGTCATCAGGGTCTTTCAAATGTTGCTGGTCCTGCCGTGCTTCCTTTGTATCATTTGTCTTCCCATACACGCCCAAGAAGCTTAGGAGGTTCACGCAAATATTCTTCGTAACGTGCATCACGTCGATTGCAGAGCGGACTTCTAGGACTTTCCAATATTCTAGCTCCCAGAATATAGATTTCTTCTTCCACATGGCTGCGTGCCCGTCAGCTCCCTTCGGAACTGATTGTCCGCCAGGACCCTTTCCAAAGATGACTTTCAAATCCTTGACCATATCAAATACCTCAGCACCAGTGCGTTCCGCAGGCTTCGGCCGGTGATCTGCCTTGCCGTTGTAATGCTTGCCTTTCTTTCTTACTGGATGAATTTTCGGAAGAAATCGACGATGCCCAAGGTACACGTTCTTCTTACAATTTGGCAAATGTACACTTTCAGTCTCATGTAAGCAGTGCGTGCATGCATTGTATCCCTTATTTGACAGTCCCGAAAGGTTACTAAGAGCAGGCCAATCGTTGATGGTTACGAAAAGCAACGCTCGTAGGTCAAATTCCTCTTGTTTGTGCTCATCCCACACACGGACACCACCCCACAGCTATAAAAGTTCATCAACTAATGGCCTTAGGTACACATCGATGTCGTTGCCGGGTTGCTTCGGACCTTCGATGAGCACTGGCATCATAATGAACTTCCGCTTCATGCACAACCAAGGAGGAAGGTTGTAGATGCATAGAGTCACGGGCCAGGTGCTATGGCTGGAGCTCTGCTCGCCAAAAGGATTCATGCCATCCGTACTTAGAGCAAATCTTATGTTCCTTGCGTCAGCTGCAAAATCTTTGAACCATCTGTCGATCTTTCTCCATTGCGTTCCATCTGCGGTGTGTCTCAACTCCCCGTCCGACTTACGGTCCTCTTTGTGCCATCGCAACAACTTGGCATGCTCTTTGTTCCTGAACAGACGTTTCAACCGTGGTATTATAGGAGCATACCACATCACCTTGGCGGGAACCCTCTTCCTGGGTTTCTGGCCCTCAACATCGTCACCAGGGTCATCGCCTCTGATCTTATAACGCAATGCAGTGCATACCGGGCATTCATTCAAATTCTCGTATTCACCGTGGTAGAGGATGCAGTCGTTGATGCATGCATGTATCTTCAGAATCTCTAAACCTAGAGGGCAGACAACCTTCTTTGCTTCGTACGTACTGGCGGGCAACTCGTTATCCTTTGGAAACATATTCTTCAACATTTTCAGCAAGTTTTCAAATGCCGAGTCAGCTACACCTGCCTCTGCCTTCCATTTCAGCAAATCCAGTGTGCAGCCCAGCTTTTTCAGACCATCATCGCATCCGGGGTACAGCGCCTTTCTGTGATCCTCTAACATGCGATCCAAATTCTCCCTCTCCTTTTCAGTTTCGCAGCGTCTCCGTGCATCAGCAATGGTCCGACCAAGATCATCAACGGGATCATCACGTGCCTCTTCTTCACCTTCCCCTTCACCTTCAGCATCCTCCATGAAAGTATCACCGAAATGAGCAAGATAGCTTTCATCGATGAAATCATCCCCTTCTTCATCTTCTTCCATTATAACCCCTCTTTCTCCATGCTTGGTCCAACAATTATAGCTTGGCATGAAACCGTGCCGAAGCAGATGCATGTGAACATCTCTTGAGGAAGAGTAACCCTTCTGATTCTTACAGATAACACATGGACAGATAACAAAACCCCCCCTGCTTGTTCGCATTAGCCACTACGAGGAAATCTTTCAAACCCGTAGTGAACTCGCCGGAGAGTCGGTTACCGTACATCCATTGCCGATTCATCTGCATTATTATAATATAAATATATAATTAACCATCATGCATTTGTTAAACTAACTAGCTACAAACAATATAAATTAAACAATGAACTGCACACATGCATATTTTATCAATGACACATCAAAGGTTCATCAAGTTGCTAACCGCGATCGAGGAGTGTGGCTCCAACACTTCATGTCATGTTTGTTTCATGCTCTTGGGGCATTTCATCAAACACCTTATGTGCATAAGAGGAACCAAAAGCAAACCTACACCCACTTGTGAAGAGAATGGCTCCAAATGGCTAAGTGTTGGCTGCTGGATGGGTATATATAGGGGAGGGGCTTTAGTTGCGGTTGGCCTGGCAAACCGTGACTAAAGGTGCCCGAAGGCCTTTAGTCGCGGTTGTCCTGGCCAACCGCGACTAAAGACCCTCACGTGCGCCAGCTGGCCACCGAGCGCCCTGGGCCCAGGCCTTTGGTCGCGGTTCACCTCCAGAACCGCGACTAAAGGTCCCATTAGTCGCGGTTCCTACAGCTTCGCGACTTATGGGGCTGGACGGAAGCCTGTTTTTCCACCAGTGTTAATAAGACTGCATATAGTAAAATTAAATTATTTCTAATTTTGGTTTGAGGTTATCTTTGTAACATGCCATTAAGAATAAACTTCATGCGAAATAGTAGGAAATTATGATAATCTATAATCAACACTTGTATCAAACGTGGTTTGTTTCTTCATTGAATATTATTGTATATCCTACTCCTGCTTCAAGTTTGACACCAAATTTCCTATCTCATTACATATATGTAGTAATTTCCTTCATAGTTCCATGTTGCTACGGTTTAATTATTTGGCATGGTCCTGTAGCTCTATATATAATGAGATGTATAATGTTGCTCTAGAAAATTAGCTAAGAGCCTTAGTTGACATGTTAGTTTGTACGGATGTAACCAATCGAGACTTATAGTGCATGCTCTCATCATAAGGTAAAATGAGAATCCTAGTATTACATGGCATCTAGAATAGGATACACATTTCGATGTACATTTAATTATTTGACGCCAGCACAGCAAAATATTATAGGCTGGGTGCAACTATAAGTCAACCACCCTCAAACCAACTAACCATCTTAATGGAATCTTTGCTGTCCCGCTAAGGCATTACGTTTAGGACGCTCCATATCAGCCTAGCACAAGTTCTCATGGACCAGAAAACCATGAAGCGATGCCTGAACCAATCCTCGCCAGGTCCAAGATTAATGAAGCCTTGTTTAAATTTATAGTTTAGAACTCTTTCAGATCCGCAGTAATCTCATAAACGTAAATGAACCAATGGAATAGAATAATATGTAACTTGAATTGTACTGTAAATTTATTAGTACAACTGCCTGAAAGTACAAGTAATATAACTTTTGCTAAATATTGCACACTTCAGCAAAATTACATGTGCATTGTAACAATCTACAGAGTACAACGGGTATGATAACTATAATATAAAGATAGTAAGGACGCCAATAAATTTACAGTACATCATATTATCAAATTACCAAAATATATAAGTACGGGTATGATAACTTGGCTTAATTAAAAAAGTTCGTTGCATGTCCATGGTATTTAGCAGGCAAATCAATAGATCTGTACCACAGATTGTACACTAAAATAATACGTTGTGTGACATGTACAACGCCATAAAAACATCAATAGTACAAAAACCATAGTGGTGATGATGATGCCAATATGAAGGCTTATTATTGAACTGCAGTGCGTAGCTCGAATACATCGAGTATACCTCCGTCTAAAAAAATAACAAATAGAAAGATACATGTAGAAAAATGAATAACAGCATGTATTGACATTAGCAAAAGTAATCGACCGTGTCATTACAAAACTTGCATTGCTATTAACCGGTTATCAACCTGTAAGGACTTCCTTGTAGACGATGTTCTTCATCGAGGTCAGTAAGGACACGGTCGTTCTTTTTCGCTTCTTTGTATTGTCCTTATGCTGGTTGGTCTTCTCCTTCGGCTTCTCCTTCTGAATGAGAATCTTTATGTTTATCTTCGCGGTGGCTCGAGACAAAGCAACATAGAGCTGACCATGTGAGAACACGGGATTGGGTAGGTACACACCAACAATCGGGATAGTTTGTCCTTGAGCCTTGTTAATGGTCATAGCAAAGCTAAGCCTTATAGGAAATTGCTTCCTCTTAAACTTGAACGGAAACATGTCATTTTCAGATGGGCAGAGAGGTATTCGAGGAAGGAAGACCCTCCTGCCAGCGTGTTGTCCAATGACGATTTCTGCATCAATGGTGTTCCTCTCAAAACCTCTAACAACAAGCCTAGTGCCATTACACAGACCATTAGCTGGATCAATGTTCCTTAGAAGTATGACAGGGCATTCAGCTTTAGCTTGAGAGCATGTGGAGGGAGACCGTTAGGGGTCAATCCATTCAGAAACTCCTGAGCATAGTAGCCATATGGGTCATCCTCCGCACTGTCAAAACTATGGTAGATTACTTCGTCTCCATGAAAATGCTCTATCATGCGGATGTTTATCTTGTCTACGTTGTCGTTTGTTGTGGACAGGATTGCTCAAGATGTCATGTAATTTGGATCATCCATGTTGTCGTCCAGACTCGGAAATACATGCTCAATAAGCTTCTCCAGGTCGTCAGCCTCGCCCGTAGACGGCAGACAAATATCTTCTGGGAGTACTATGTTGCCTTGATTGTCGACCTCCTCAGTGCCATTGCCGACCCTTAGCAAGTAATCAGCAAACCATGTGTCATTATGAGCCCTCATGTTGGTGATGAGTCGTAGCTGCCGCATACCTTTCCATAGATGAGAACTTCGGAGGCTTGCATTAATTATCTGGCCCCGCGACCCCCTTCTGACGACCGGAAGAACCTGCCTAAAGTCCCCGCCAAAAACTACAGTCTTTCCTCCAAAGGGTCGGTCGCGTATTCCCATGATGTCGCGCATGCTATTATCCAATGCCTCAACCGCTTGTCGCTTCGTCATGCTGGCCTCGTCCCATATTATCAATGAGGCCATCCGTAGAAGCTTGGCGGTCCCACTCCGCTTGGTGAAGCTGCACGAGCCTCCATCATCGCAACTCAATGGGATCTTGAACCTCGAGTGGGCAGTCCTGCCGCCAGGCATGATAGAAGTGGCGACGCCGGACGTTGCAGTAGCGATACCAATCTTGCCCTGGCTCCTCACCTTGGCAAACATCGCTCTATATAGGAAGGTCTTACCTGTACCTCCAGGGCCATCAACAAAGAATACACCCCCATCACCGCGTCCAACAGCCCCTAGTATCTCCTCGTATGCGGCCCTCTGCTCCGTGTTCAGTGAATCTGCCAATTTCGTGTCATCCATGTCAAACTCAACAGTTGATTCCTCGATTACCTCTCTCGCCTCGCCCTTTGTAGGGTCGAACACACCATCTATGCTTGGAAGAGCGAAATCAACAATGTCTTTACCCATGGACTGCAACATCCCCCTAATGTCAAGCAACACCATCTGCTCCACCTCGTCAGGGGACGTGCGTGATCGACGATAGTTATCCGACATAGGCTCGAAGTGCCGATCCCAAAGACCATGCACATCGCCTGGCTCGCAGTGCACCAAAATGGTTGCGAAGAGCCTCCTAAGTGAGCATGGCATTGCCCACTGCTCAGCCTCATTAAGACATTCGTCGAGCGTGTTGTCTGCCTCGATCAGTCCCAACCTTTCAGCAGCCTCTCTAAAGCTCCCACATAGCACGCCGTCCACGGTGAGCAAGTCGTCGAAGGATGTTTTGCCAGCCACATGGTTAAGCAACACACGCAGGTAGTATCGCTCCCCCTCGGCAGGATTGGCAGATACTATGCGCCCAATTTGAAAACGCTCGACCCGCGGCTTCCAATACTTCTTTTTCTTCTGCCACGTGAAGCTTCCGGGAAAATCCTTGTACAGTATATGTCTAGACCGAGGGTGTTCCTGATTAGCCTTAAAATATTCCGTTAACATGGATTTTGAAGCATTTTCGGAGGCGACAACATTCTTCAAGTCAGCCTGGGCATTGATTGCAACCCTGTGCATATTCGGGAGATGAAGGGGCAACTGCAAGACAGGCGGATAATTGGCGCAAAGTGGGAAGCCAAAGATCCTCCACATTGCCTCTGGAGGGGTGACCCACTTAGCGTCAACGTATCTCTTGATCTCATCAATGTTACCATCGGCGTCAGGCTGATCGATGCTGAAAGAAGCCTTATCATGGCCCTTGTAAATGTACTTGTAAAGATATTTCACGGCCTTTATGCTAGAGCAGACCTCAACGTTGATGTGGCAATTGAACATCCGCAATAGGTATGGGTTATAAGGAACAACCCACCTGTTGTCCAACATCTTTCCTCGGACCTTAGCACGCCTTCCATCGTCTCTCCGACGATAAATAGGGTATGAGTCCTTCCCCTGTGCTTTGTTCTCATTGAATGGACGTGGGTATCTGCACTTGCAACCGTTCTCTTGCATGCAGACATTCTTCGGGTTAAGAGCACCGCATGGTCCATGCATCATATGTTTTACAACCATAGCATATAAATCTGGATACTTATGCTTGTCTGGGAGCTCAGCGGAAATGAGTCGGTCATACTGTTCCGGGACGATAAGCTTATATGTGGAGTCCATGATCAACAAAAAATGTGCATGGGGGAGGCCCCTTTTTTGAAACTTGACTACGTATACGTAAGCGACAACAACACCCAGGATTTGCTTCTTGAACAACATGTATTTCATGTGCTCTAGTTTGCCATAGAACACACGTGCCACCATATCAGGTTGGTCTTGCGCCGTCTGACCAGGATGCAACTCATTCGTGATCTCCTCCCATTTAGGATTGCAAGTCATGGTGAGGAAGATGTCTGGCTTCCCGTATTTATGGACAATTGCCATGGCATCCATATGCCTCCTCTTCATGTCGCGATCGCCACCAGGGTATGTTCCAGGGAGCACTATTCTAACCCCAACCGCGCTTGCTCGCGTCTCCCCCGAAGTGATGGCATCAACCACTCCTTTATACAAGTCGGCACGAATCTGCGTCTGGTTTTTCCTATACCACCGCAACCGACAACTCTCAATCTTAACATACATGTCGACAGCCCATTGCTGCAGCAGTCGTGCTCCACAGAGTATAGGGTTGAAGATTGCAGGTCGTGTTTGCAGCATATAACAGTAGTAGTCTCTGACGGAGACGCACAACCTGCTATTACCCTCTGCAAATAATGTAATAGCATCAAAACCTAGACGCAGATGAAGAACAAGTTATTATTTGAAAAAAAAATGGACACATGTGTCATACCTGCATCATCATCATCATCATCATCATCAAGGACCAGTTGAGGATGTAGTACAGCCTCCCAAGGAACATTACGTTTAGGTAGTTTCGGATGCCAACCTAATTCCCCCCTTGGATAGAATAGGGGATAAGACAACGGGTCATATGCTCCGGATGACACGCGTATACTATGCCTTTCATTGTTGTTGCCATAAAGTGTTATCCTCCTGTCAAACCTTTTTGCCAGGTCGGTGCCCTCAACCCAAATTGCAGCAACCTCAGATGACAATGGTCTATTATACACTCTTTGGTCTAGCCTCTTATCGGTGTTTAGGTTAATCCTATAATCATCAAGGTTGTCCTTGTGCGCACCCAAACTCCTAAATTGCTGGGAGTATGGGTTTTCTTTAAGTATGTCTACTATCTTCTTCACAACATCTTGGTCTAATTGCTTTGTGGCCGCCTTCGATGAGTTAAGGTTGGGTCATCATCATAGAAGTACAACTGCAAATGTTCTGGACATGAGCTAGGCCCAAACGAATGCACATTGTGATAGATGGTTCCGTGTGCCCGGAATGTGTACACACCAGACTTCATGTTTGTGTAGTTCTCATCAAGGCTGACGCCAAGGGTTGTGAAGGCGAAATGCCCATTGAAGAACCGTATGTTCTCACGAAAATGTCTAGAATCGGCATCCATGCTGGACCATAGCCTCATAAGCTCTGGGATTGGTTCCGGCTGTTTAAGCTCGATCTGTCCATTGCGACAGCAGAATCTGTCAGTCTCAGACACAAACTTTCTGGCATTGCAGTGTGTGCAGTTTCCATCGAGCTTCAGGATGTGGGTCTTGTCTGGTATGTTTGTGTACACACAGTCTAATGGATCAACCTCGCTAGGTATAACAGACGACATGCTCGTTTCCTCGTCACCCTCGAACGTGTCATTATCCGATCCTACAGGAATACATTGAAACATGATCATTAAAATCAAACCCACGGGCATTACAACTACAATGAAGCTCCTGGCTTTCTACGTTCCGAGATGACCATACCTTGGCCGCGATACATGTAGTACTCCTCATCCATCAATTCGGCTGGTGTCGGCTCATCGCCCATGATGGGCGCAGCTAACACATCGATGTCGTCTGCATTTATGTTGCGGAGAATGTGTCAAAGTACTAAGGAGGTTTTAACAAGGGTGATGATAAGTTGCAACAGAACATAAGAAAAGCTATCACATACCATTGGTGCAAACACCGTAATTCGGCATGACAGGAGGAGGGTCACCATCTGATGAATCAACTTCGGCAGACCGAGAAAGGGGAATTGCGAGACTATCAGATATTAGGTTAGTAATGTCTGGACGTGGGAGTGCGAGGGATTCTTTGCACGGGGTGTTTTTCCTTTTAGCATAACTGGCCTTCCTTTGAGCACTTGACTGCCCCTTGTCAATCTCCGACATGCTTTTGCGGCGCTGCACGCGCTTCCCTCGTACATTTCCATTCAAATCCTCTCTATCCTCAACTGTCCGTTCTACATTTTGCTTCTGATAACATGCTTGGCTACGAGAGTTTCCCTGTATCCTCTTAGCTAGGTCGTTGTCATGGGTAAGAACGGAGGCGTCTAATGACTTAGGGGGTAATGTTGCATCATCATGCAATAAGTCTGTATATTTAGGGCTATCAGCGGTGACTTTATAAAAGCAGGTGTGCAAGCATCATTATATAAATACTGTAATAGTGACTAATGAATTTCATAACATTCTTCACGTACTCAAACATAAATAATTTGCATTAAGATCAAGCATATGACACAACGCTAAATGCATCAATTATACTAAGTTGGGTAAACGGCAATTATCAATTATCAGTAAACGTGTCATTAAAGCAAATGTTTATATGAAAAGGTATGCAGTGTGCATTAATAATAAGCATATTTACCTGAATTAGATATTGCACTTATATTTTCGTCTGCTATCATCTTTTCCTTTTTCCTCCGATAAGCTGCTCTCCTTAGTGCATTTCTATGATCTCTCTTGCGATCTTCCTCGTTTATATGACAAGTTTCTTCAAGTATAGTCTCCTCAACGTCTGGTGTCATATTGGACATAATTTAAATGTTAGTCAGTAAAACATAATCTGATCACATTGATGACATCTTATTCACGAGTCAATTACCATGTAGATCATTGTCGTTAACCAGACCGGATGTCTTCGTAGTTGTAACAGTAAATGCTGTGTCAGACAGCGATAACGTTGTATGGGCGGAGCTAGGTTGGTTGTCTGCTACTATATGGTTAGGAAATTACACACCAAATTATACGAAGATAACAATGATGATTGAAAGGTCATTAGATTTTACCAGTCTCATTATGGGTCCGGAGTTTATCTTCTTGGAGACCCCGTTCCTTTTTCCTCCGATAAGAAGCTCTCCTCAGGGCGTTTCTATGTTCTCTTTTACGTTCTTCTTCCGTTATTGCCGTATTTTCTTTAGTGACATTCAAGTTATCTGATTCAACCGGATAGGTCAGTAATATATGAGGTAATAACAAGGGGGCTCCACGCATGAAAATTTATAAACAATGAGTAATTGATGTACCCGAGTTCACACGATTAGGTTGACGAACATTCGTGATATCACCTAGCGTACGACGTTGAAGCATATGGCTATCGACTTGTTTTTTTATCAAACCCTGTGTCGACCAAATGCGATAAGATTCCCGCCTCCACGCGTTGTTAAGTTTCAGATGATCTACGATATGAAATAAAAATATGGCTGTTAGTGAAACAAAAAAATTTGCATGAAGCAAGATTATGTTTACAACTCATGTAAATATTCTTGACACAAAATATACGACTACTATTACATAAGTTGGATGCCGCAAATAGTAGTCATCAACATGCATTTAAACAAATTACCAGGTTTCGGATATGATGTCTGTTGAACATCATATTGGACTGGTTCCTTATGATAAGCTGCAGGCCTTTCTGTGTTCAATTGTTCATTTGATATATGGATTCGATCGATGGACCTGATGTCGTCTGCAACACGACAAAATTATAAAACACAAATTCCTTAATGCTTTGTCGCACCAACTGTACATGAGACCAAGTTCGCTGTTAGATAAGCATCCGTGGGAATACCTGTTAGCTTTGTCGCAACATCGATATCTTCGTTTGGAGGTTCACCGCCTATAGAATCAAAATATGAAAAAATTGCGACACGTTGTAAACGAAAATGACATACCATAAGTATAAAAATGGCGTATTAAATGGTACCAATGGCACATATGCGACATTATATAGTTAAACAATATTCCCAGATGAAATGCGGTTGAGTGAGTACCGTTAACATATTTGTTAATTTCCAAATTATGTAGATTAGGAGTTGTGAAGGTATCCACATTTTGATCTCCGTCCGAAAGAGACAACGATGGATCTGTAGAGTTATAACCATCATGAATGTAAGGCCAATGATATTGCCGTCGTGTCTACATAAAGAAATTCCCAACACAAGGAAAATACTTGGAACCACCGTTGAGTTTTCCCCAACATTTTGAGACCTGGGTAAGACGCTTGCATTGTTATCTTCAACTATTGTAGAGCTGGTAAGGCCTGAAAAGCCTTATGCTATTAGCATCGATGAGAACCCATGTGTACCACATCATGATAGGTAAAAGCATGACGGTAGTATTAGGATCAACAGTTATCACGCTTATAAGGACCGCAATAAATTTATGAAATATTGAGAATGCTCGTTTATGCAATTAACATATGTGTAGTACTTTCTTGTAGAAATGCATCATACCCGTAGTAACATCCTCTTCTGTTTGCTGATCAACCGCCTTGCTTCTTGAATTACCCATACGCACCTATGCAAGTACACATAATAGAAAATTATGCACCGTTGCCTGCAGTGAAGTTATGCACCGTTGCCTGCAGTGAAGTAAGGACGGGGATTGAACCCTGCTAGATGTTCTCTTTGATGCTTTGCTTGACCTTTTGTTTATCTTCAGACAGATGGTAATTGCATTAGGTTATATTTTGTTACTCTTCAGACAGATGTTTATTTTGTCAAACTTTTTTGCATGTGATCCTCTTGCGAGATGCATAATCCACATTTTAAAAAGTGGTGAGATGCTCAGTCGATATCAGTGTGCTTCCGAAGCCCAATATCATCTCAACAAGGTTAACAGGTACACTTTGATTACAAACTCCGGTTAAATAAATGGATAGCAGAAGTTCCTATTTGGTAGTGATGCAATTTGCCACCAGAAACATGCATCATCTATTACCATATACTGACTGGAGTTCAAGCAGTGAATTTTATTTGAACATTGCAAAAACAATACTGTTTTCTCATCAATGTATGATAAATTTGTGTTATGAGATATTTTCTTGCTGTCTGATTACCATTTGTCCCAATAACTGGTGCAAGAAACATATGATGGAACCTTCACTATTATTACTCGGGAAACAAACCTGTTGTTTATGTCACTTTGAGGCTGGAAAGTGGAAACTGGAGTTGTGAGCTGCAAAGTCGTTGCACTTGCCAGATGCTGCTGCTGATGACACCGTCTCCGAGGGCCGTCACCAGCCCCAGACTCGTAGGGTGGAAGTCACCTGCAAGATACCTGGGAGTCAGTTATGTGCACTTAAAATGACATGCTTGCAGGCAAAAGAGATGAGTGTTGCCACTTGATGGTTATTCTGACACCGGGAACGAGACGCTTCACCACCTGGAAGAATTCAATCAAGAAGATTAAACATTATGGGCCTGACAAATTTGATTATAGCAGGTATGGAACGCTGGCCATATTAGCCAGTCAGTTGTAAATTTCATCTTTCTCCGTCATTGGAAAGTGATAGAACATTATATTTTGATTCATGATTTTCAAATCTTGCACAGTATGACCACGGTACCGATCAGAGATCACGAAGGCAGTCTTGGGACCGTATGATCACGAAGATCTGCAAGGGTTTGCAGTAGGAGTTGTATTGTAAAGGTTTAATTACATAAAGGGCAAACCTGGGATGGTCACGCCGGTCCATAGCAGCTGATCTCAGAGGGATCACACGGGAACATTATGTATTTGCAATCGCCGGTCCAGATAGTGTTTATTCATCTGGATCGCACGCAGATCCGATGATCAGCGACTCATCAGCGACGGATCAGACGGGACCATCCTGTCTCTGCGCTCGGGTGGTGGCGCCCAATGGATGGACCGGCGGTGAAGGAGGTCAAGGGTTTGAGCAGCTACGACGGCGGCTAAGGGTTTGGCGGCGGGGATGGAAGCTGCGGGTAGAAAGTCACGATATGGAGGATTGACGGGGGAACGGCGATTTTTCGGGTCCTAGGGGTTCTGTTTCGGATAGATCAGCTGTATTTTCGTCGGTTAACCAGAGTACATCTGTTTAGGAAGTTTTTCTAACTGTGAACCGTCGCGGTTCTCAATGGGCGTCGTTGTAAATTGATGTTTTTTTACCGGTTGGGTGGTTAGAGGCGGGGCAATGGTGGGTTGAGGTAAGTACCAAAAAAAACCGGGGGTGGAGGGACGAAAATTGACCGACGGAAGGACTACCAACTGCTCCACTAG
>NC_041389.1:53642656-53684809 GCF_002162155.2 Triticum dicoccoides
GAGATTTTTATGACGATTGCTATTGAACCGTAAGAATACCTAATGTGTATGTCTCGCTGCAACGCATGGGCAATTAGCTAGTAGTAACATCAAATAGAAACCATGCATTAAAGTAATAATTGTAATCAGCTAGCACAAAAAATCTGACCGCCACTTAATTAGTCCGAATCCTGTTTACAGTATGCATGAACCCCTTCCTTAATTATCCCACTCACCTTTACTATTTATGCAGCATACATAACGTGTCTTAGGAATCTCTCTTAATTGCCCCTCATAATTGACAAGCACGCATTAGGAATCCTATTATATTATGCAGCAAGCATTCAAGCGTGTCTTGGGAAGGAATATTTCTTAATTGCCACGTTTAATTGCCCACCATATTTGTCAATCATGCATTAGGAATCCCTTTTTTATTATTTCATCTCCTTCCTTCAATATTTTGTTTTCTGGGCACCCTCATCATCCTCTGATTACCAATTTCCGGGCTGGCTTATTAGGATGATTGATGACAGGTAACTTGAACATGTATATAAATTGATGGTTGTCCTTGTAAAAAGACGAGGTGGTACTATTTGTTAAGAAAACCAAGCGTAGATCAGTAACATAGGCCAACCTAGTCCAGTTGGCTGGCCAACATACACCAGAAGGACCAAGTCTTTACGTACCAGCAGGATCGTCATGCTTTTGACGTACAGGAATAGTACCACCTCGAATATATTTTAAATTCAAATTGAAAGCGTAAAATCATGGGAAAAAGCGTATTGTGAAGGTGAACCCACGGAGTCAAAAAGATAAACCATAGAGGCCCATAAATTTCTCCCTCTCCCTCTCTCTCGCGTGTCGCCCCCCGCGGCAACCGGGGGGCTCAACCCTAGCCGCCGGAACCCACCCTCTCTTCTCATGCCCTTCCCCCCGCCGCCGCCGGCAGGCGGCGCCGGGCTAAGCCCGCGTGGCTCTGGCGGCGGCGGGGCCTGTCTCTCCCCTTTGCTCAGTCTGGCGGCGCGGGGGCGGCGAGATCCGGCGGAGGCCCGGTCGGCGTGGCGCGCGGCGGCCGTGGGGCGAAGTGGTGGTGGATCTGGCGGGTGCGGTGGCTCACGTCCCGCCTGGGGGCTCCTCCCCTCTCCGCAGTTGTGTGGGGGCGGGCGCGCGGGCCACGCGTGGCGGGCGCGGATCTGAGGCGGCGGCCTCTTCCGGTGAGCGCGCCTCCCTTCCGGCGGCGGGTGGTTGGCGCGGATGCTGCGGGGCGCCTTCTTTGGCTGCTCGGGCAGCATGGTGGCGGCGAACATGGGGCTCGAGGCTGGGGTTTCCCCGCTGGCCCTGTGCTTCGAGCTGAAGACGGCGTCCTCCTCTGCTCCTAGGTGCACCTCGTCCTGCTAGCCTGCTGTTGGGTGGGACGATGGGGGCATGGGTTCTGGATCGGGGGAAGCTCCTGGCCGGCGTCGGCGGCCACGATGTCGGCAATGCTCCAGGCATTGCTACCCTTCCTGAAGGCGACATCGTGATCCTCTCCCTCGCCCTCCACCTCCGTGACCCGGGTGAAAGCCCAAAATCTCCTGGTTTGGGCGGCGGCGGCGTTCCAGCGACGGCTTCTTCCTGAAGACGCCGCCTTGGGTCGGTGGAGGTGGTGGTGTGAGTTTCTGAGCATGTGGGTCGTCGATTATCTTTAGTGGTGTCCTCGTTCGATGGCTTGCAGCAGGCTCCATACTCTTTGTCGGAGATGATGTGATGGTGGAGGAATTGCTCTACTTGATGGGGTCGCCGTACTTGTCGTCCTTCCCGACCATCGTCTGGACCGGCTATGCGTGCTCAGGGGTGAGCAGCTCTGCCTACTGATGGCGTGGCGTCCTACGGCCCAGGACGAGAGGGCAGGGGGCCTTCTTTGGAGGCAGAGGCGGATGGCGGTTCTGCAGTGATGGTGCACGGAAGGTGACAGTGTGGTCGTCCTCCGACGGTGACTAGTCTCCTTGGCTTCACCTTATCAATGGCAGGATGTGGAGCTTGCTGAGGGCTTCGATGCTCAAGCCTTTGCTTGGTGCATTTGAATCCCGTTAGTCGTCCTGTAGCATTGTGTATCTTTGCCGTTTTTCCTTTTCCTTTTCTTTTGTTGTTTGCTCGGATGTATTGTGGTGGTGATTGCTTTATAATATAAAGCGAGGGAAAACCCTTTTTCGGTAACCCACGGAGTCAATCCGTGCTTTATTATTAGGGAGAGACTAGCACATATGCCCGTGCGTTGCACCGGGAGAGAAAATATGTGTGCTTAAAATAAATTCAATGGGAAGCAGAGTGGAGCTAGCTACAACCGATTCTGAATTAAAAAGCCTTCCTATTTGCCATTGTACTAAAAGACTTTAGGATTCACGTCGCGCCGGTCCAACGGTTTCGGAGGCTTCCTACTACTGCCATCCTCTTTGAAGCTGGGCGAAGGAACTTACAGTTCTCCCCTCTGGAAGCCATATGAGCTTCAAGTAGTTGAAGGCATGTGGATGCAGAGGAAGATGAGTATATGCTGAATGTTGATGTAATCATAACACATAGATTATTACCAGCACAAAGCATTTGCTATGTTAAAATGGTATAATGATAGCCTGTTGTACCACGGATCATGATATTGCTATAAATTTGTGTAAGCAAAAATAAAAAAAGAAAGATGAACTGCCATATTCATTGAGAAGGGAAACAACACCGTGCTCAAATAAAAAATTCTATCAAATGAAGACACTGTTATTCATAAATATCTAGTGTAGATGACAATGCAGTTAAGTGATGGAGAATAAAATTGTAAATGAACATGGCCCAATCTAGACGAATAGATAGTAGATAGGAGAACCAGTTAAATTGTCTTGGAAAAATATACCAAGAAAAGTGGAAGTGATGGAGCACAACAGTAGCAGATAATCATTAATGTGATGGAACATCCGTTCACATAGTAATAATCTGTCAAATGCCATGAAGCATCACAAACTACATGATGTTACAACAAGAACAACATTCAGTTCTACAGAAAATTTGAAGTCCACTCAATTGTTTACACTATAACTTAGAAATACGTATTGACAATCAAAAGTGCTTCCTGTAAAAAAATCTCAAAGGTTCTGCACCTCCATGAGCTTCCTTTTGAACACAACACCTTACAAGTTAGTTAGAGACATGGAGACATGGCGGATTCCGGCTGATTTTGGCGTGATTCCTACATAAAGCTCCTCAACTGAAGAATGTCACAACAGCAAATACATCAACTCGGTGCTTCACTATTTTCTTTCAAATCAGCCGCCTATGCAGGAAGGAAGCGAAAGGGGAGGAGGGCGGAGGGGCGAAATTTAAGAAATAAAGCTTTGCTATGTGCAACATCCATATTTTCCGAGGTTCAAATTTTTTATTTAAAAAACGGGGCACGGCTTTAAATAACAAAACTGAACCACCTAGAAATCAGGATGTCACGCAATGCTAACAACATATGAAGTTTCACCCATATCAAATGTTTAACAAATAATCACTTTCTAATTTAAAAGAGATAAAGGGTACAGAATAGTATAATGAATGCAAAAAATGAAAATCAGCTACGAGACACAGATGTATGGCCTGCTATGTTTTGTAGCACCAATCGACGTAACCAAAATTGAGATGCTGAGAAATAGGATCAAGGACTGAAATATCAGCAAAGTAAATTAGAAGATTTGAAAGTGTAAACCTAGTTTTCAGACCCTCGAGTTGATCCTTTTTTCAGATGTAGAATTCATCATATTAGGCAAGAAGATCAACGAACTCCTTGTGGACTGACATTGAGAAGCATACAATGGTAAAACCATTCACCAGATTAGCACCTTAATCCATGCCACTTTCTTTGTTGATTAGCAAAGCCAACTCCAAAGTGCCTGCTAAAGCATTGTCCATCTACAATGTCCTATTTACGAAATTAAGACATCAAATTACCCATAAGAGACAACTACAATTCTGTTTCAAACTGTTGTGATGATTCAGGTCCTCAATCACATTACATTTAAAGATTTGTCAGAACGAATTAGATAAAATCAAACTATTAAATACTCATGTCTATATGATGACCCAAGCAAGGTGGCAATCAGAGTACGTCGGAATAGCTTTATTGTGTGCTTATATATCATGACACATAATAGAAGGATATATGATAAAAGAGTGTAGGAAGATAGAAGTAGATCAATAACAAACTACGTAAAATTACCATGCGTGCGAGATGTCAATGAGCCTCAAATGCTAGCAGTGCCATGTCGAGCACACATGCTGCAGCTAGGAGGCAGACCATGCTATATGTCTAAATGTTTCATCTACTCAACGGGCCTATATTTAGCCCACTGTTTTGTGAATTTCCTAACGTAGGTAATTAGTCATGGACTTTATCCATTAAATCTCCATCATGTGTGTCAAATTCCTTAACATGAAGTCTGTCCGCCTACACCTAGCCCCTACAAAATAGCTGGAGAAAGACACATCTATCAGTGAGAAATAACATTTTAACAGTGTAATTTTCCAGCCATATCAATCCCAGCTATCAAACTTTCGACAGAGATCGGTCGAGGAGCTACAACTGTGTGTCAGGCTCGAGAGCCAACATCACAAATGGCATGCACGTACCGCCAACACCAAGACCAATGATACCACGCTGGACGCTATTGATTTTAGACCAGCGATGACTAACAATATCAAAGATTCATCATCTTATAAGATGAACAGACTTTTTTTTGTAGGTTTGGCCAAAATTTTGATGTCCCAAACATCTGAATGAGGATAATGACGTAGATATCTTGAAATTCATCCTAGTTGGCTGAACAGGGTCGCTTGAGTAAATTTGGGACTGCCATCTTCCCCGCAAATAACGAACTGTCTGAAACTATAATAAATCCAATAAATAGAAAAGAGAGATACTTAGTGAAGCCATACTGTGAGATGCTAAACACCAGCAATTGTCCGATCTACGCGAATTTCATTAGCACAAGATAGTTGGTGGGTACAATTGGTAGATCGGGATGTAAGATACCCTGCCTTAGAGGATGAACTAGGGTTCCTAGCTACTATGAATTTGGGGAATTTTCGACTTGGGTCTCCCGTGCCCTGCCTTGCTACATATAGCTGGCCAGCTCATACAGTAATTAAACGGTTACAGCACAGTAAAGTTTAAAGTGAGAAGTAACTGGCGAGGATCCATCCGAGCCGTTGGATCTCCCTGAACTCCCTCGAGTCATCTTGACCGTTGCTTGACTGAACTTGTGCGCTGTTGGTGGTCTTCAGAACTGTCTTGGTTTCGGTCCTGACAATGCCGCCGCCATAACAACCGCCTTGTCCTCAAGGTGGAATAACTTGTGGCCTAGGAATGTCTTGTTTAAAAATGCTGCATCTTCCCACGTCGCATCGTTTGGCGCCAAACTTTTCCATTGTACCAAGCACTGACCCACTGGTGTTTTGTTCCTTTGTATGACCCTACGATCCAACACCGCCACCGGAATTGTTTTGACATATCCTTCTGCTGTTACTAGTGGAACATGAGGCAGAGGAACCGCTCGATGACCCACATGCTTTTTGAGTTGACTGATGTGGAAAACAGGGTGAATGTGAGTGCTCTCTAGCAGTTGTAATTTGTATGAAACTTCTCCAATTCTCTCCAGAATTTTATACGGTCCATAGAATTTTGACCTCAACTTCAGTGAGCCTCTCAGCCCAAAAGCATTTTGCCTGTAAGGTTGTATCTTAAGATACACCATTTCTCCCACCTCAAATGTTCTTTCAGTCCTGTTCCTATCTGCGAAATACTTAATCCTGCTTTGTGCCTGTTCCAAGTTGGCTTTCAGCTTGTTCATCATGTTTTCCTTTTCTGAAACTGTCAATCTTGCTTCTAGAGATAATGTGGTGTCCATAGCAAATTCTCCCACTTGAGGTGGCTTGTAGCCATAGAGAGCTTGAAATGGAGTACACTTGAGAGAAGAATGGTAACTGGTGTTATACCATAGTTCAGCTAAGGGCAACCACTTTAACCATTTCTTTGGTTCTTGGAACACTATCCCTCGTAAATAAGCCTCTAGACATTGATTTACTCGTTCTGTTTGGCCATCTGTTTGAGGATGTGAAGCTATACTGAATCTGATCTGCACCCCAAATGCTGTGAACAATTCCTGGTATAAGTTACTGGTGAAGATAGTGTCTCTGTCCGACACTATGCAGATCGGAAGCCCATGTAACTTGATAACATTATCCATTAAGGCTTCAAATACAGTTATCACTGAGAAAGGATGTGCCAAGGGAATGAAATGGGAGTATTTGGTTAGCCTGTCCACTACTACCAGAATGACCTCTTTTCCTTGAGAATTTGGCAGTGCAGTGATAAAATCCATGGTAATATGTGACCAAGCCATATCAGGAACAGGAAGTGGTTGCAGCAACCCAGGAGGATGGATGTGTTCTACTTTGTTCAATTGGCACACAGGACACTGGCTAATGAATTCTTCTATGTTCTTCTTCATGTTGGGCCAGTAAAATACCTTTTTCATCCTATAATAAGTTGCTTTACTCCCAGAATGGCCTCCCAATGCCGAGGAATGGAAGGTTTGTAGTAACTGTTGCCTGAATGCTGTGCTGGCTCCTACATAGATTCTATTTTTGTATTTTAACAACCCTTTTGTCAAGGAGAACTTGGGATCTGGACCAATATCGGCAGCTACTTTCTGCAGTAATTTATTGCTGTCCTGATCCCCTTGATAGCTTTGTATCACATCCTCCGTCCACTTTGGAACTACAACAGTAACACTGTTGCACTGCATTGCTTGTATTGTCTCTTTCCTAGAAAGTGCATCCGCCACTACATTTTTTCCCTTTTTATACTCAATAGTATAGTCATACTCCAGCAATTTCAGCAGCAACTTGTGTTGTACCCCTTCTGTCAACCTCTGAGTTGTCATATATTTCAGTGACTGTTGATCTGTTTTAATGATCAATTTGTTTCCCCACACATAATGTCTCCACTTCTTGATTGCTTCTAGGATGGCCATTGCTTCCTTCTCATAAATGGACTGAGCTGCAGACTTTGGTCCTAAACTTTTACTGAGATAAGCCAGTGGCTTCCCTTTTTGCATAAGAACTGCTCCAATACCTGTGGCACATGCATCAGCTTCAATAGTGAAAGGCATAGTAAAATCTGGCAGTGCTAACACAGGGCAGCTTGTCATTGCTTCCTTTAATTTTTGAAAAGCTTGTTTCTGTGCTATGCCCCACTGAAATGCATCTTTTCTCAGCATATCATGCAAAGGTCTACAGATTTTCCCATAATCTTTAACAAATCTTCTGTAATACCCTGTTAGACCCAGGAATCCTCTTAACTTGGTGGCATTTTCTGGTTCTGGCCAATCCAACACATCTCTGATTTTCCCTGGATCCGTGGACACTCCTTGTTCAGAAATCACATGACCCAGATAATTCACTTGATTTGTTGCAAATGTACACTTAGACCTTTTTACATACAACTTATGTTTTTGCAGTGTGGCAAAAGTTCTTTCCAGATGTTCCACATGTTTTTCTAAGGATTTACTGAAAACCAGCATGTCATCAAAGAATACCAATATACATTTCTCCTCCTCTGGTTCATTGATTTCTTCACAAACATTGTTCATCAGCCCTTGGAAAGTACCAGGGCCACCAGACAGACCAAACGGTACCACTGTATATTCATAATGCCCCATATGAGTCCTGAAAGCAGTTTTTGGAATATCTTCAGTGGCCATTCTGATTTGGTGGTAACATGACCTCAGATCTAACTTAGTGAACACCTTAGCCCCATAGAGCTCATCCAACAAGTCCTCAATTATGGGCATGGGAAATTTATTCTTTATTGTGAGTGCATTTAGCTCTCTGTAGTCCACACACAATCTCCATCCTCCATCTTTCTTTCTGATCATAATTGCAGGAGAAGAGAAGGGACTGAAACTCTCTTGTATTTCTCCCTTTTTAATTAATTGCTTGATAATTTCTTCCATGGCCTGCTTTTGGTAATGAGGCACTCTGTAAGGTCTCAGATTAGGTGGTTTTGCCCCTTCCTGTAACACAATTCTGTGATCACACTCTCTTTTGGGAGGAAGTTCTTGAGACTCTTCAAAAATCTCAGCAAATTTATGGAGGAGTGGTTGTAGAGCTACAGGAGGAGGAGTTTGTTCTTTGTTGTTATTTGATTCCAACTCATGTACTTGGAGGATGTATCCCATAACACCTTTCTTCAGTAACTTTTCCATTCTGGCTGCTGAAATTACACACTTTTTCCTTGGTATTGTATAATCAAACAAGGTGACTGGTTGTCCTTGCTTGGTCAGAACCAACAGCCTTTCCACCAGATCTAAGCAAATGGGACTGTACTGATAAATCCAATCAGCTCCCAATATAATGTCATAGGAGATTAGATCTAACACTTTAAAACTGCTGTGGAAAGTATGACCTTGCACTTTGAAATTTCTGTCTGGAATCTTAGCTACAGAAACTAATTTTCCACCACCTGCCACTGTTACCTTTCTGGGAGACATAGGTTGTTGGAAACAATTACTTTTAATTGCAAATTCTGTGCTCATGAATGTGTCCGATGATCCACTGTCAAACAGAGATGTTGCTTTCTTTCCATCCACTTCTACTATCAAGGCAAATGTGTTTGCCCCTGTTGTTCCTTCTGTGGCATGTGCAGAAATGTGCATGGCCTGTGTCTTTTTTGGAACAGTCCCTTCTGGTCCTTTTTCTTTGTCTGGAGTATTTGGTGCTGTATGATATGTCTGTTCAGGCATAGTGATTTCTTCTGTACTTTCACTATCCTCATCTTCATCCACTTCTTGTAAAATATGCAAGGTTTTCCCAATTTTGCATTTGTGCTGTCTTGTCCATGGTTCTCTACAATACCAACATGCTCTGGCATCTTTAGGAAAGGGACTCACTTGCTTCTCTTGAGCAGGTACTTGTACTTGCAATGGAGGAGGTGTTTGTTTATAAGCAGGTTGATATGATCTGTTTTTATATCCTGTGGAATAGGGCAACTTCCTTGCTGCTGCTGCTTTTTCATAAACCTTTGCATACCAATAAGCTTCTATGATCCCTGTTGGTTTCTGTCCACATACTTCATGCTTTATATCCGGTTTCAATCCTCCAATGAAACAGCTGAGAAGAAAATTTTCCTGTAGACAGGGATGGTCTCTCTTAACTAGAGCTACACAATTTTCAAACTCATCAATGTACTGTGCTACTGATGTGTGCTGTTGAATATTTTTCAGTAACTCCACTGCTTCATGCACACTTGCTTCTGAAAACCTGTCAGCAATCATCTGACAGAATTGTTGCCAAGTGATCATTTGCCATGGAACACATATGTTCTTCAACCAATTTGATGCTCTTCCTTGTAGATGACCAGTAGCTAGATTGACCCATTGGTCATAGGGTGTGCCAGACATGTCAAAGAACTTCTCACAGGCAATCAGCCACCCAATTGGATCTTCCCCACTGAATAATGGTATTTCCAATCTTGGTCCTTTCAGAACAGCTTCAGCAAAATAAGAAGGGCCTCCCAATTGTGTTGCATGTTGGTTTCTTTGAGCCTCATACAAATTTCCTGCTGCCTGATAAACTGGTGGGAGAGAATTTGCTGTTGTTGTCATGTTGATATACTGCCCAGTGATTGGATTGTATGTTGGCCTTGGGTTATGAAGTGGTGCATTTATCGGAGCAAAATATCCACTATTGCCTGAAAACCCCAGTGTATGAGCCTGTACTGCCACACTGGTACTTGCCGCTGACACCCTGAATTGCTGTTGTGCTGGATTTTCTTGCTGTTTGTCAGTGTGGATCTTGGTGCTTTCAGTAAACATACTCACTGGAGGTAACCCTGAGGTTATTCCTGCCCCAACTGTGACTGGCATATGTCCTTGATTCACGAAGTCTTGATGCAGATTTCTGGTTACTGGTGGCTGATCCATTTTTGTCTGAAAAGGAACTGATAAACCTTGTGGACTGTTCGCTCCCCTTTCTGAACATACCGGAGAAACATCACTTGGTGTTGCTGGCTCCACCTTCTGACTGCTTACTGACATGTTTTGCAATATCAGGTTGAGAGTCTTCTGAATTTCCGTGTTCATCTCTGTCAGTTTCGCTTCAACCCGTGGCATAGTCACCATTTCAGAGCGTAATTGTTGTACTTCTGTTTTCAATCCTTTCAGATCCGATAGCTCCTCTCTGAATTCCGCTACTTCCTTTTCCAATCTGTCCACCGTGATCTGAACTTTTGCCCGTGTGTCTGCCATCTTCAGATCGAGTGGATGACCGACACCTTGAATTTGTACTCCTCGATCTGGGCTTCACTCCTGTGTAGCCGTCGGACGAACTGAACCTTCCAGTAGCACACGGATCGTCGTCAGGGACAGGAATTTTACCACGCGGAGAAGATCCCCACGCAACCTTCCCGAACTCGTCGATCTGCGCCCGAATGCTCGCCGCCGCCGCGGTCGCCTCCACAAACTTCCCCACCGCCTCCGCAAACAGGGAGGGACGGGAGGGATTTTACAGGAGAACCCAACCCCTCGTCCTCCTCTGCCTGATCCGCCGCCCAGCGTCGCTTTTGCCGATGAATCGACTGGCTTTTGATACCTTTGTGAGATGCTAAACACCAGCAATTGTCCGATCTACGCGAATTTCATTAGCACAAGATAGTTGGTGGGTACAATTGGTAGATCGGGATGTAAGATACCCTGCCTTAGAGGATGAACTAGGGTTCCTAGCTACTATGAATTTGGGGAATTTTCGACTTGGGTCTTCCGTGCCCTGCCTTGCTACATATAGCTGGCCAGCTCATACAATAATTAAACGGTTACAGCACAGTAAAGTTTAAAGTGAGAAGTAACTGGCGAGGATCCATCCGAGCCGTTGGATCTCCCTGAACTCCCTCGAGTCATCTTGACCGTTGCTTGACTGAACTTGTGCGCTGTTGGTGGTCTTCATAACTGTCTTGGTTTCGGTCCTGACACATACACGTAACCTGATTCTGCCAACAAAATTCACATATTAGCACCCTTTTGGATTTTCGACAGATCATCCAAACTTCTTTATCACACGTACCTGCAACAATTCCTATTTCCCCGCTTCAGCAGCCAACCCCCATCTCGTGCCACACCGACCGTTGCAGGTCAGAACCAAGTAGCCTCCTCCTTTGCAGCCGTTCTGAGCAGCACCACCGCCACTTCCACGGCAGAGGCGGGCAGGGGCAAGCAACGACTTGTCGAGGTTGGTTGGGCCGCCGTCCTGTTGGGTGAGGTGTTTGGGGCAGCATCCATTGGGGGGGTGTTGATCCAGTGGTGGATGGGAGACAGAGGTGGCTGGGTTGCGGCGGGGGTGGCGAGCGGGCTGAAGGTGCGGCTGCGGCGGCAAGTGGGTTGAGGTGTGGGCGTGTGGCGGCGGCGGCTTGGGCACATACCAGGGTCGAGGAGAGGAGGCACGTACGGTTTGGTTTCGCCGCCACGACGATCCTGGGGCGCGGGGCCGGCGGAGCAGCCGTGCTGCTCGCGAAGACGGAGGCAGCGACGAGCGGTGGGGCGACGGCGGACTGTAGCGGGGGCGGCGAGCGGTGCTGGGGCGACGGCGGGCTGTAGCGGGGCGGGGCGGAGGCAGCGGCGGCAGATCCGCTCACGAGGAGAGGATAGAGGAAACCGCGACCGCTTCGCTCGGGACAAAGGCGCAGTGCTTGGGCGTGTATATGAAACGTTTTTTTACTTCACTTAAATTAAATAGGGACGGCGGGTTTAATTCCTAAAAAGCACAAGGATCTTTGTGTAAAAAGGACATGATAGTGAACCCGAAAACTCAATCCGTGCTTTATGATTAGCGAGAGATAGGTAATATAAAGATAGTGAAATGCACTCCATGCGGCCCATTACTTTATAGAAGTGTATAAAATGTATGTAAATTATAATCACTAGTCATCAGCCCGTGCATCTGCACGGGCTAGAGAATGGTCTATCTTAACATTATTGTGAAGCTTCATATAATTATTATCATGCATTTTTTGAAGAAAAATGATGATATATACAAATAAACACAATATAATTTATATTACGGTAGAATGCAATGCACATGTTAAGTTTTATACTAAAATGTTGACTATATTAGTCTAGAATTGATACAAAATGTCAAATCCTATATATTTGAAATGATGTCAAATTTTCACCCAAACATTACAAATACGTAGATGTATATTTATGTATTGTGCTCACTATTAGATTAAACCCTGAAAAGGAAGATTCCCTTGCTGTGACATTGACAACTACAATGGATTTTTGACAAATAATATCAACATTTTTGGACACATATGTTGTGTTAATGGAAACACTAATATATTTTCATTTATTAAACCTTTTTATCCAAAATAATAAAATTAGTGCCCTCCCATAGATTAGCATCTAGATTAGGCACATTTTCTCAAATTTCCCCTAAAAATATTAAATAAACATAAATTATCAGAAGTGGTGCCTAGCGGTTTTTGAAATATTGAAATATTATTCTACACACTATTGTTAGCTGGATATGTGTGTCATTGGGTGTAAGATTCCTTTCTCTAAGCATGCATCGGTTTGTCTCGGTCTGTACATATATACCATTACTACCACTGTTTGAGATATCTTTCGATATTTCGATAAATTGGCCGATTTATCGCTTACTGGTGTGTGGCCGATAAGATAAATCGGCCGATATGCCGATAAACTGGCCGATTTACCCTTGATCATGTGTCGGCCGATAAGTTTCCGATAAGCGATATCCCCAACATTGATTACTACAATGCTATTTTTCTCACTTAGATCATCTCCATTTCTTTTTGGTGCATTGGGAGGTAGTCCTTTATTTCATTAAGAATATCTATCATGTACCAAATTAAACTGTCAAGTATATGATATTACTTGATTCTTTTACCCAGTAGATTCAACTTTTATTGGATGTGGTTGTGATCCCTATTTACAACACCCATAAAAGTAAAAGGTTATTTTCATATACGATTTTCCAGGGCGTGACAATTTATGTGTATTTTCCGAGTTATGTTACAATTAGGTGATTTCACACATTTATTAATACATTCTAGGTCGTCATTTCGTAAGGTAGGATTGAAATTTATTTTTCAATCAGGCATTGACTCTCTATTTTCAAAACACGATGCTTGGGAAGTTCTTGTTTATATGCGTCCTTTTTCATTTTTCTAAGGGTAAAGGTAAGCATTCTTTGTATGTGGTAACTTTGACGTGGACACCTCTTTTTTTAGATCAGATTCCATTTCTAATGTGGGGTGGCTTTTTTTAGGGAAACCTATTTGTTGAGGACACATCTCTTTTTTGCCATCAAAAAGTAAGGCACGTGGAATTATTATTTTTAGCTTAAGGCACATGGATCCTGTGTAGGTTGAAATTCAACATGTTTTTTTTAACCTCAAAAAATATAACGTGGTACTTGAAAACTCTTCCCTGTACGTGCTGTTTTAATCTATTTTATGTACACATGCTAATATTTCTATTTAAATCTTGTAGGGTCTTCTAATAATAGATCTTGACCATAAAACCATTTTACGTATAGTATATTTTTCCAAGCACGTGGATTTTATATATGTTGAAAACTGAACGTGGGTGTTCTTTTGAGGAAAACCTAGGTGTCGAGGACTCTTTGATGTACTTATTTTTTTTCCATCCCAAAGGAAGGGGCGTGGATTTTTAGTAAGATGAATCTTAACGTGGCCGTTGAGGACTCTACCATGTGTCCATGTACGTGCTGGTTTAATCTCTTTGCTGTACATGCTATTTTTTTCTATTAAAATTTCTGTACGGTTTTCTAATATATCTTGACCATTAAATTTTTAATCTAATGGCTACGTTAATCTTGATGATGTGGATTAACGTGAAGGCTGACTCTTTGATGTACTTATTTTTTTTCCATCCCAAAGGAAGGGGCGTGGATTTTAGTAGGATGAATCTTAACGTGGCCGTTGAGGACTCTACCATGTACGTGCTGGTTTAATCTCTTTGCTGTACATGCTATTTTTTTCTATTAAAATTCTTGTACGGTTTTCTAATATATCTTGACAGCTCAATGTAAGTTTATCCCATATGCAGCGGACGCAATGACATCAGAGGCAATGGCGATGAGAGACGGACTGAACTTGGCAAATAGCCTAGGGTTCCAGCGAGTTGAAGCAGAATCCGACTCTCTAACGGTGATCAACTGCTGCTTCGGTCAGAGTACTTGGTGGGACGCGGCGGCGGCGATATTCACGAAATGTGTGGACATCTCTACCTTGATTGGGAAGGTCAACTTTAAGCATTGTTTTCGATCAGCAAATCAAGCGGCGCATGTGCTAGCTAATTTTAGTTATTGTAATAAACTTTCTTCTAGTTGGACTGACGAGCCTCCAGATTGTCTGGTGAGCAAGCTCGTAGACGATGTATCTTTATGCATTAATCAATAAAGCTAGCCATGATGGCCTTCCCTAAAAAAAATATATATCTTGACCATTAAATTTTTAATCTAATGGCTACGTTAATCTTGATGATGTGGATTAACGTGAAGGCTTGAATGGTGCCTCCAATTAGTAGATATAAGAAAGATATAAGATATATTATAAATAATATATACATAAATAATCCAAGCGGCTTATTTTGCACTAGTACTTTATAGAAGTGTATAAAATATATGTAAATTATAATCATATGTCATAAAAAATATATACATAAATAAAAAATTGCATTATAAATTATTCACTTATTAATTTAAAAATTATCCATATAATTGAATCATAAATTACAAAAGTATTCATGTAATAATTTTCATAATTCACAAAAACATAGTAAAATGTAAATTTATATTTTCCTATATATTTAGCTCATACTCCCTCTGTCCGAAAATACTTGTCTTCAAAATGGATAAAAAGGGTTGTATCTAGAACTAAAAAACGTCTAGATACATCTTCTTTTAATCATTTTGATGACAAGTATTTTTGGACGGAGGAAGTATATGTTAATAGTTTTATATTAAAATATTCACATTCTATAAAACTGTTCCATTTTTACAATGCAATTAACATGTATAGAAACACATGATTATAATATAAGTATATTTTATAAAAATAACAATGCAACATGGGCCCCACCGACTACAACACACATAGGACGCAAAGGATATAGTGAGGACTTAGAGCAACTCTAGCAGACCCCGCATCTTGCCAGCCCGCAAAACTCGTTTGCAGTTTGTGCAAAACCACTTTTGCGGGCCGGCGCGGGCTGGCACAGATGCAGACCCCCTAAACGGATCTGTAAACAAGTATATTCATGGAACATGCTTTTTTACGGGTCGGCTTCTACGGGTTCTGCTCGGGCACCACCGCGAAGACCCGCAAACAGAAAAACTACAAATCTCGGATTTGACATAGGGTTTGGCAAAAAGTTCAAATTCAAACGACATAAACAGTTTGCGCGCAAATAAAAGCGAAGTTCATTACGCAAAAGAGGGCATGCAAAAGGTTCGCCCATGTCCGGCATCATCTTGGGGGTCGATCTTCACTCCGCGACATGGTTCGAAAGGGGCTTGATCAATGTCAACCGTGTTCGTGTCCACCAAGTTCACAAACTCGGTTGTTGCATTGTTCGAACCACCGCTATAGCGAACGATAACAAGTCACGAGCTATCGACACTAATGCCGAAAATGAAAGGGAATCGCTAGACCGAAGAGCCATACCTTGCAGCCATTTCGTCGAACACCTCGCTCGCGGGGGGAGCGACACCGTTGAACGGCATCGCCGGAGCACCTCCTTGCGGGGGGATGGAGTGAGAGGTTGAAGAAAGTGGCTTCCTTTTAGCCGGAACCTTCCTCCACTTTACGCCCGCGGTCTTGCTGGCATTCTCCGCCGCCAGCCGGGATTGCACTGCGGTGTTGGCGCCCGGAGCACGGGCCGTCACGGCGGGGGCAGCCAGATTCCCGCCCTGCACGACCACGTTGCCCTGCCGCTTGCGGGCCGGCGCAGCGTGTGCTTGGGCGACGGTGGCGGGGGCAACATGGCCGGCGACGAGATCTGCCCGAGGGGAAGGAGCATGCGCGACCTCGACAGTGACGGGGGACAGCACGGGGTCATCCATGGCGGCGAGGAACGGCCGAGGAGGAGGAACCGAAGCTTGCAGGGGGGAGGGCAATGGTGGCGGAGGTTGCGGGGAGCGGGAAAGGGCTCAGCGGAAATTCCCTCCCGCCAAATCTCGCGCCGGATAGGGGTTCAGCCCGGGTCGGCCTCCCAGCCCGTGAAGATAGAGGTTGGGGGAGAAAATTTGCCGCGCCCCGTAAAAAATTTTGCGGGCTAGGGCTGAATGCGGGGTCTGATCGTGCGCATTTTCCGATTCCAACCCGCAATTTGACAGTTATTTTGCGGGCCGGAACGGGATGCGGGGTCTGCTAGAGTTGCCCTTATCCACTTCAGACAGGAGGAAATATTGCTGGCTGTGGTCGTTAAGCTGGCGCTATAGCTGGCTAAGCTCCGGTGTTTGATTCCCAGCCGTGGTACTTTTTCTATATTTTGTGTTTGTCTGACATATGGAACCCATTTATTATTCATTTTGACCCGCAACAGTGTCAAGAAAAAGAAATCCCGATGTATTTTTTTGGCAAAATAACAAGCCATACATCGTCCTCGTCCGCTGGCTGACAGCGGGACCCACGCCATGTAGGCAAGCCTAGTCAGCGCCGCTTTCGTATCAAAATGCGATTTACATTGTATTTGCACGCCCGAGTCAAGTTTTTACGCCAGTTTGATGTATGCCCCAAGTTGTAACACCAAAAATAACCGTCTGCGCCAAGTTCTAGTATTATCGGTGCAATTGACTCTTTTTGAAAGTTAGGGAGTATTTTTTGAATTCATGAATATTTTTTAGTTTCACAGATTTTTTCAAACTCACAATTTATTTAATTAACGACACCACTGAATTGCTTCATGTTATGTTTGCAGTGTGATTTTTGGGAAGCTTTGTGATTAGCATGTTCCCATGTACTTATGTTTTTTCTGTTGACACCAGTGAAAATTTTATATTTGGAAGATGCATGGTGCCGCCATTAGTTATTCACCCCTTTTTTGTAAAATTGCCAAGCGGTTTGTTGTGTAGGCACTCTTTTGGCGAGTGGGTTTATCCAACCAACCACTAGTGTCTACTTCCTCCGTTCCTAAATATTTGTCTTTCTAGAGATTTCAACAAGTTACTATATACGGAGCAAAATGAATGAATCCACACTCTAAAATATGTCTATATACATTCGTATGTGGTAGTCCATTTGAAATATCTAAAAAGACAAATATTTAGGAACGGAGGGAGTATACACTAGTGGTTTTATCCAAACGATGTTGTATGTTCGGGAGGGGGGTTGTCGGGCCCAATTGCATGTCCACCACTAGACATGTAGCCGCCGACACTGCAACTCGACTATGATTGCATGTACACAAAACGACTGTAACTGGGATCGGGAGTGGGTTGTCGAGTCAGTTGCATGTCGATGACTAGACATGCAACTGCAAGCATTGTAACCCAACTACTCCCTCCGTTCCAAAATAGATGACCCAACTTTATATTAAAGTTAGTACAAAGTTGAGTCATCTATTTTGGAACGGAGGGAGTATAAGTGCATGGGGACAAAGCGACTACGACTGAGGTCGGGAGTGGGTTGTCAGGGCTAGTTGCATCTCTACCACTATACATGCAACCACATGCATTTGTAACCGACTGCAACTGCACTAGCACAAAACGACCGCGACTGGGGTCGGAGGGGGGCCTTCCCAGGCTAATTTCATGTCCATTACTATTCATGCAACTGCAAGTGTTGTAAATCGACTGCAACTGCACCCAAAGCGACTACAACTGGGGGTGATAGGGGAGCTTGTTGGGACCAGTTGCATGCCTACAACTATACATGCAACTACAAGCATTATAACCGACTATAACTACACTGGCACAAAGTGACCGCAACTAGAGTCGAAGGGGTAGGGTGGGTGGGGAAGGAGGTTTCAGGCCAATTGCATGTCAATTAGTATACATGCATATGCAAGTGTTGTAATATTACTGCAATTAGTGCATGGATCCTAAAGCGACTGCAATTGGGGTCGGAAGGGGGTTTGTTGGGGCCAGTTGCATCTCTACCACTACATATGCAACTGCAAGCATTATAACCAATTGCAGCTGCACTAGCACAAAAGCAACCACAACTGGGGTCGAATAGGGGTTCTTGGGCCAGTTGCATTTCCACTACTAGACATGCAATTGAACATGTTGTAACCTGAATGCAACTGCATGGGGTACAAAGTGACTATAACTAGGGGCTAGAAAGGGTTGTCAGGCCAGTTGCATGTCAGCTTTTGCATATCCACGTCTAGACAGGCAACAACATACATTTTCTAACCCAGTTGCAACTTCATGGGCCATAATAAGACTCTGACTAGGGGGGGGGTTGCATGTCCATCTTTTATCTTTTATGTTGTCCAACTAGTTGCACGCGACACACCCATATGTAACTGTCGCAACACTCACGCAATTGGTGCAAGCCAGATTTTTTACTAGTCATAGGTGTGTGTGTGTGTGTTACATGCGACGCGCCGATGCACAATTGCAACCATCGCAACACGAATCATAAGAGCATCCATTTTATCACTCAAAGTAGCAATTTCTTCGACAGAGTTTACCTTCTTACCAGTTCGAGCTTGTTCGGTGTGCGATTGTGTAAGTGCATCTAGTGCCACCCCTAGTTGGTTTTGGAGTATTGACGACAAAGTTGGTTGAGGGACTAATGCGTTTGTGAGAATTGCAGGATAACGCAGGTAGTGTCCCTCATTGATTCGGTTTACCTACCGGAGATGACCCCTAAAAATGTATGAAGACAGTGAAGACAATGGTGGTATGAGAAGATATTCATTTTGAAGACTATGACATGAGAAGACATTGAGTGAAGACTTTGAAGCGCGAAGACTGTGTGGATTCGCTGTATTTTCTTCTTTGTTGAGTCATAGGAACCACCATATTATTAAGTGGGGTCCAAGTGAACTAAGTCAGAGTGACTGAAGTGATGCTCAACCCAAATCCTATGTCTTCGAGCGAAGACAATGAGAGGAAATCTTATCCAGAGCTGGATGAGTCAGCTTTGCTTGTAGCCCAAGTAAAGTTGCCGCGTGTGTTTGAAATCTGACCGTTGGAACACGTGTCAGTTCTTTAGTGACCCAGGGTCATTTTGGACAAATTAGGTCGGGTTGCCTAGTGGCTATAAATAGCCCACCCCCTACACCATAAATTGGTGGCTGCTCAGAGTTTGTGCACGACTTTTGTCGTTTGAGAGCAACCCACCTCGAAGCATTTGAGAGAGAGAGAAATCCTTGCGAGGACAAAGCCCAAACACCCAGAGCCAAAGAGTGTTAGGCATCACTGAAGTCTTTCTGTCTGTGTGACCTGAAGACTTATTACACTTGAGGACTGTGAATCCTCCAGCCGGTTAGGCGTCGCGTTCTGAGCATCCAAGAGTAATTGTGGATTGCCGGTGAACGAAGTCTGTGAAGGTTTGAAAGTCTCCTTGAAGACTTACCAGAGTGATTGGGCGAGGACTGGGTGTCCTTAGCTCAAGGGGAATAAGGTGAAGACACGGTCTTCTGAGTTAAATCTCAGCCTCCCTAACCAGACGTACAGTTGTCACAGCAACTGGAGCTGGTCCAACAAATCCCGTGTCTTCGACAAGCAACTGGTTCTATCTCTTCCAACTTTACTTAGTTTTTCTTCATGAAGTCATTGTTTGTCTGTGTATCTGTTTGACTTCATTGCTTGACTACTATTGTTGATTGGCTTCATACTATCTTCCAACTTGATCCTTACTACCTGACTGCTATTGTCCTGTACTTTCACATCATGACATGCTTGACTATGGCTTGTTCAGGGTAGTTTATCTTCCACTGCATATCAATTAGGTTGTTTCTGTTGTTTGTCTTCGAAACTTCCAAGTTTTGAAGACTTTCATAAAAATCGCCTATTCACCCCCCCTCTAGTCGATAACTAGCACTTTCAATTGGTATCAGAGCAAGGTACTCCCTTGTTCTGTGTGATTCGGTTTAACCACCTAGAGTTTCAGCTATGTCGACTGCAGGGATAATCAAAGTCTCCACTGCTTGCCCCGTGTTCGATGGAACTGAATATCCCTACTGGAAGAATAAGATGCGCATGCATCTTGAAGCCATTGATGTCGACCTCTGGTATGTTGTCAAGAATGGCGTTCCCAAAACTGGTGAAGGTGTCACCCCCACTGATGTCAAGAAGTTCATTCAACTGGACTCTACTGCGAAGAACATCATCTGTGGTCATCTGACCAAAGGACAGTATAGACGTGTAAGTGCTCTGGAAACGTCGAAGCTAGTCTGGGACTGGCTATCCAAGGTCAACGAAGGCGTTTCAACCCAGCGAGATCAAAGAATCAGTGTTCTTCGCAACCTCTTCAACCGTTTCAAGAGAGACGACAATGAGAATGTCCAACTCACGTTTGATCGCCTCACTGATATCACAAATGAACTTCAAGCTCTTGGCGCAACTGAGATTACCAAGCATGAAATCGTCAAGACACTGCTGAGATCACTTGACAGCTCCTTTGACACCCTTGCCCTCATGATACAAGAACGTCCTGACTTCAAGACACTCGATCCGTCTGATATACTTGAGAGGGTCAACACACATGAGTTCCAGCTATCTGAGAAAAGAGATATCTATGGTCCAAGCTATGGCCGAACTCGTGCTTTGAAGGCAAAAGTTGTTTCCTCATCTGAAGAAGAATCTGACTGCAGTCCTGAGGATCCTGAAGACATTGGAAGGGAACTTTCTATGCTTGTGAAGAAGTTCCAGAAATTCACAAAGAAGAAAGGCTTCAGAAAGTCTTCACGATCTAGCTCAAGGAATGATGAAGCTTCCACACATGATCACAAGAAGAGAACCTGCCACAAGTGCAAGAAACCTAGTCACTACATATCTGAGTGTCCACAGTGGGACAATGAGAAGAAGAAGAAGAAAAGCAAGGAATATGATTCTGATGACAAGAAGAAGAAGAAATCCTCAAAGTCTTCTAAGTCTTCTTCCAAGTCTTCATCATACAAGAAGAGCTCATCTGGCAAGGCTCGTGCTTTTGTTGGTAAGGAAATGGATTCAGAGGAGGAGTCTGCTTCGGAGGAGGCGGAGGTGGAGTCTGGAGAGGAGTCTGACCCTGGCGTTGCAAGTCTGGCTCTAGCCACTGCCTATGTTGCCAAGTCCATCTTCAACACTGAAGACAATGACATCCACACCAATGCTGAAGCTAATGACGAAGACGATCCTACTCCCACCTACTGCTTCATGGCACGTGGTGCCAAGGTAAAATCATGCGATGCTTACTTTCAAACTTCAAGTGAAGATGACTCTGATTGTGAATCCAAACCCAGCTACAAAACTCTTGCTAAAATTGCAACTGAACAACAAAAGGCTATGGAACATACTCAGAAACTGTTAGACAAAAGCGATGACCTGTTGGACGCTGAAATGAAACATTCATAGTCCTTAGTTGATGAAATAAAAAATCTTCATGCTAAGTACCAAGAACTTGAAGGTCGTCATGAATCGCTCTCAACAGCTTATGAAAGGCTCTCCTATGATTATCTTCAAAGGAAACAAGAGCTTGAGAAATTGAAAGCGGCTCATGAAGATCTTCAAAAGGTGAATGAGTTACTTCGCGCCCAACAGATCAGTTCCGCTCAGGAAGGATTTGAACCACCATGTCTAAAATGCATTGAGCGTGATAATGCTACATCTGTTGCTGAATGTTCTACTACTGCTACTGTTTCATTGTCTTCACCTACTGATGTGGTAATTAACCCCTCTGCGGAGGATACCACTGCTGTTGCTAATGAAAATGCTATGTTGAAGACATTGCTTGAAACAGGGATGTACAAAAGTTTGAAGGGACATCAGACTCTCTGTGATGTCCTCAAAAAGCAGATTCTGAACCGAAACCCTAGGAAAGAGGGTGTTGGGTTTGAAAGGAAAATGAATGTTGATGGCTCGTACTGGAAGCCTGAGCAGTACCCCAAAACCACATGGGTTGCTGCAAAGGGACCTTCAGTAGATCCATCTACCTTATCTGGCTTTACCTGTGCTAATCCTATTATCATTGATGAATCCTTTGATGCAAACTATAAGCTGTTCAAAAATCAGAATGGTGAAGTGTTTGCCAGGTACATTGGTACTAACTGCAGGAATGGACCACCGATGAAGAAAATATGGGTACCTAAGCGGTACATTGAGAGTCTTCTTGTGAATGTCATCATGACACCACCAAGGAAGAAGACAAACCCCAGACCTATGGCTTCATATGGCCCAAAGGCTTCATACAGATACAGGACTCACATGAGTCACCCTAACGCCAATGTTTTGTAGGGAAATCATGCTCAGACTTATGAATATGAGCGTGTATCTTCGAACCGCTATGTTCATAGGACTAAGAACTTTTCTGCTTATTCATATGAGTATCATTCATCTCCTGCAAGGCTATTTGCTAGGGCTTCAAAGCCAATATTCTCAGATGCTGACTTAGACTCATTGCTTCTAAGCCCCCACTGAAAATGTGGGTGGCGAAGAAGAACTAACTCTCTTTTGCAGAAAATGGTCTCCAACCAGCAATCAATGGCATCCGATACTATTGCTGGGGACCTAAAACTCACTGAGGACGCACGTTAAAATATCTTTCTATATGCTTCACATCTAAATTGCATATCAGTCATTCTATGTCCTAACTTTGATATAAGCTGTGACTGTCCCTATATGTATCAAATGCATATGCTTCACAACACTTGTGTGAGGCCTATCCTCCTAACTGCACTGTAGGGTACATCACCAAAAGCTTCAGAGTGGATTATGGACAGTGGATGCACAAATCATATAACTGGTGATCGAAGTCTTCTCATGGGCTCAACCTTACATCCATCTGACAAGAGTCACATCACATTTGCTGACACTGGTAAAAGCAAAGTATTGGGTCTAGGTAGAGTTGCAATCTCAAAGGATCAACACATGGATAAAGTGATGCTTGTTGAATCCCTTGGTTTCAACTTAATGTCTGTCTCAATGCTTTGTGACTTGAACATGATTGTGATATTTGGCAAATATCGTTGCCTTGTACTAATGGAATCTGACAAATCTCTAGTCTTTGAAGGGTATCGAAAAGATGATCTGTACATGGTAGATTTCTCAGCAGGTCCACAACTTGCCGTTTGTCTTCTCACAAAAGCTTCAGAATGTTGGCTCTAGCATCGAAGGCTGGGACATGCTGGCATGAGGAACTTACACTCACTCGTCAAGAAGAAGCATGTCATAGACATCGAAGATGTCAAGTTCAAGAAGGATCATCTGTGTGGTGCTTGTGAAGCTGGAAAGATGACAAGGGCAAAGCACCCATCGAAGACAATCATGACAACATCTCAACCCTTCGAGCTGTTACACATGGACTTATTTGGACCTACTCACTACTCCACCCTCACAACAACTGCCTGTCTCTATGGCTTCATCATTGTTGATGACTACTCAAGATACACATGGGTTCATATAATTCTGTACAAGACTGAAGTGCAAGATGTCTTCAGGCGCTTCGCAACTCGAGCAATGAACAACTATGATGTGAAGATCAAGCACATCAGAAGTGACAATGGCACTGAATTCAAGAACACTGGACTTGATCTGTATCTGGATACAATGGGAATCACTCATGAGTTCTCTGCTCCATACACACCTCAGCAAAATGGCATTGTTGAGCGCAAGAACAGAACCCTCATTGAAATGGCTCGAACAATGCTAGATGAGTATAAGACACCAAGAAAGTTCTGGCCCGAAGCTATTGATACAGCATGTCACATCATCAATCGTGTGTACGTTCATAAGCTTCTGAACAAAACATCATATGAGCTGCTTACTAGCAAGAAGCCAAACGTCAGTTACTTCAGAGTATTTGGAGCAAGATGCTGGATAAAGGATCCCCATCACAAGTCAAAATTTGCACCTAAGGCTCACGAAGGCTTCATGCTTGGCTATGGAAAGGATTCACATTCCTACAGAGTCTTCAATCTTTTTCTTTACAAAATCGCTGAAACTGTGGATGCGAAATTTGATGAAACCAATGGTTCACAGAGAGAAATTCTGCCAAGTACACTAGATGAAGCTCCTTCAAACGAGGCAATCAAGCTGATGGGAACTGGTGAAATCATGCCCTCTGAAGCACAGCCTGAAGAGGAACTTATCATCTCTGCACCAAATCAACCTGAAGACAATGCTCAGACCGAAGACAATCCTCCCGATGATGACAATGATCAGCCAGAGCAAAATCTTCGTCCTGTTCACCCTCGTGTTGCAAATGAAGTTCAAATAGAGAAGATAATTGACAGCATCAATTCACCTGGTCCGCTCACTCGATCAAGAGCAACACAGCTAGCAAACTTCTGTGGGCACTTTTCATTTGTGTCAATATCAGAACCCAAGAAAGTTGCTGAAGCTTTTATGGAACCAGAATGGATTCAAGCCATGCAAGAAGAACTTCAACAGTTCAAACTGAATAATGTCTGGGAACTAGTCAAGCGACCTGATCCTCGCAAGCATAACATTATTGGAACAAAATGGATATATCGAAACAAGCAAGATGAGCATGGTCAAGTCGTCAGAAACAAAGCACGTCTAGTAGCTCAAGGATACATCCAAGTGGATGGAATTGACTTCGATGAAACATTTGCTCCTGTTGCTAGGCTTGAAGCTATTCGCATACTGCTAGCTTATGCAAATCATCACAATATCTTGCTATATCAAATGGATGTAAAGAGTGCATTTCTCAATGGCAAGATTGAAGAAGAAGTGTATGTCGCACAACCACCTGGCTTTGAAGATCCAAAACATCCTGATATGGTGTACAAGCTAAACAAGGCACTGTATGGCCTCAAACAAGCCCCTCGTGCCTGGTATGATACAATCAAAGACTTCCTGAAGAGCAAAGGCTTCAAACCTGGATCCCTCGATCCCACTCTCTTCACGAAGACATATGATGGTGAACTGTTTGTGTGCCAAATATATGTGGATGACATAATCTTCGGATGCACCAACCAGAAGTACAGTGATGAGTTTGGGTACATGATGCAAGAGCAATATCAAATGTCCATGATGGGTGAGCTGAAGTTCTTCCTTGGTCTTCAAATTCGTCAGCAGAGGAATGGCATCTTCATATCTCAAGAGAAATACCTCAAAGATTGTCTGAAGAAGTTTGGAATGGAAGACTGCAAAGTCTACACGACGCCAATGCTAGCCAAACACCATCTTGGTCCCGACGTCAATGGTAAAGAATTCGATCAAAAGGTATACCGCTCCATGATTGGTTCTTTGCTTTATTTATGTGCATCTAGGCCAGCTATTATGCTTAGTGTTTGCATGTGTGCTCGGTACCAAGCGGCACCAAAGGAATCGCATCACTTAGCTGTGAAGCGAATTCTTAGATATTTGGCTTACACCCCAACACTCGGATTATGGTATCCCAAGGGCTCAAGATTCGATTTGGTTGGATTCTCTGATGCTGATTATGCTGGTGACAAGGTGGATCGCAAGTCTACATCTGGCACATGCCATTTTCTTGGTCGATCACTTGTCTGTTGGTCTTCAAAGAAGCAGAACTGTGTATCACTCTCAACTGCTGAATCTGAATACATTGCTGCTGGATCCTGTTGTGCTCAGCTTCTATGGATGAAGCAAACTCTCAAGGATTATGGCATCAACCTGACACAAGTACCTCTCTTCTGCGACAACGAGAGTGCCATCAAAATAGCCAACAATCCAGTCCAACACTCGAAGACAAAGCACATTGAAATTCGTCATCACTTTCTCAGAGATCATGTTATGAAGAAAGATATCGATATCATTCACGTCAACACTGATGAGCAACTGGCAGATATCTTCACAAAGCCCTTGGATGAGAAAAGGATTTGCATGTTACGGTGTGAGCTAAATATCTTGGAATCCTTTAATGTCCTATGATCAGGCACACATCCTAACACTTATGCGCGTTGATGACTTAGATGTGCAACACACAAAGTATACATCTTCAATCAATGAAGATTTACACTCTGAGTGTGAATACATTAACATGGAATTTGACTTCGGAGCGCCACGATAATTGTGCGCCATGTCTGGGTCTAATACTTCCTATACGGTGGGTAACGCCACCACCAACTTTTCTTGTTTGAAGTGTTTCATTCAAGGCGTTATATTGCAATGACTTTGCATTTGGTTTTTCTTCAGTTTCAATTTGTCTTCATGACTTTTTACACTATGATGATTTGATTGCTTTCTGATATATATATATACTAGTGTTCTGTCCTCTATAGCATTCACTTATAGCTATGTCTTCAAGATTTGATCTTTTTGCACTAAGTGAATGTGATCGAACCCTAACCTCTCTATGCTCTCTATCTCAATTCTATCTAGCCAAATCATATGCATTCTGTTGAAACTGTCGAATGTCTTCTCTGCATCCTAGTCAGCAGAAGGCATAGAGACAAACATTAAATCTGTTTCTAAATGACTTATATTTACTGTTGAAATCCGGAGAAGCCGGAACAACTCTCCGACATGCCTGGCGGGCGTGGGAACGTGGGACAACCCTGGGTGTGTTGCATGCTTGCCACATACCCCTCAGATTTGAACTGGCAGGGACACCAGCGTAATTGCGCTGTCTCTCTCACCTACTTATAAATACCTGCCCCCCTGCGGTAAAGAAATACTTCTTCCACCTCTCCACCTCCGTCAAAACCCTAGCGCCACCGCTAGCTCGAGACGACGCCGGCGACGAAGCGCTTAGCTGCCGCGACTTCTCCGACGCTGTCCTCACGCCGGCCGCGGACATCGTCCTCTCTGCCGTCGCCGTAGGTGTCCTCCGTCGCCGAGTTAGGGCACGGTGGGCTGAACTGCTCGGTCTCCTATTCTTCTCCATCTAGCAGTTCTTCGTGCGGTAATTATAAATCTATTTTACCACCTTTTTGATCTTCAAGATTCATCCTATTTACCGAAAGTAGTTTCTGTCTATTCAAAGCTAGATCTATTCCATCTGCATCTCATACTGCCTAGTCGATTCACTTAGATTTCTACTAGCTTGATTCCTCACTTGTACTTATTCACGGATTGGTACAAATCTGGAACCAACTCATCTATATAAGTGAATGTCTTCGCAACATGAGGTCAATGTCTTCAAACTGATTTATCTTCAAAATCTTCTGAGAATGCATATGACCTCTTCCCCTTCCCTCGCATCTCTAATGCTGTCACAGGTACATGTCCGTGGGAGAATCCCTTGGTTCTCATAGTCTGCATTCGTTTGCAGAATACTTACAGCATCAGTTGAATTCTCCTGAAGCCAGTTCCTGCCTAACCAGCAAACGGAAACCTCTGAAGCCTTTGAACGTACTGAAGCCTTTCAGCTTGAAGTTCATGGCAATAGAGAAATCAACAAGGAAGGGTGGCAGACAGCGCAGAAGTGGCACATCTAGAGATCTGCCTGATGATTTAGCAGAATTGTACAAGATAGATCCTGAAGAGAATTATCATCAGAGGAAGACGCGAACCCAATGGATTCGACGCTATTGGGCTGAGGAATGGTTTAAGTACAGATTTGTGACAAAGGAATATGCAAAGAAGCATGCCATCAAGAGCCCATGGGGTGATATCCTCTATCGAGGGCTTCAACCCAAGAGCCGAGCTGAAGCCATTGAACAAGGCTTCTATCCTTGCATGGTCCGTGGGCCACAGCCAGCAAACGCAGATCCCACTTCACTTCTATGGTGTCGTGAAGATTCGCTCTTCAAGCGGAACTATCAGTTTGCTGTGGCTTCAGCCAAGGAGAACAAGAAGTCTTTGGGTTTGAACTTCAATCCAGGTCCCTCTGCTCCCCATGCCGATGGCTCTCGTGAAGCTAATCCCAATGTCATTGGCCCCTATGCCAACCTTGACGGCCTCATCACCTACATCATGGTCCAAGGCGCCAGAGTAGATCATTCTGACGATGGTGCTGACTCTGATGAAGCCCCTACTCCTCCACCTCCAAAGCCGCAGAAGCAAAAGAAGTCTAAGGCTTCAACCTCAACTGCAAAGCCACCTTCGAAGACTTTGCTTGCGAAGCCACTGGCCACTGCACCTCCTGAAGCCAGTGTGCAGTCTGAAGATCTGTACCGTGTCTCCAAGAGAACGGACAATAAGAAGCAAGGCGAGCTTTGACTCCTGCTGCCATTCTGCATGAAGAACCCATTGATCTATCAAGTGATGAAGATCTTGCGGATGATGCCCTTGAGCAGCTGATCAAGAGCAAAGAGGAAGCAGAAATCTTCAGCAATCTGCCTCTGTTTGATGTGGCCATCATTCATAATTTCATTGATGAGTGGTTCGACACCCCCAACGTCAGCTTTGAAGATTTACAGCTCCCAATTGGCCTCAGTGTCGCTTTCAATGGCGCCATTGCTTCTGAGCTAGCTCTTGCTCATCGCATCGTTGAGCTCAAAAACAAGATTGATTTTGAGAAGGCTCAATTCAAGAAGCATGTGGCCAATCTGAGTGTTCAAGACGTCCGAAACTTCAAGGTCATGCTCCATGAGCTCAAAGAAGCTTTTCTGCAGAAACGCCAAGAAGCTCAGGGCTCTCGAGAACGCATGAAGCTTTTGGCTGATAAGTGTGTGCTTGCCTACAATGAGGCTGAGAAGCGCAAGTCCCTTGGCCGTCCAGGCATTGATCCCAGGATGGCTGCGAAGAGGAAGAAGAAGCACCCTGAACAGCCTGAGCCTTCAAGCCAAGAGGCCCCTCGCATTATCTTCCCGAGTAGCATGACTGGCTCGAAGCCAAAGGTCACCATAACCACTTTAGAACGGAAGAAGACAAAGGCTGCGGAGGTTGATGCCCGAAAGAGAAAGCATGCAGAAGCCTCTGATGCCGCTCCCTCTAAGAAGAAGCGCAAGACCAAGAAGACTAGGGCTGCTTCCACAGAGCCCTTAGTCGTTGAACCCATCTCCATTGTTCACCCTGTGTCTGTTCATCAAGAAAGAAGGATGGTTGTCCATGAGCCTGCTACCACAGAGGCTCATGCGACTGAAGATGTTCCAGCAGCTGAACCCAACGCTGCTGAAGACATTGGTCAAGATGACAATGTAAATGATGATGAAGTTCTTCCTCAGATCGAACATCAAGTGGTATCATCGCCTGTTCGGATGAACAGCAAAATCATCAACATTGGTCGTCCATTGACGCCAATTGCACAGGATGCTTCGTGGGCTGATCACCCACAGCAACAAAACTCCCCCAGTACTCCCCAACAACAACAACAAGATCCACCCCCAGTGCAAGAAGAGGATGAAGACTTTCAGGCTCACCCAACTCCATCTCCCAACCTGAAGCTAGCTCTTCGCAGGCTTCACAGAGGACAAAGGCCTGAAGTCCCTCTGTCGAGCGTTCCTGAAGGAGATGTGCAACGTTCACCTGTTGCACGGCAAGTACTATCTGAACCAGCTCCAACAGTGAACATCTCCATGTCTGAAGCACATGTTGCTGAAGACATTCCGGCTGCATCAGCCAAAGAAAAAGAAGAAGAAGTACGTGTACCAACTCCCCCGGCTACTGAAGAAGAAGAAGTTCGTATCCCAACTCCCCCTGTGATTGAAGAAGAAGCAGTTCATGATCTGAACGTGCCTGTGCCCGACCCTCCTGCTCGTCAAGAGGAGGTTGAAAATGTTGAGGCTGCCACCACCAATGCCAATGAAGCCAATGACGTGGTCATGGCTGACGCCAATGTGGAGCCTGCACCAACCAGCGTGCCTGAAACCAACGAGGCAACTGTGCCCGAAGCCAATGTGGCCCTTGAATCTGACGCCAATGAGACTGCTGCACCTGACGCCAATGAGGAGGCTGCGCCTGAAGCAAATATGACAACTGCTCCTGAAGCACCTGTTGCGCAGCCTAAACCCTCTGATGTTGCCCCTGCTCCTGTTCCGCCTCCAAGGCCTCACACTATTGAGCAACCATACGATCACGGTCAGCTTGTCACTGTCCGATGGCCTGTTCTGGTACCTCCGCCTGCTGCCTCCGGCCCCCAATTTGACTATCATGTTGAGCATCGGCCTCAGGTCCAGAAGCCAAAGCCCAGGTTGCCAAGGTTTCCAGATACTGCCAACTCGCCAGGATCATTCAATGCCAATGGCTTCAAGAGCCACAATACCTTCTTTGACAGCGCCAAGAACTCCTACTCCAAGCCAAGGATTTCATCAGATCGGTTCTGGAGCTATCTGCAGCGAAGCTATTACTCCTGCGTGCTATATGATCAAGGGCACATTTTGTCAGGACCCCGACTCAATGCCACATCGATCTAGCATGTAACACCTCATATCACTTTGCGGCCTCACGCACGGTATTCCCACGGGTGTCGTCTTACCTTTGCCCGGGACCGTTTGCGTCTTTTGGCACACGTATATGGTAGTGTCGCTAGCATCCATATGGTAAGGAGCCCGGGCTGACATGGCTAGTCGTAAACCCAAAGTGGCACAAACTTACAGGGACAGGCATCCATGACCCAACATCGAACGTGTCGGTCATCAGCGAGTGAACCGGGCTGTAGCGGGTTAACAGGACTCCGGTATTCATCGCGTGACATTTCCCCGAAGGGACAGACACAGGAACGAAGAAGGACACATGCCGGCCAGCCTAAGTGTTCCGGAGCAGTAGCAAGCTACCATGGCTCAGTGGAAACACTAGGAGACATTTCCCGGTAAGAGAGGCTACTAAGGATAAACAACTAGATAGTCAGATCCCACACATACCAAGCATTTCAACAACATACACACAATATGCTCGATATGTGCAGATACAACATGGCATCACAACATGACTCTACGACTCAAGTAATTATTTATTAGGCTCCGAGGAGCGAGGTATTACAAACATGAGTCTCATGACCCAACACTCAGAGCATACAAATCAAAGCACAAGCGGAAGCTAAACATGTCTGAGTACAGACAACTATAAATGAAAAAAGGCTGAGAAGCCTGACTATCTACCAGATCCTGCCGAGGGCACAAGATCGTAGCTGAGGTAACAAGCTAAACGTCGAAGTCCACGCGGAACTACTAGTGAGACTGAAGTCTCTCTGCAAAACATAAAATAGGCAAACGTGAGTACAAATGTACCCAGCAAGACTTACATCAGATCTATCTACATATGCATCATTATCGACAAGGGGGTGGAGGGGTTTGACTGCAGCAAGCCAGCTTTGACTCGGTGGCTATCCTGAACTACGACTGCAAGCAACTCTTTTGAGGTGGCGCACACGAGTCCACATATTCACCAACCAATACACCACTATGGATCCGCTCCCGTCTCCCTACGAGAACGCCATCCATAGCACTCACGCTTATCTTGCGTATTTTAGAGTATCCACTTTCACTTGTCTATGAACTAGGCAAGGGGTCCAAGTTTCCATATCCGAGGAATCCGGCTATTCGAATAGATGATGTTAACCCTGCAGGGGTGTACTTCTTCACACACGCTTTCGCCACTTATCGCCCTGTACACGTCATGTACCTCGGCAACCTTCAAGCGGAAGCCGGGCGAGGGAGTCGGCCACGACCTGACTAACCGAACAAGTCTCTAGTCCAGGTTTATCGCCTATTCGGGTTCCATCCGCAAGGAGATCCGGCCGGGGTGTCGCTTACGGCCCCAAACGATGTGTGCAGGGTTCCCAAGCCCACCAACCGGGTGCCACTTGGTACACCGGGCCACTGTGCCTAGTCTGTCCCAAGCCCACCTGTACCGGGTGCCACTTGGTAGACTACTAACACTACCTACAAACACCAGAAACTAGTTGCAACTCCTGGACAGAGATCAAGTTGATTAATAAGTCGAGAGGGGCACTTAAGCATTCCAATGTGTGGTAGTAGCTGGTCATGGATCACAAACACAGAACTCAGTTCCTGAGGACGGCTGCAATGAGACAACCCACCATTTACTCCTACATGGCCTCTCACCGCTACCTTTACCAAATCGTGTTCACACAGTTAGCTCACACACCGTGGGACATGTTCACACGCCTCTGATTCATCCCTGATGAATCAGACCTGACTCAACTCTAAGCAGTAGCAGGCATGACAAACAAGCATAAATGAGTAGGCACATCAGGGCTCAAACAACTCCTACTCATGCTAGTGGGTTTCATCTATTTACTGTGGCAATGACAGGTCATGCAAAGGATAAAGAGTTCAGCTACCGCAGCAAGTAACAAATATATCGTTGTTGTCCTAATGCAGTAAAAGAGAGCAGGAGCGAGAGAGTGGGATTTTATCGGAATGAACAAGGGGGTTTTGCTTGCCTGGCACTTCTGAAGATAACATTGAGTCTTCATCAGTGTCAACGATCACATCATCGGTATCACGCCTATCGAGAGGGGACAAATACCGGCAACACAGAAGGGAACACAATCAATGCAATGCACAATATGATGCATGATCATGACATGGCAAAATGAATGTGTTTTGAGCTAATGCAACTAGCAACAGATTAAATGAAGTTGGTTTGAATACAAGATTCAAATTCAAACTTCATATGTGATTAATCAAATGCCATTTAATTGATTTGTGCTCAACAGCAGCTAAAAGTTGTTCTAACATGCATGAAAATGGTACAGATGGATTCCTTGAATTTTTCTGATAATTTTTCATATATAAATTATTTAATTTGGAGTTACGGTTAATTTTCTATGATTTATTGAAGTTTTAGCTATTTTCTGAAATTTCCTGATTATTTTTAAATCCAGAAAATACTTATTGCGTCAGACCCACGTCACAGTGACGTCAGCAGGGTCAACTGGGCTGGCTCGGGTCAAACCTGACCAGTGGGGCCCACTGGTCAGTGACTAGTGCTGGTTAGTGACAATGACAGGTGGGACCAGGTCAACAGCCACGTCAGCTTGGTCAAAGCTGACGTGTGGGCCCATGGTGGTTAGATTAAAACTTAACAGAAAAAGATAAGGATTAAATAAGGGCGTGGGGCCCATACGTCAGCGGCTCTGGGGAGGTTAGCTGGCCGTGATTAGTGCTAATCACGCGGCCACGTCGGCTAGGGACGCCGGCGACCATGGCGACGGCGGGACCTCGCCGGAGTTTCTCGGGATGGTGCTACAGCCCGCGGCTGGTCGCGCTGAGGGCACCAAGAGCGAGCCCGTGCTCCCGCGCATCTAGGGGGACCCACGAGAGGGCGTGGGGTGGCCGGAGTTGAGCGCGGCATCGACCCCGGCGGCGGCCGGAGCTCGGGGGTTCGCGGGACCGGCGCTGCGGTGTGCAAACGAGACGGTTGTCGCGCTAGATTTACTCTACGGGACGTAACGAGTGCAACGGACGCATGCGTGGGACCAAAAGGTCACCGGGGCTTCACCGGCGACGAGCCCGTGCGGCGGAGCGTCTCGGCTCCGGTGGAGGGAGCGGCTGGAGCTCGAAATCGGACATGGGGTTAGGGGGAAACGAAGCAGGGGCTCACGGAGATCACGATGAGACGGTCGGCGTGCTCGGGGAAGGCCTGGGGCGACGGGACAGCGACGGCGATCTCCGGCGACCGAAGCTTGAAGACGAGTCGATGCGGTCGAGTTGGGGCGTCCGAGCGCTCGGGGCTTGCTCGAGGCGACGTAACAGGCGGTGGCGGAGTTTGCAGACTACACGGGGAGGCGAGAGGAGCATGGTGGGCGTGGTGGCAGCGAACGACGGCGGCGGCTCTCTGTTCGGGCGAAGAACGAAGAGGGAGAGGGGAAGGAGAGCAGCGAGTGAGGGAGAGGAGAGAGGGCCACCAGGGGGGGTTCGTGGCATCGTGGTGGCGTGAGGGGGAGGCTCGGGAACGCCTCGGTGGAAGCAGGAGGTGGCCGGGGCCTCTCGGGCGCGCGCCACGCCTCGCCTCTGTTCGTCCTCCTGGCAGAGGAGGAAGATGACAAGGGGGAGGAGGTGGGCTGGGCCGAGTCGCTGGAGGAGCTGGGCCGGCTGGGCTGGACAGGTAAGCGCCAGGTAAGTCTTCTGCTCTGTTTTATTTTTTTCTTCTGTTTTGTTTTATTTAATTTATTTTGCCACTGTTTTGAATTTAAAATAATTCAAACAATGCCAAAAACTCCTCTGAATATTTTATATTGCTAGATGGACTCTTCCAAAAGCTTATAAAATATTTCAGGGGTATTTGAAATTATATTCTAATTATATGAATATAATTCAAATTCAAATAGCTAATGTATTAAATCCAAAGTCCCAAAAATAATTTCTTAAAAATGTTCAATATTTTGGTTGGGACCAGAACCCTTACCAAAAATTATCAAACATTTAAGAAAAGCATTTTGGAGCAATGAATGAGATTTTCAGGGTTTTTGCCCCTCTTTTATTTAAGTTTTTGAGGCTTCCAAAATTCCTCAGTTCAAGTTTCGAAAATATAGACATGATGCACACATGAAGCTAGCCTAGAGCACTACCAGCAGCTAGGGATGTGACAACTCACCCCCACTAAACAAGAATCTCGTCTCGAGATTCAAGCGTAGGGTAAGGGGAAGGGTAACGCAGACTAGTATAATCTTCACGATCCAGGGTGCACTTCATAAGAGCGTTGAATCAATCACCATCTTTGTCTTGTCGTCTTGTTCTGAGAACTCCAACTAACATGACAACGAGAGGAAAGGAAAGACCCTAAAAGAATCATTCTTCTCGAAGGTCGAACAACTCAGGATTAACTCACGGAATGAGACATAGCAACATCTCTCGAGCTGAGGGACGAAGCACACATCCATAAGAATGGAGTGAGGCAGATGACGAAGGTTCACTAGGTAGACAACAATTTCACGCTTAAGAAGGTGGTAAACGATTGTCAACGTAGCGAGAAGTTGAGTTTCCATGATGCCACAGCGGGACATCCTGGAGGAGGGTGATTCGTAAACTATTACCTTAAGTGGCAAAAAGAATTACCTTTGATATAGAGATCATTGAGACTCTCTATATCAGCCTAAGGCAAATCACAGCAATCGATTGGCGGGGGTCGGTAGAATGGCATACTCGGACTTGGATGATGTGGATTACCTTGTTGAAGACAACGCAATGGATAAATTTGCTTGTCACCGGAAATGGAGGAGACCCATGGTAGAATGGCACATTGGCGGTGCAAGCTGGGAACAAAATGCAAATGCTGGGAATGATTATGGTAACTAGGGAAGAACCCAACAATAGAGAGTGATTTCACGGTTTGAGAAGGTCATAGCATTGCCGAGGAAAACTGAGAGGAATCCAAGGTAGTGCTGATGATAACACGTAGCGCTTGTGCGTGCTCTCAAGAACTTGAGCATTTCCATAATCATCAAGGTTTTACCAACATCCGTGTCAAGGATCCTGGCAACACAACATACTACCATGATGAATAGCGATGGACGATGCAGATGCAAAGGAGGATAATACTTTCTCATATTTCACCTTAGCGAGCCAAGGAACAAAATCTGGACGATCGACCGAGAGACATTTAGCACTCCGCTTCTAATGTTCTCCTTGATGTGCTAGCGTATCCCATTCATAGATATGGTTTGATAACTAGAACATCAAGTAAAAGGTCGGACTTCGGGAACACAAAAATCCATAGGGGCAACTAGGGAGTAAACCCTACGAAATCCCTATGAGGAGGTGGCCAACTTCATCAATCAAGATATTATAATAACAGGTCTTCCGGCTGGGTGTGTTGGCCACGACATCCACTTTACCGGTTATCGCGCGACCAAGATTATAATTCTTGGGAAATATTCCAACCATCATATCTGCCTGAGATTCAGATCTGGTTGGTGTCAGGATATTCCAGACTCATCGAGTCTAGGAAGAAAAACGGAAAGTTTGCGACACAAATCGACGAGATGACGTTGCGGGATTCTCGGGAGATGAACTACGATAGCAAGCTCCAAAACATGAGCTGGTTCTGCTACAAACATGTGAACACGTTGTCCCAGACAAGCATGCCCACATGGTAGTCTTACAATAAAACACTACCGAGTTCTGGTTGGGAACCATCAGCGAGGGTATCGAAATCCCTACATAAGTCCGGATTAGCTCTTATGAAGGAACTCCTTCTCCTTGAACAAATCAATCAGTGGCTTGGTGTGCTCGGGACACCTATGGAATGGAGGTTGCAAGTCTCCGAACCACAGAATACTTCGCACGTATGCATGACTGATTTGGGATGATTCCAGAGGAAGCAAAACTAACTTTCTCAAATTCACGGCGGCAACTTTCACCAAATGCACGTGTATAAGAGGAAGTCACTCCTTACAACCGACATGCTTCATGAGCTAGCATGAAGAAATGCTTTCAAAAGTTTCCAACACTAGCTTAATGTTCAACAAAATCATGGAGGAGACAATGATGTTGTCGATGGGCTCAACAGCAATTCATCTGGATTTCCTTATCACTGGACTTCCACCATCATGCGAACACGGTGATAGCATTGGTCAGACCCAAAAGATATAATGGTGTATGCTCGAGGGATCAACCACGAGTAAGACAACATTACGAGCATCGTTGGTACTGATTTGACTTGACGATGGCCCACACTCAAATCAAAGGATTGATAAGACAATAGGTCCAACAACTGATCACAGGGACCAATCGATGAAGATATCATCTTTCTTCAACACACACTACACAAGAATATCCCTTTGGAACGAACTAAGTCAGACAAGCTTTTATCTTCCAACTCTCCAAGTTGTTGTGTAGCTTAACCAACTAGCTCAGGGATATCTAACACCGATTCTTGGAGAGAAGGTGGTTCATAAGAAACCAATTTGATCACGAGCTCAACATAACGGTCAGGTGACGACCTGGTGATACTTCCGAGAAGACATTCAGAAAATCACGAACCACCGGTATGTTACTAAGCTCGAGAACAATCTCGCTTTTGAGGGCAAGACGATATGATCAAATGAGTAAGGATTGGCACTATCCTAACTCACTGATCGGAGAGTGCACCAGAAATAAGGACTAGGTAGCACAATCAACCTTAGGGTGACGATTCAATAATCAACACGCTAAGAATGAGGTTATCGTCCATTTAACTACCAAGCAATGGAGTTGCTAGCAGTATTGATTTCACACGCCATGATTCATTTGTCGGCATTCCGGTTACAATAACACGGAAACCAAGAAATTATCAATGATGATCAGAAGTATTACTGCGTCAAGAATTCATAAGATGGTGTGCAATTCCCATGATATTCCTGATATAAAGATGGTAATACTTCAAGGTAGAACAGACCAGAAGCTGGATTGGCATTTTGATCTGCGGAATACAATTGCTTTGACCCAATCCTAGATATGGATGAGATTCTGGAGTTTGTTTCTCCTATTCATTCTGAAATAGAATGGCTTGGCGGACCACAAGGGTAATAGGCATCGACGAACGAATGCACGCATACTCTTGACTATCAATTGATAGGCGAGGGTCGGAAACAACTAAGATGGGACAACTCAAAGAAACATATAATTTTCTGAGTTGTGGATGCATGGATTAGTATGTCGAGCGAGACCAACATTTCTTCCAGATAACCCATGCAGAGAGGTAGGACTGGCAGAGCCACAATATATAATGGAGAACTCATCAAGAATAATCCTGTTGTGATATTTCAGTTCAACGAGGAACTTCTGCCATAAGTAGTTCATGGTATTTGGAAGAAGAAGATACCACGGACTTCAAGGACTATCGCAAAGGTTACTAATATCCTAAAGGAACTAGCAAACCCTATCAACATGAAGTAAGTAGAGTGAATCTCGGGTTCAAAACCCAGAAATAGAATGCCTACTAACTAATAACATCACGGGATGCTTTCGAGAATGATGGCCAGAATCATCACACTGGGACACCAATCATGGCTAAATTACTAGGTGATCCCCTAAGACACCTAGGGTCATAATAATATCTCCAACATATATGTCAAGGTAACAGAGTACCTCAACTTACTGATTAGTGTGGTTAATCTGGCCCAAAGGAACATTGAAACGGGAGGAAGGAATTTGCAAGTGCATCAGACTGTTTAGATACCTGAGATGACTCGGACAGCGTAACGGCTGTAAATGCTCAAAAAAGATTTGAGACATTCACAAAAATGGTGGCATAACCACTCAGAAGCACAATATCAAGGTTTGGAGATCAACAATTAACATACAGAGGTAGAAACTGAACTGAGGCTTAATCCAACAATCTATAAGTCTACGGATTAGTAACACGTGATCCTGATAGAAAGAAGAGAAAGCCTAGTTCTTAATCCCCGTAGAAGAGAAGATGATGACTCAGATCAGAAGGCCATGAGGTATAAGGAGTAAAAAGAGCCTGAAGTTTCATCCCACAATCAATTCCCCTACATATAACTAAAGAATTTCTAGACTCAACTTCGACCAGTTTGGCTTGGTAATCCTACAGGCAGTCAAGCTCTGATACCAACGCTGTCAGGACCCCGACTCAATGCCACATCGATCTAGCATGTAACACCTCATATCATTTTGCGGCCTCACGCACGGTATTCCCACGGGTGTCGTCTTACCTTTGCCCGGGACCGTTTGCGTCTTTTGGCACACGTATATGGTAGTGTCGCTAGCATCCATATGGTAAGGAGCCCGGGCTGACATGGCTAGTCGTAAACCCAAAGTGGCACAAACTTACAGGGACAGGCATCCATGACCCAACATCGAACGTGTCGGTCATCAGCGAGTGAATCCAGGCTGTAGCACTGGGCTAGCAGGACTCCGGTGAACCGGGCTGTAGCGGGCTAACAGGACTCCGGTATTCATCGCGTGACATTTCCCCGAAGGGACAGACACAGGAACGAAGAAGGACACATGCCGGCCAGCCTAAGTGTTCCGGAGCAGTAGCAAGCTACCATGGCTCAGTGGAAACACTAGGAGACATTTCCCGGTAAGAGAGGCTACTAAGGATAAACAACTAGATAGTCAGATCCCACACATACCAAGCATTTCAACAACATACACACAATATGCTCGATATGTGCAGATACAACATTGCTTCACAACATGACTCTACGACTCAAGTAATTATTTATTAGGCTCCGAGGAGCGAGGTATTACAAACATGAGTCTCATGACCCAACACTCAGAGCATACAAATCAAAGCACAAGCGGAAGCTAAACATGTCTGAGTACAGACAACTATAAATGAAAAAAGGCTGAGAAGCCTGACTATCTACCAGATCCTGCCGAGGGCACAAGATCGTAGCTGAGGTAACAAGCTAAACGTCGAAGTCCACGCGGAACTACTAGTGAGACTGAAGTCTCTCTGCAAAACATAAAATAGGCAAACGTGAGTACAAATGTACCCAGCAAGACTTACATCAGATCTATCTACATATGCATCATTATCGACAAGGGGGTGGAGGGGTTTGACTGCAGCAAGCCAGCTTTGACTCGGTGGCTATCCTGAACTACGACTGCAAGCAACTCTTTTGAGGTGGCGCACACGAGTCCACATATTCACCAACCAATACACCACTATGGATCCGCTCCCGTCTCCCTACGAGAACGCCATCCATAGCACTCACGCTTATCTTGCGTATTTTAGAGTATCCACTTTCACTTGTCTATGAACTATGCAAGGGGTCCAAGTTTCCATATCCGAGGAATCCGGCTATTCGAATAGATGATGTTAACCCTGCAGGGGTGTACTTCTTCACACACGCTTTCGCCACTTATCGCCCTGTACACGTCATGTACCTCGGCAACCTTCAAGCGGAAGCCGGGCGAGGGAGTCGGCCACGACCTGACTAACCGAACAAGTCTCTAGTCCAGGTTTATCGCCTATTCGGGTTCCATCCGCAAGGAGATCCGGTCGGGGTGTCGCTTACGGCCCCAAACGATGTGTGCAGGGTTCCCAAGCCCACCAACCGGGTGCCACTTGGTACACCGGGCCACTGTGCCTAGTCTGTCCCGAGCCCACCTGTACCGGGTGCCACTTGGTAGACTACTAACACTACCTACAAACACCAGAAACTAGTTGCAACTCCTGGACAGAGATCAAGTTGATTAATAAGTCGAGAGGGGCACTTAAGCATTCCAATGTGTGGTAGTAGCTGGTCATGGATCACAAACACAGAACTCAGTTCCTGAGGACGGCTGCAATGAGACAACCCACCATGTACTCCTACATGGCCTCTCACCGCTACCTTTACCAAATCGTGTTCACACAGTTAGCTCACACACCGTGGGACATGTTCACACGCCTCTGATTCATCCCTGATGAATCAGACCTGACTCAACTCTAAGCAGTAGCAGGCATGACAAACAAGCATAAATGAGTAGGCACATCAGGGCTCAAACAACTCCTACTCATGCTAGTGGGTTTCATCTATTTACTGTGGCAATGACAGGTCATGCAAAGGATAAAGAGTTCAGCTACCGCAGCAAGTAACAAATATATCGTTGTTATCCTAATGCAGTAAAAGAGAGCAGGAGCGAGAGAGTGGGATTTTATCGGAATGAACAAGGGGGTTTTGCTTGCCTGGCACTTCTGAAGATAACATTGAGTCTTCATCAGTGTCAACGATCACATCATCGGTATCACGCCTATCGAGAGGGGACAAATACCGGCAACATAGAAGGGAACACAATCAATGCAATGCACAATATGATGCATGATCATGACATGGCAAAATGAATGTGTTTTGAGCTAATGCAACTAGCAACAGATTAAATGAAGTTGGTTTGAATACAAGATTCAAATTCAAACTTCATATGTGATTAATCAAATGCCATTTAATTGATTTGTGCTAAACAGCAGCTAAAAGTTGTTCTAACATGCATGAAAATGGTACAGATGGATTCCTTGAATTTTTCTGATAATTTTTCATATATAAATTATTTAATTTGGAGTTACGGTTAATTTTCTATGATTTATTGAAGTTTTAGCTATTTTCTGAAATTTCCTGATTATTTTTAAATCCAGAAAATACTTATTGTGTCAGCCCCACGTCACAGTGACGTCAGCAGGGTCAACTGGGCTGGCTCGGGTCAAACCTGACCAGTGGGGCCCACTGGTCAGTGACTAGTGCTGGTTAGTGACAATGACAGGTGGGACCAGGTCAACAGCCACGTCAGCTTGGTCAAAGCTGACGTGTGGGCCCATGGTGGTTAGATTAAAACTTAACAGAAAAAGATAAGGACTAAATAAGGGCGTGGGGCCCATACGTCAGCGGCTCTGGGGAGGTTAGCTGGCCGTGATTAGTGCTAATCACGCGGCCACATCGGCTAGGGACGCCGGCGACCATGGCGACGGCGGGACCTCGCCGGAGTTTCTCGGGATGGTGCTACAGCCCGCGGCTAGTCGCGCTGAGGGCACCAAGAGGGAGCCCGTGCTCCCGCGCATCTAGGGGGACCCACGAGAGGGCGTGGGGTGGCCGGAGTTGAGCGCGGCATCGACCCCGGCGGCGGCCGGAGCTCGGGGGTTCGCGGGACCGGCGCTGCGGTGTGCAAACGAGACGGTTGTCGCGCTAGATTTACTCTACGGGACGTAACGAGTGCAACGGACGCATGCGTGGGACCAAAAGGTCACCGGGGCTTCACCGGCGACGAGCCCGTGCGGCGGAGCGTCTCGGCTCCGGTGGAGGGAGCGGCTGGAGCTTGAAATCGGACATGGGGTTAGGGGGAAACGAAGCAGGGGCTCACGGAGATCACGATGAGACGGTCGACGTGCTCGGGGAAGGCCTGGGGCGACGGGACAGCGACGGCGATCTCCGGCGACCGAAGCTTGAAGACGAGTCGATGCGGTCGAGTTGGGGCGTCCGAGCGCTCGGGGCTTGCTCGAGGCGACGTAACAGGCGGTGGCGGAGTTTGCAGACTACACGGGGAGGCGAGAGGAGCATGGTGGGCGTGGTGGCAGCGAACGACGGCGGCGGCTCTCTGTTCGGGCGAAGAACGAAGAGGGAGAGGGGAAGGAGAGCAGCGAGTGAGGGAGAGGAGAGAGGGCCACCAGGGGGGGTTCGTGGCATCGTGGTGGCGTGAGGGGGAGGCTCGGGAA
>NC_041389.1:53685114-53690575 GCF_002162155.2 Triticum dicoccoides
TGGGCGTGGTGGCAGCGAACGACGGCGGCGGCTCTCTGTTCGGGCGAAGAACGAAGAGGGAGAGGGGAAGGAGAGCAGCGAGTGAGGGAGAGGAGAGAGGGCCACCAGGGGGGGTTCGTGGCATCGTGGTGGCGTGAGGGGGGGGGGCTCGGGAACGCCTCGGTGGAAGCAGGAGGTGGCCGGGGCCTCTCGGGCGCGCGCCACGCCTCGCCTCTGTTCGTCCTCCTGGCAGAGGAGGAAGATGACAAGGGGGAGGAGGTGGGCTGGGCCGAGTCACTGGAGGAGCTGGGCCGGCTGGGCTGGACAGGTAAGCGCCAGGTAAGTCTTCTGCTCTGTTTTATTTTTTTCTTCTGTTTTGTTTTATTTAATTTATTTTGCCACTGTTTTGAATTTAAAATAATTCAAACAATGCCAAAAACTCCTCTGAATATTTTATATTGCTAGATGGACTCTTCCAAAAGCTTATAAAATATTTCAGGGGTATTTGAAATTATATTCTAATTATATGAATATAATTCAAATTCAAATAGCTAATGAATTAAATCCAAAGTCCCAAAAATAATTTCTTAAAAATGTTCAATATTTTGGTTGGGACCAGAACCCTTACCAAAAATTATCAAACATTTAAGAAAAGCATTTTGGAGCAATGAATGAGATTTTCAGGGTTTTTGCCCCTCTTTTATTTAAGTTTTTGAGGCTTCCAAAATTCCTCAGTTCAAGTTTCGAAAATATAGACATGATGCACACATGAAGCTAGCCTAGAGCACTACCAGCAGCTAGGGATGTGACACATTTTCCCTCATATGCGCCTTGACACTGAAGCTATTGCTGGACTGCCGTGCTTGCAAGAAGCACTTGACTGCTTTCGCGATGCTGGTCCACTTCATTTTGTGACAGACAAAGAACATTGGAATGAAGAGCTAGTGCTTCAATTCTATGCCACTCTGCACATTCGCGGCTACAACAGAGACATCAAGACATGGGTTCTCGAGTGGATGACTGGCAATGTTCATCATGAAGCCAAAGCTATGGACATCATCGAGCTTACTGGGCTAGCCACTCCTGGAGAACTCTATGAGCCTAACTGTCAGCTACACCGCAATGTTGTGGAGAGCATCTTTCATAAGCCTGAACCTAATATGAGCCAGATGCTGAGCATGATGAAGCCTCTGCCATCTGATGCTGAGTATCCCACACATTTCTTTGTTGAAGACCTTGAGTATCTGCCGCGCACCATATATCATATCATCAGGCGAACTCTATGGCCAGTCAAGGGACACTCATCATCGGCCAAGCTTGAAGGAGCCATGAAGACATTGGTCTTCTATATTCTAAATGGCATCAGCTTCAACACTCAGGAATTCTTCATCAGACAACTTGCTGCTTCCGGTTCTGACCTGTTTGGTCTGAAGTTTTATGCTCCCTGGGTCATGTGCCTCATCAAGCGACACTCATCTGTCGATTATCAACCCTCTTCTCGCAATCACATCATATTTCTGCCCGAGGTTGATATGTCAGTTGATGCTGTATACTCTGACCCTGCCAAGATGCCACTTTGTCTTCAGAACATTGAGCACCAAAGCTTCACTCAGCCTATTGAAGGTGTTCAGGCAGCAACAAGATTCTATCCACTAGCTGGTAACACCCGTCTGCCTCATAGAGCGCCAACTGAAGCTACTGAGAGTACCATCGCGCAAAGGCCTCGGAAGCGTTCTCGTGTCCTTAATGACCGAGAGCTTCTTGTGGCTCTTCATCAAAAGCAGGATAAGCATCATTTCTGGCTCAAGCGCCAAATGCAAAGCCTCTTGGTGGATGTCAACCGCATTCGCAACCTTGCCACCAAGAATGCCTTTGTTTCTCATGAAACTTGCCGAAGATCATGGAAGAGTTTGACCCTTCTCAGTGCTGAAGCTGATCTTCAAGATGATGGCTTCAATGAACGATTCCAGTTCGACTCCACTCCTCCAAGGACTGCTACCCTGCGTCGAACTCCATCTCTTGAAGACTTTGAATATTCCTCTTCTGCGGCAACAGTTAATGCCAGAGTGATCGATGATGAATATGACGCTACTTCACCACCTCCAACTACTACAGCACGCATCAACACTGCACCAAGCTTGTCTGCACCGCCAACCAACGACGACAACCCTGCTGTTTCACCTACTCATGATGACGAGTAGATGCTCTATGTCTTCAAACCTTTTTGGTCATTACTGATAAAAGGGGGAGAAGCGTATGAGTTGATAGTCTTCAAGCGGGTTCACATGGGCGGTTGCATTATATTTTGCTGCGTGCTTACAACTCTTGCATTTTGAAACATTTGGTTCTTTGAGTTGTAACACCTAAACTTGATGGTCGTCTGCTACTTCTGCTACTTATTTGCTTTGCGGTGATAAATTCCGCATGTGCGATGATAACTTCCGCACTTAGATCATTCCACAGACGTCCATTTTTCATTATGCATGTCATTCTTATTGCTATATCATTTCATGCACGATGAATTATCTTCATGAGTTGAAGTGGATCTCCACAAGTACAACCTGTCATGTGCATTTGCATTCCAAAAGCAAATTACTTATATGCACATCTTCAGGGGGAGCCCTTGCAACTTATGAAGACAAATTCCTATCCTTACATTTTCACATACTTTATCCCCGTTGAAAAATTCAACCAGTTTGTCATCAATCACCAAAAAGGGGGAGATTGTAAGTGCATCTAGTGCCACCCCTAGTTGGTTTTGGAGTATTGACGACAAAGTTGGTTGAGGGACTAATGCGTTTGTGAGAATTGCAGGATAACGCAGGTAGTGTCCCTCATTGATTCGGTTTACCTACCGGAGATGACCCCTAAAAATGTATGAAGACAGTGAAGACAATGGTGGTATGAGAAGATATTCATTTTGAAGACTATGACATGAGAAGACATTGAGTGAAGACTTTGAAGCGCGAAGACTGTGTGGATTCGCTGTTTCATTTTCTTCTTTGTTGAGTCATAGGAACCACCGTACTGCTAACTGGGGTCCAAGTGAACTAAGTCAGAGTGACTGAAGTGATGCTCAACCCAAATCCTATGTCTTCGAGCGAAGACAATGAGAGGAAATCTTATCCAGATCTGGATGAGTCAGCTTTGCTTGTAGCCCAAGTAAAGTTGCCGCGTGTGTTTGAAATCTGACCGTTGGAACACGTGTCAGTTCCTTAGTGACCCAGGGTCATTTTGGACAAATCAGATCGGGTTGCCTAGTGGCTATAAATAGCCCACCACCTACACCATAAATTGGTGGCTGCTCAGAGTTTGTGCACGGCTTTTGTCGTTTGAGAGCAACCCACCTCGAAGCATTTGAGAGAGAGAGAAATCCTTGCGAGGACAAAGCCCAAACACCCAGAGCCAAAGAGTGTTAGGCATCATTGAAGTCTTTCTGTCTGTGTGACCTGAAGACTTATTACACTTGAGGACTATGAATCCTCCAGCCGGTTAGGCGTCGCGTTCTGAGCATCCAAGAGTCATTGTGGATTGCCGGTGAACGAAGTCTGTGAAGGTTTGGAAGTCTCCCTTGAAGACTTACCAGAGTGATTGGGCGAGGACTGGGTGTCCTTAGCTCAAGGGGAATAAGGTGAAGACACGGTCTTCTGAGTTAAATCTCAGCCTCCCTAACTAGACGTACAGTTGTCACAACAACTGGAACTGGTCCAACAAATCCCGTGTCTTCAACAAGCAACTGGTTCTATCTCTTCCAACTTTACTTAGTTTGTCTTCATGAAGTCATTGTTTGTCTGTGTATCTGTTTGACTTCATTGCTTGACTACTATTGTTGATTAGCTTCATACTATCTTCCAACTTGATCCTTACTACCTGACTGCTATTGTCCTGTACTTTCACATCATGACATGCTTGACTATGGCTTGTTCAGGGTAGTTTATCTTCCGCTGCATATCAATTAGGTTGTTTCTGTTGTTTGTCTTCGTAACTTCCAAGTTTTGAAGACTTTCATAAAAATCGCCTATTCACCCCCCTCTAGTCGATAACTAGCACTTTCAATTGGTATCAGAGCAAGGTACTCCCTTGTTCTGTGTGATTCGGTTTAACCACCTGGAGTTTCAGCTATGTCGACTGCAGGGATAATCAAAGTCTCCGCTGCTTGCACCCGTTGTAGATGAACATAGAGCTTATCACACCCGATCATCATGTGGTGTCTTGGCACGACGAACTTTGGCAACGGTGCATACTCAGGGAGAACACTTTTACCTTGAAATTTAGTGAGAGATCATCTTATAATGCTACCGTCAATCAAAGCAAAATAAGATGCATAAAGGATAAACGTCATATGCAATCAATATAAGTGATATGATATGGCCATCATCATCTTGTGCTTGTGATCTCCATCTCTGAAGCACCGTCATGATCACCATCGTCACCGGCGCGTCACCTTGATCTCCATCGTAGCATCATTGACGTCTCGCCAACTATTGCTTCTACGACTATCGCTACCGCTTAGTGATAAATTAAAGCAATTACACGGCGATTGCATTACATACAATAAAGCGACAACCATATGGCTCCTGCCAGTTGCCGATAATTCTGTTACAAAACATGATCATACAATAAAATTTAGCATCATGTCTTGACCATATCACATCACAACATGCCCTGTAAAAACAAGTTAGACGTCCTCTACTTTGTTGTTGCAAGTTTTACGTGGCTGCTATGAGCTGAGCAAGAACCATTCTTACCTACACATCAAAACCACAACAATAGTTCGTCAAGTTAGTGCTGTTTTAGCCTTCTCAAGGACCGGGTGTAGCCACACTCGGTTCAACTAAAGTTGGAGAAACTGACACCCGCCAGCCACCTGTGTGCAAAGCACGTCGGTAGAACCAGTCTCGCATAAGCGTACTCGTAATGTCGGTCCGGGCCGCTTCATCCAACAATACCACCGAACCAAAGTATGACATGCTGGTAAGCAGTATGACTTGTATCGCCCACAACTCGCTTGTGTTCTACTTGTGCATATAACATCTACGCATAAACCTGGCTCGGATGCCACTGTTGGGGAACATAGTAATTTAAAAAAATTCCTACGCACACGCAAGATCATGGTGATGCATAGCAACGAGAGGGGAGAGTGTTGTCCACATACCCTCGTAGACCGAAAGCGGAAGCGTTAGCACAACGCGGTTGATGTAGTCGTACGTCTTCACGATCCGACCGATCCAAGTGCCGAACGTATGACACCTCCGAGTTCAGCCCACGTTCAGCTTGATGACGTCCCATGAACTCTGATCCAGCAGAGCTTTGTGGGAGAGTTCCGTCAGCACGACGACGTGATGACGGTGTTGATGGTGCTACCGACGCAGGGCTTCGCCTAAGCACCACTACGATATTACGGAGGTGGAATATGGTGGAGGGGGGCACCGCACACGGCTAAGAGATCAATGATCAATTGTTGTGTCTAGAGGTGCCCCTG
>NC_041389.1:53690949-53695113 GCF_002162155.2 Triticum dicoccoides
AGGTGGCCGGCCAAGACGAGGGTGCGCCAAGGGGGGAGTCCTACTCCCATCGGGAGTAGGACTCCACCTTTCCTTGTTGGAGTAGGAGAAGGGAAGGAAGGGAGAGAGGAGGAGAAGGAAAGAAGGGGGGAGCCCCCCTCCTTGTCCAGTTCGGACTAGAGGGGCAGGGGGGTGCGGCTGCCCTGGCCGCCCCTCCTCTTCTCCCACCAAGGCCCATTAGGCCCAATATACTCCCCGTGGTGTTCCGGTAACCCCCCGGTACTCCGGTAAATGTCCAAAACCTCCCGAAACACTTCCGGTGTCCGAACATAGTCATCCAATATATCGATCTTTACGTCTTGACCATTTCGAGACTCCTCATCATGTCCATGGTCATATCTGGGACTCCGAACTACCTTCGGTACATCAAAACACAAAAACTCATAATACCGATCGTCACCAAACTTTAAGCATGCGAACCCTACGGGTTCGAGAACTATGTAGACATGACCGAGACACATCTCCGGTCAATAACCAATAGCGGAACCTGGATGCTCATATTGGCTCCTACATATTCTACGAAGATCTTTATCGGTCAAAGCGCATAACAACATACGTTGTTCCCTTTGTCATTGGTATGTTACTTGCCCAAGATTCGATCGTCGGTATCTCAATACCTAGTTCAATCTCGTTACCGGCAAGTCTCTTTACTCGTTACGTAATGCATCATCCCGCAACTAACTCATTAGCTACATTGCTTCTAGGCTTATAGTGATGTGCATTATTGAGAGGGCCCAGAGATACCTCTCTGACAATCGGAGTGACAAATCCTAATCTCGAAATACATCAACTCAACAAGTACCTTCGGAGACACCTGTAGAGCACCTTTATAATCACCCAGTTATGTTGTGAAGTTTGGTAGCACACAAAGTGTTCCTCTGGTAAGCGGGAGTTACATAATCTCATAGTCATAGGAACATGTATAAGTCATGAAGAAAGCAATAGCAACATACTAAATGATCAAGTCCTAAGCTAACGGAATGGGTCAAATCAGTCACATGATTCTTCTAATGATGTGATCCCATTGATCAAATGATAACTCATATCTATGGTTAGGAAACTCAACCATCTTTGATCAATGAGCTAGTCAAGTAGAGGCATACTAGTGACACTATGTTTGTCTATGTATTCACACATGTATTATGTTTCCGGTTAATACAATTCTAGCATGAATAATAAACATTTATCATGATATGAGGAAATAAATAATAACTTTATTATTGACTCTAGGGCATATTTCCTTTAGACATCACACATAACATGCAACCACATATAACAGCGCCAAGTTAGAGGGAGCACCGATGATGGTGCACTAGGGGAGACGTGCTCATCATAAACACAGCTACGTTGAGTGTCTATGCATGTGTTGTCTTGGAAATCATCTTGGGGGGATGGAGGAGTAGAAACTGTAGAGGCCCTCCATTTGGAAGGAGCACCTTTATCCCTGCCTTGCTAACTTCTTTCCGCTTTATTGATTTTGAATTGTCAAGTAAAACCGACAAGAAAAATCAATAAAATTCTCTCTTCAAAACTCATTCATGCATGATACCGACAATCACTACTTTTATGTAAGGAAAACACATGATACCAGGATGAAATATGTACGAAAAATAGGACAACATGGATGTTCACAACTGTTTGTGTAAACTAAGCAGAAACCATTCCAACAAATAAGAAGCAACTCAAGCTAGACACCACATGAAAGATGCAACCAATATGTCTATGCCAAGTTAAAAGTGTCCCATCATAAATGGAATTTCAACAAATTAGAAGTAGCGCATGCTATAAATCATATGAAAGATGCAACTAATATCGCACTGCATATACTAAATGTGTCTCATCATATTGATTGATGTGGGATACAAAAAAAACAATAGTTTTATGTAAGGACATGCTTAATAGACAGATGTACTATGTACTAAATACAGGAATGCATGTCACATTAACAGGTATAATGTATAAGCTAAGCAGAATAGCACATGCAGTTTAACCAGATTGGAAGAATTACAATCTAGACACCATATGCAACATGCAACCACATATCACGCTGTCAAGTTAGAGCAAGCACCTACGATGCTAGTGTAGGGGAAATGCAGTAATCAACTACAGAGCTACGTTCACTATCTTCATCTAGCCTTGCTGTTTCTTGAGAATCATGTCGGGAGGCTGACGCTGCATTCTTTAAATGAGGAGTAGTCCACTTGCCTGACTGCCTCATCATAAGTGATTGATGAGGGATACGCAAGAACATTAGTTTGATGTAAGAACATGGTTAATACACAGATGTACTAGTATGTACCAAAAACAGAAAGGCATGTCATATTCAAAGGTATAATGTGTAAGCTAAGCAGATGCAATATAACCAAATTGGAAGCAATACAAGCTAGACATCCGACTGGAGTGGTTAGCATGATCATCTAGGACCTGAGAGCCTGGTGGGAGGAGGGCTGCTTCGCCACCATCGCGTCTTTTTAGTTGGCTTCCAGGTGATGCCTGTCTTTGCTGGGCTTGTCACTGGCTTGGCCAGTGCCCTGACTAGCTATTTGTCTTCTGGTGCTCACGGGATGGTGGTTCATGTAAAACATATATTTCCTTATCTTAATAAAGACTGACTTCAGCCTTTCGAATACAAGCTAGACACCATATGGAACATGCAACCACATATGACACCGCGAAGTTAAAGCAAGCACCTGGGATGGTGGTTCATTGCGAGCGAGGTCATCAACTCTAGAGCTACGTTTACTGTCTCCATCTGCTGACACTGCACCCTTTATAGCGCTGTAACATGCCGTGCCTACCCGCGTAGAAAGCTGGAGCAACTTCTCTCTTTTATTTTTTGCTTCTCTTGAGGCAGACTCTAAAATACCCTTGCATAAAAACACAATAGTGAGAGTATGGGTGAAGTGTGTGCAGAACTAGTGCACTGTAAAAGTAGCAGATAGCAGGTGGATGGAAAATAAATGACAAGGGACATATGATAGCTCTACAACATTGCATGGCAAACAAAATTAGATTCTACTCCGTATGATTTTGTAATATATGAGCACAAGAAATGCAGGTACTCCTCCAGCACACTACCACATGTGGTCATATCAAGATAACAGTCGACTAAAAATAAATAGGTCAGTCGATTTTTTTAATGAACTGTCTGTTCTATAAGGAACGAGCAAATGGCCTTCGTCTACCTCCCGCCAGTCACTGTTTACGATCTTTCTTGAACCGCCAGCGACCACCGGATCAGACCCCTGCCTCCGCCGCCCTGCCCTCCCCTCGACCTCACACCACCGCCATGCTTGGCAGCGCCTCCAAGCCATCCCTTTAATCCCGACCGACCTCCAGATCAGGCGCCAGTAGCTCTAGGCCCCACATGCCCCTAAGATAAACACTGAGGCCCTGCTTCCCCAGCATAATAGGCGGACTAGGGCCTGTTACGCCGGGGAATGCTTCTGTTAATTGGGAATCAACTGACCAGGAATTGAAATTCAGGGGGGTGACAGACCTCTAGCTAAGGTGAAATAGTATATGAGGAGAAACCTTGTGCATCACGAGTTACTAGGAACATCTAGTATCAAGAAGAAGCGGTCAACTAGTGTCTTCTGTGGGATGAATACCATGCAAGCAGACACGTAAGATTTGCATGAATAAGGGAAGAGGAGTACCCTTATCGGTTGCCAGTGTGGTCTCCTCCATATGTCACGGCGATCTTCTTTTTTCTCCCGGGGGAACCGATGTTTTGGAGAACCGTGGATCCTTGGACAAACCCATGGCCAAATTGTTGACTGTGTTGCCGTGGCCGTATATCGGCGGAGGGGAAGCAGATCCGAGGCGGCGAAGGATGGTGTGTCAGGAAAAACTCCGGTGCGGTGGACGGTGGCGAAGTTGGAGCGGGAGCGGTGAGGCGCAGGACGGCGTGGTTGAACTGGCTCGGGTACAAACGACTCGGCCTCGACTTCAACTGCTAGTCGTGGAGGGCGTTGCGGTTGAGGCTGTGGTGGACGACGATGTCGGGGTAGCGGCTCTAGCGTGATGGAGGAGGGCGGCGGTTGATGGGTGGGATGGGGTGGCGGACGGAGGACGCCGGCTTTTGGCGGCTGGTGGAGAGGTAGTTTTTGCGCCCAAGGAGTA
>NC_041389.1:53695430-53697359 GCF_002162155.2 Triticum dicoccoides
GGAGGGGGGAGAACCATGTTTCGGTCTAGGACACACTTGTTTTTGGCTTTTTTGAACAGAAGATGGGACGCGCTTGTTTGAAATTTGGGGAAAGTACAAACTTTGCCCCCTCTTAAATTTCGGACCTACTGCGTGTCAAGGGTAGGATGGTAATCCCAGGTGCCCCAAATAATGGGCGAGAGCGATTTCGGCCGCACGCATGTGTGCTTAGGCGGCCATTGTGTATGAATGTTTTTCGGAGGCGGTTGCGTGGCTTCTAGATGAAGCTACAAACCTACCCCGGTTTAGACCTTTGGACGTCGGGTCGGTAGGTTTCACGGGTCGGAGTTATTAGAAAAGTAATTTCCTTGAACTACCAAAAATTGGTCTCACGCGGTTTCGGGCGAGTAGAGGCTCTTTTGGCGCTTCGTTCGAAATTTTGAAACACAAGCATTCACGTTTAGAGTACTCTTGAACTTTGACGATTGACCTAAATAGACAACGTTAAATTTGACCTTGTATGTTTGAAAACCTCATTAAATTATCCACTTCTTTTTGAAATTTTGACACTTGAAAATCCTATAACTACGATTATTTTGGAATGGAGGAGCTAAATTTGAATCTATTTTGCAGATAATAGCATATGTAGTCGTGTACAAAATATGTAACCCCAATCTTTGCTCTAATTTTGCAGATAATAGCATATGTAGTCGTGTACAAAATATGTAACCCCAATCTTTGCTCTATTTTGCTCTAATTCACCCCATAATTTAGGTGTGATTTATAATGCCATGATATCAAATTCAAATAATTGAATGGACTTCATGTTGAATTCGATTTTTAAAATCCACCTTAAGTTGAATTCAAATGTATGCTAGTTCATAGGTAGCTTTTTATAATGTGCATTGTGTAACTTTCATATGTATAATGTGCTTTACACACACAACATGAACTATACTCACGTTTATATTCGATTGCTAAAGCGATGCATTGTCTGGAGTTCAAAATACTAACTATGTGAATCAATTGTGTCGAATAATAAGACATGCTCAAATTCGATAGAATCAAGATGTCTGATGGATCAATGACCTTTCCTTACGCGAATTGAAAATATCATGATCCCATCCTAATATCTGGATACAATTTATATCTTTAATCAATGTGTACAACAGTCTTTTACGTGTAGTTTCACTCTCCATCGGTGGTCTCTCACACATGCTCACACACTCTCTCCCGAGGTGTCTTTCTCGCACAGATGCTCTCGATATAACCCTCCCTCCCTCTCGTAACCATTTACAACTGTTTTCACTAACCTTTATCACAAGCACTCTTCCTCTCACAAGCATACACACGCACAATCCCAATCGACCCTTTCTATATACATAGACCTGCCTACGTGTCTCCTATACGCACATTATCTTTAGGCATGTCTCTCACACATTGTCTCACACCTCTCTTCCTAATCGAAGAGTATGATTCTAGCAGAGCATTCTATAGGATGCCCTTTAAAGTTAGGTTGGATGAATAGTAATATCAAAGATAAAGGGGTTACCTTAGTACGAGAACCTAGGGTTACAAATCCTAGCCGGCTTTGTCAGTGGACATAGAGTCCTTCACAATTATGCTATCTTTGTCTTGTACGACTAGTCATCCATGGGTCTCCCTAAATGTGTCACGGGCCAACCAATGTGGCGCAGGACGGAACCGAACGAAGGGCCTCACCTCGACCCACCGGACCTCACGCGGTGACACATCCTCTGCCCCCACGTCTTGTTATCTTCTCACACCCACACATACCAACACAGACACCACACACAAAAAATATATTCTCCTGGTGCCTCTATCCCCTCCCCCTTGCATATACACACTCAAGGGAATCTCTCGCCGTGACGTCATATTCGTCTCTCTCTCTAGACCACTCTCATTTCTCGTGCTATCTCTCCCCCCCCC
>NC_041389.1:53697659-53739726 GCF_002162155.2 Triticum dicoccoides
GCCTCTCTCGAATACGTAATACACACACATACCTCTCTAGGCCCTGCCAAATACATCAACTACACATTCACACATGTTACATCACGTACCCCATTGATCTAAAAAGCCCTCTCTTCACGTTTATTTTGCATACAACATTCCTTTTGAATAAAGTGTGGCCAAAAATTATTTTAGAATTTCTACATATATACAACATTACAAAGTTATATGGAGGAGTATGAACGCTAATTTGCATTGCATGCTGCCCACAATGATATTTATTCCGCACTGTGAATTTGTATATTTTTATACTATATATAAAGTTAGTCATAATAAAGAGAATAAACAGCATCTCTCTCTCCATCGCATACCCCCCCTACGCCCCTTTCACGTACGCACACAAACTATCTCCAGGTCCTCTAAAAGTAAGCCCCCAGCACATTCATGCATGTTTCATCTTTCTCTCGCGATATATACAGTGACGATCATTGTATTTGAAGCAAAAGCATGATACGTACATTGGACTTCAGAATCCACTCATTACAGTCACCATTTACGTTTTGTGGTTATTATACAGTCACGGGATCACCGTACAACTCTGTATTTGCTCAAGACACGACTAGTTGACCAGTTAAACGCTCCATGTGGCACCTCTAGTGTTGCATCACATTATCTCACTACCATCGGGCCCACCTGTCATCTTGTATCTACTCTACATCTACACTCTTATAAAATACACTCTTATAAAAAACAGAGTTGGTGATGATGGTGTGCCTGCCATCCTGCAATATAGGTGATCCGATTTATATCTGACGGATAGGAAAGAAACTATGGCAATTTTGCAAAAAGGTACCCACACACCTCTCCACATTTGTAAATAAGGCCTTCCCTTGTTCATCCTTTTCTCTCACAAGATAAACTAGTCATACAAATGCATCTTGATGTTACGTGCAACGCACGTGCATCTTGCTAGTAAGAATGAAAACAAACGACAAAAAAATATTGGACGGTGGTTCGAAGTCATGACCGCGGGCACAACGGACAAGGTGGCCTTGTATTCGTATGCTGAGACGTCTATTTTAACACACAGGAGCTGGTGTGGTGATTATACACCCACGCACGCATGCACACGAACTGCATGCACGCAACACTCACACGAACACATGCACCCACGCACGCATGCAACACTCACACGTACACACGCAGCCATGCACGCATGCAACACTCACACGCACACACGCACGCATGCATGCACACACCAGTACACCACATGACCAACACACACTCTCACGCTCAAGTGCTCAACCTACACGTGCATGCGCACACATCAGGCCTTGACAGACACATACACAACCAGGTGATTCCCGCGCACAGGTTGGAGTCTTGTCGCGCCTGCGTAAATTTGTGTTTATCTGACCTTTTCCCTATGAGAATTGACAGGTGGGACCCACAAGGAATGTGGTCAATTTAACTAGTTAACATGGTGCCACGCAGACTATTTGGCCGGTCAACAGAGTGCAATCCTATGCTGAACTGTGAGCAAGTGACCGTATAATCACCGCAAAACATATATAGTGACCGTAATCAGCTTATTCTGAAGTTCGGTGACCGTATTATGCTTTTCTCTCTGTCTTCCAAAACTACATCTCTACATGTTCTCACATGTTACATCTAACAACTATGAAATACAACACTACTACTACACTCTAACACAATAAATCATATGTGTTTTTAGTTTTACTAGATATCATATTGTTACTTAATTATTCAGTTTGCATACATTAAAATTGCCTTTTAAATGTATGGCCAGTATCATCTACCACGCGGGAAAAATCCCGCACTTTCCTGTTTAATCGGGTTTATAGTGATGGATTGTGCGAAACAACAAAACTATAGTACTATACAGTACAAGTGACAGTTCACTAGGCCGTCGTGTCATGTACTCCTCTATCGTAAGAGTGGAGCGCTTGCTTTCATAAATCTTCTAGTCCCTTTCGCCGACATCTGGGTCATCAAGCTACCGGGTCCACGTGCCATACCGGAATACAGTGTAGAACAGCCGGGGTGAATCACCCAGTCATGGCGCCGGCGTAGTAATGAGCAATGAGGCGTCAAATCACAGAGCTGCACCTTTCCCGCAGTTAAGTTGGAGGGACGAAGTAATAATGCTAAAAAAAGAAGTTGGAGGGACGAAGCAACCATCATTTCACTCGTTGCTGAATCCGCTTCTCCATCATCTTCTTCAAGTTAACCACGTGTTGCTTCTGTCGTTGTTCTGCCTCATGTGGGACGCGGATTGGCTTGGTAAAGCACTGACACGTGAGACCGCTTGTTAGCAAACCGCCAGGACAATGTCCTCTAAAAATAAGAAACCTCCCCCGCCATCCGCGCGGTAATCACCTCCTTTTTACTAATCTTGATTCTATAATTTTTTAGATCAATATAATTGAGATTTGTATAGATAGCACACAGGAGCAAAACCGAGTGGTACGGTTAAGGGCATCCACAATGTGTAGCCAAATGTGAAAATAGCTTTTGGCATCGTGGGAACCATTGTGGACGGTGTTGCCAAAGCCAAAAAGATGGAAACGAAGCTCCCTGATTGATTTATTGAAGGAATAGAAAAATGCACCGTATCTCCTCTTTCGCCCATGCTTGGACGCATGTACAGTATAGAGCATAGAGTATACTCCCCTGTACCTTCTATCACAAATCACAAAGCAGTGAGGCATCAAATCACAAAGCACGGATGAAGCAACCATCATTTGACTCTTCGCTGACTCTGCTTATCCATCGTCTTCTTCGAGAAACCATCTCACCGCACTAAGCTGGATGGACGACGCTATTGTGTACTAGTAGTACTAGTACATTTACGCATCTTTCTGTTCAACGGACTTCCTGGATGCAAATAAGGCGGTTGTCTCGGCTTGTAGGCGGCACTTGCGAATGACTTACCGTGGTCTCCCACAGTGGTGTTCTCCGTCGAACGCACTTCACCAAACCACAACGTTCGAGATATCGTCGACGTCACCGCAATGGGGAAGGAAGTCAATATAGTTACTGCCGCCATTTTTTTGTACACAAGGCCAGTATATCAAAACTACAATTTGCAAAAGGCCACTAACACTAATCGAGGCAAAATTGATGGGGTTTGCCTCGTACTAGCAACTAAGGACATAATCTCCCTTGCATGCATGCGGAAGTGAGAAGGTTGGTTTGCATGGCGCTACATTAATCAAGCGATGAGGAGTGAGATGGTTAGCTCTTTGGGCTTTGAAGAAAAAAATACGCATTAATTGACACGTGAAACGAGGATTTGTATCGATTAATCCCACGAAGGAAAACCCTGCCTTTCTTTTTTAACACTAGTACTCCTAGTACATATGTACTTATCCTGTTTGGGTCTAGGCCTTGCATTGCCATACTTCCCCATGCATTTTTGCCAAGCTTGCCTAAAGTTTTAAAATGAAAAGGAGGTACACTTGTGCACGGCTGTCGTGGTCGCATCGCACCCTCACACGGTCGCTCCTGCACGCCGTGTTCGCACCGCACCCTCACACAGTTGCCCCTGCATGCCATAAACCCAACCAAGGGAATGCACCCTCACTGTCATGTGCTGTCGCATGTGAACAAACCAAACTCAGCCATCCTACCGCTGACACATACTTTTCGTTCATAGAGTATGTTTATCCAACCGCATGTTGGGGAGTATCCGTATGGCCCGTGCGGTGGTCTGTTGGGGAAGAAGAAGAGGTGAGGAAGAAGGGTTAGGAGATGTAGGATATTCATCCAACCGCCTAAAATGGTAGACTGACCCAAGTCAGGCAACTTGCATAACAATATATGTTTTTACTCAGCAAAAGATCCATCAAAACAACAACATAAATAAAAACTATCACTGCTCGCGAAACGAGACTGCCTCGTCGTCTTTGGCTGCTGGCGCGAACCAGTCGTAGCTGCCGACGTGTGTCTCCGCACCGTGATTCTCCTCGGCCTCCAGCTACTCGTTCACGCGGAGCGTGCGGGCGCTCTACACGGACGAGAGCACCGCCTGGTTCAAGTCGAGGACGTCCGGTTCTGCCTGCAGGAGGGCCTCGATGGCAGCGGCATCCACGCACTTCGCGTCGAGTCGAGCCTCCGCCGCCCGGTTCAAGTCTAGGACGTCCGGTTCCGCCTGCCGGAGGGCCTCGATGAGAGTGGCATCCGCACGCTCCGCGTCGAGTTGAGCCTCTGTTGCCCGGTTTAAGTCCAGGACGTCCGGTTCCGCCTGCAGGAGGGCCTCGATGGCAGTGACATTCGCGCGCTCCGCCTCAAGTTGAGCCTCCGCCGCCCGGTTCACATCCACGACATCCAGTTCCGCCTGCAGGAGAGCCTCGATGGCAGCAGCATGCGCGAGCTCCGCGTCAAGTTGAGCCGCTGACTCCCGGTCCTCCTTTAGTATCGCCAGGTTGAACCGCTGGTCCGCCTGCACCATGGGGGACTCGGACGCCGGCACAAAGTCGACGTCCATCGTCTCATACCCATCGGGGGCCTTCTGCGCCGCGACCTCTGCCATGAACATTGGATCGGCTTCCTCCTCCTCATAGCTTGGCTCCAGAGAACTCGGGGATTGGCCCGCCGCAAAGCGAGCTTGGGAACGGAGCTCTGTGGTGCCGACCTCCGCCGCGATTTCTGCGTGGCGCTCCGGCGTCAGCAAATTGTAGTATGTGATCTTGCGGCGCACCATGGCTTTCCGGTGAACTAGGGGACGCTTGATGCGGGCTAGGAGATCGAAAGGTGGGGGAATGGGCTGGAGATTAGGTGTGGTTTTAGGGCAGTGGCTGGCGTAGGCCGAGCAGCGAAGGTTCTGGTGTGAATAGTGGTTCCGGTGACGACCGGTCAATCAATTTTTTCTATGCATCGCTCTTGTCGCGTTCGCGTTGTGGCCCGGCATGCTGGACCCTCCATGTCGCTCACCGAATGGAACGCGCTTCATCTTGCGTTATCGCTCGCTTGTGGTACCGCAGTTGAGAGCAAACCGACGTCCCTCCCCCTCCCCCGCCCGCATCATTTATACTACCACTCCCTCCGTTTTATGTGGAGTAAATAAAAACAGAGGGAGTATACTACGGATGAGGATCCCCTGACGTGGCTGAACCCATTGAGTAACTGACATGCGGGGCCTAGCAAGCATGGGGTCCGCCAGTAGGTGACTGAAAGGGAGGGTAAGGCAGGGATACCTATGTCAGAGGATCCACTTCCACTACTACTCCCTCCTTCCATTTACTATACAGGGCCTAATGCATTTTTCGAGGCTAACTTTGACCAAATGTTAGAGTAATAATATATGACATGCAACTTACACAAAGAATACGGTCAAATTCATATGTGAAAGGAGCTTCCAATGATATAATTTTCACATTATACATCTCATGTACTGTTAATCTTGTCAATAGTGGATGCAGTTTTGAAAAATGCAGTAGAGCATGGTTAATAATATAGCCAGTCGATGGCTATAAGGAACTGCCATGTCATCCATAACCATCATCTATTATATGCACTCATACAGTAGTGTGGGCTATAAGGTTGGCTATTTCCCGCAAAAAAATTATAATGTTGGCTATTGTATTAGTACTTTTTTCCATCTCCTCTCTATCTCTTTCTTCATATTTATTGTATTTAACTAGGAATGCGTATATAGCTAGGCACTTGCATGAGAGCTCACTCCCCTTAGGCTGGTTGTAATGGGGAGTATCATATACTAGTATCATGCATATGATACTAGTGTATGATACTACATCCGTAATGCATAGTATGATATGTTAGTATCATATAGGGCTATATTTATCGCCATGCATGACACAAAGTAGCACATCATTTAATATGATACGGCATCATGATATGATACTCAAGCCTCTCTTTCTTCATTTAATTCTATGCCACCTCATCAAGATTGGTTAGTTGGCATGCATGATACTACCTATGATACTCCCATTACGACCAGCCTTACTTTTTCACATCTCTCTCCTCCACATAGGCCCTATATAAATGGAAGGAGGGAGTACTACTATGAGCACTGCTACTCTAGTACAGATGTTGTCAGTACTCCACTAGTACTATTGGACAGGGAGCTTAAAAAAAGTTACTATTGGACTAGCTATACGTGGTGAAATCCTAGTAGGAAGAGCATGCGCGAGAACAAGCACATTCATGTGGTTGAAAACAAATTGGAAACCATCTCGAGTACAGATCTAGGAGTACGTACGAATCTAACAATATTGATTGGGCGTTGTTGAATATTGATACTTTTTTGATCAAAGTATAGATACTTTGACTACACATAAAACTTATATGTAAACTAGAAAGGATAGGAGGGAGTATATTATACGTTCAAAAACGAAACGAACATTGAATACCCTTTATATATGATTTGCGGATGCTATGATCACCGATTCAAAATTTTGAATCCGCCTTAGGTAGCACACATGCCCCCACTCGTTCTCTCTCGATTTCATCTCGGGGTCTGGAGATCGATTGAAAGAACACTAGGGTGGGTACAATACATTCGTTTCACTTATGAACGTACAATATACTCCCTCTGATCCCCACAGATCCCCCCCCCCGTAGGTCATTTCTATCCTGGAAACAGACCAAACATTTATCTCCTTGCACGACACGCAGTTGATCTCTGAACATCAATCAATCTCGTCAACATGTGTTGGGGCATGGACCGAATGGGATGTCAAAACTAAGACGCGAAGCGACACGTAGTGGAGGCAAAGTGAAACTTTAAACGAACCGTTTGTTTGTCTGCATGTCGGACAAATGACAACATTGGAAATACAAGCATGGTCTAGGCCCACATGCGAATGATACTCGGTGGAATGTTCAAATGAGGCATGCGGGAGGATGGACTCAACCGGAGGGCGACATTATCGATGGAGAAGAGGGTTGGAGAGGAATGAGAAATAAGAAAACACCACATGATTATACTTGAACGGCTCAGGTAAACAATAAGTTGTCTCACTTGGCCTACATAGTGAAAGGCCTAATGCACAACCCGGAGCACTGGCGCTCGAATATGGCTGGGAAAACAGGGAAACCGACATGTGGGGCACACATGTCAGGATGAAGTAGCGCAGACTAGTCAAATGGAGGAGCTGGCCCACGACCTCGTCGCCACCGGCAACCATTCATGTGGGTCGTAGGGGCCAACAACGTGGCGCAGCTCCAGCACCGCCTCTGGACACGGCGACCGCGGTGAGCGACACGCTCATCATCGCTAGACACAGTCGGTTTCGGTGTGCAGAGGGTGGCGTTAGTGCTGTGGCACGACCAACAGTATGTTTAGTTTGTGCCCAAGGTTGCCCCTTCAAAGCATTGGGTAGCCAAAATTTTGGTTGAGGTTTTGGTTGCCCATGATTGGCCGACATTGGCAAGAAAAATGAACTAGAGTTGGCTAGAGTTCATTGGCATGCCAAAAAATGGCAACCATCCAAACAAAGACCAATCTTTGGGTCATGACCAAAATTTTGGTAAGGTGCACTTTGGCCACAATCCAAACACACCCCAACACCCGGCTCGTCGAGGATGCATGGGGTGCTGTGATGCGTCCGCAGAGTGGTTTAGCACGGCTAACTGCATCCTCAGGACCTGAGACCATGCCGGGTCGTCTTGCTTTTTCAATGACATGCGGGGATCGCATGTGAGCAAAGGGCATCTCCAACGTTGCCACGACCGCAGCTGACTACCCTGGCACACCAAAAAACCTGGTCCCTCGCATCATCGCGCGGTGCGTTCCCAGTCGGCGCTAGCTGCCCGCATTCATGTCGTCCGTCCGTATGCCATCGTTAAGAGGCTCGGTGCCCGAGGAACCAACTCCGGCGACTTAATGACGCACCCGGATGCTTGGCCTCACCGGAATGCGCTACTTAAAGCGGCAACGCCCAGCTAACCTCCACACCATAGCGCATCGTCCTCCTACCTGGCACCACATCCGCCATGACCACAATCGCGAATGCTCTGCGGGAGAGCTTGTCTTCGGGGATGAAGCTCGAGGTTTCCGCCCTCGCTCAAGTCGCCTCTCACGACGCAATCGCGGCGTACCCGGACGCGGACGCGACCGCACAAGCGGTGGCCACGCCGGCGGCCGACGACGGGAGCACCGTCAGCAACGCGTCCTACTTGTCGTCGTCCAACGTCCAGCACCGCCGAGGTCGGGGACTCCTCTGAGGATGAGTAGGGCATTGGAGGTAGCAGGGCATGGTGTGCCAACTGGCCGGTCCATATCCCGTGTTCTACTCATCCTCACTGGAGACCGCACCTTCACTTCACGGGTCTTGAACTCCGCCCCCGTACATAGAGATCGCAGATGGAGGACGTCGGTCGCCGCCGTAGAATAGGTTTAGGGTCGGGTTTCTTTTATTTTTCTGTCCTATAAAAGTTCGAAATGTAATGAAAATCGGCCCTGTTTGCATTAATCTCGGTCGGTGTATATGAACTTTCACAATAATATAGTATATTGTAGGATTACTAGCTATATGCCCGTGCGTTGCATGGAAGATCAAGATCTTGTGGGAGAAAAGGATGAACGAGGGAAGACCTTATCTGCAAATGTGGAGAGGAGTGCGGGTAAATTGTCATAGTTTCCTTCCTATATGTTAGATATAGATCGGCCGGCCTATATTGCAGGATGACAGGCACACCATCATCACCAACTCTGCTTTTTATTGAACCGAGACAAAGATAACATGCGAAGTAAAATAAACACATAGGGTCTATACATACACAATTTATCTTAGGCACTCCAATAGTACGTCCACTGCACATTCACGCATTTCACATCCTTCTACATCTACAGGAACCTACGAAAGGGTTAACGTAAATTGCCTCTCTCTCTCCTCCCCTGATTTTCATGGTGGTGGGCCCCTCCCTCCCTCCCATCTACAATAAACAGCTCACACGTTTCACATTACGTTAATTTCGTAACTGTGATTACATAGGTGTAGCATTACTCGTCCTAAAAACCCAACTAAGCCAACCTCCCAGCATATAGCGCGGGAAAAGACCCGGCCGCGCCGTTTTAGTCGGGATTACCGGATTACTAGTAGTAGTTTCGATGGATCGCGCGAAGCAACAAGTTTTTTTGAGGGGGCGAAGCACCTAGTTTAAAAGGAAAAAGGTGGCACACTCACAGCACCCCTGTCGCGGTCGCATTGCACCCCACACACGTTCTGTCCTGCACACGGCTCACGCAAATGGAATGTGCTTTGGCTTGCCTCTTCCCTGATACGTGGGACTGCATTTGGAGAAACCGACCATGCGCCAAACTCCCCCCGACCACCGCATGAAAATCCTCCCCCTCCCACCCCAAAATTCCCCCCAAATCCTAGATTAACCCACCCTTCAGCCAACTAGCCAATAATATTCCCCAAACCCCCCTCCCCCCGTCCCCCTCCACTCCATTCGCTCCGCCAAAGCCGCCCTCCCCGCCGCGCCGATACGTCGGCGCCACGGTTCGTCGAGGGGATGCACGGCGATCCTCTCGCTCCCACGGTACGCCCTCGTAGACTGTCGTCCTCTAGCCGCGCCGCCACCGCTAGCGACATTCTTGTGGAGGCGCATGGCGGTCAGCGCCGCCACCGCTGGCGACGTTCGTGTGGAGACGCATGGCGGCCAGCTTCTCCCACGGTATGTGCATTCTAGACTGAGGCCCCGTGCATGTCGGTGTAGCGCTGAATGTTAGCTGATAGACACTGTTAATCTCACTGTTTGCCAAAGTAGTTTACGGTCAATATGCTCTGCTTAAGAAGCTTCGTTGCCCTGTTCTGCACTCAATCTGCTTAGCTGAGATGGCATGCCAAGGCCGACTAGTTGCTAAAATATCCTGCCATATATTTATTGTGACGTAGATTTCCATGGTCTAGTAGCCAATCTATTAGGTGAAATAGCTCTACACCGTTTTATACTCGATCTTTGTTGCTGCGATGGCCTTTGATAGTTTGATGGTTGTGTGCTTTGCCTCATTGACTGCTGAAATAGTCTGCCATAATTTAGCACTCAAATATGTTTGCTGACTTAGCTTTGCATATATTTTGTTACTTAGATCTGCTCGTCCAAATATGTTGCCATAGCTTTAGACATCGACCTAGGTTTTTTTCTGGACTTCATAAAAAAGCATATATGTTTTTCCTGTAATATCTAGTAGAAGAACTAATTTGTATGCCTAACAGATGGATAGGACTTGGATAACTTCTGCTCGAAGATTCTCCGCTACATATGTCGAGGGGTTGAAAACTTCATAAACTTTATCAGAGCTGACTACGATGGTCCGAAATCAGATGTGCTTTGCCCGTGTAGCAGTTGTATGAATTCAGTTACAAGACCCCAGTCAACTGTGCAAAATCATCTACACTTGTATGGATGTCGGTCACATATACTAGGTGGGTTCATCGTGGTGAAGTTGTGAACATCAATGTTATTGACTACGTGGAAGCAGCAGATCACCATCTTGATCTGCCTGATGCTCAGGTGGAAGAGGAGGAGGAGGTGGTGGTGGCGGAGCCAGTGAGTTTGACCAACATTGAAACAATGCTACGAAATGCTCGTGCATCCCATGAACTTTCACCTGCAGAACAAAAATGGTGGGCCTGCATGTTGGAACAATGCAACGTGGCTGTCACCCCAGGAAATAAGCTGTCAGTATTCTCAGCTATGGTCACCTTTCTTCAGGTGAAGACATCTGAGCGGATGACCAATAAATCATTTGATGCGATGTTGGATGCTTTTTGTAAATCTTTCCCAGATGCGTCTGAGCTGCCACACACCTACAGTAAAATGAAGAATTTCCTTTGTGTAGTTGGAATTGGATATGATATGATACATGTTTGTAAGAATAATTCTTTTCTGTTCCAGAAGGATTATGCCAACTTAAGTGAATGCCCGAAATGCAAATCATCAAGATGGAAAGATGGTGATGCTGTGAAGAGGATTCCTCATAATGTTCTGAGACATTTTCCAATTATACCAAGATTGCAGAGGTCGTTTCGTGATGCTGAAACAAGAGAGGATGTACTGTGGCATTCTAGGAACCAGGAGTATAGAGATCAGAATGTAATGAGCCATCCATCTCATGGTAGTGAGTGGAAAAGCTTCAATCATAAACACAAAAAGTTTGTTGCTGACCCGAGAAACATTGGACTTGGCTTAGCTTCAGATGGATTTAACCCATTTGGCTACCAGAGCGCCACGTATAGCATGTGGCCACTGCTTGTTATCCCTTACAACATGCCTCCAAATGTCTGCACCAAAGAATCAAACTACATGATGGCCTTGCTCATCTTAGGTCCAAAAAGTCCTAGAAAGGATTTTGATTTGTTCATGGAGCCTCTTGTGGAGGAACTTCAACAGCTATGGAGGGGTGTTCTCACTCGAGACCTATATAGTAGCCCACCAGCTGATTTCTTTCTACGTGTTGTTATAATTTGGTGCATCCATGATTATCCGGCTTTAGGCACTATGTCAGGGTGAATGACACATGGTTACAATGCATGTGTTCGCTGTGACAGGAATCTGCTGTCATACGCAATACTTAGCAAGATCTGTTACATTGGACACCATCGTTTCCTTGCTAAGGACAAGCCGCATCCTAGAAAATACCGAAGACATGTGTTCAATGCAAAGCATCAAAACCGTGATGCGCCAAAGAGGCTCACCGCCGATGAGTGCAAGTGGAATTAGAGAAGGTCAGGCATATTACACCAGGAAACCATCCTAGTAATGGTAGCGGGAAAATAAAGCGTGGCAGGGTAGAAGAGAGATTATTGTTTACCCGCAGGTCCACTTTGTGGGACTTGGAGTATTAGAAATATTTGGATTTGCGGCATAATCTTGATGTGATGCACATCATGAAAAATATATGTGACATCATTATCGGCACACTTCTTAATATTGAAGGCAAGACGAAAGATACCTTAAAATCTAGGATTGATTTGACACACCTGGGTATCAGACAGGAATTGCAAGTGCAAGATGAAGGTAAACCACAAGATATGGCACCAGCTATGTATGTCTTGGACAAGGTAAAAAGAAAAGAATTCTGCGAGGTCCTGTCACGTGTGAGATTCCCACATGGATTTGCTTCCAACCCTGAAAGGAGAGTCAGTGCAGGTGGAAACAAGGTACAAGGGTTGAAAACTCATGACTGCCACGTCCTACTTCAAAGGGTTTTACCTGTTATCCTTAGAGGATTGGGCCGCCCTAACTTATACAGAGCAGTTGTAGAGTTGGGACAATTCTTCAGGGAACTCTGAAGTAGAAATATCAGGATAGATACTTTGGAGCGTCTTAGAGACAAGATACCAACTATCGTACACGACCTTGAGAAGATATATCCTCCATCCCTCTTTGATGTGATGGTGCATTTGGCTGTTCATCTACCTGATGAGGCACTACTTAGAGGTCCAGTACAGTATGGCTGGATGTACCCTATTGAAAGGCGGCTAGGCACTTTCAAGGGCTCTGTTAGGAACAGAGCTAGACCCGAGGGTTCCATTGCATAGGCCTACATTGCTACAGAAGCGTTGACATTCTGCTCAAAATACATTGAAATAGCTGACCAGCTTAGCAAAGAGGTGGGTGAAGACAATCCCGGGCTCAATGTTTTTGATTATTCTGTTCGAGTTACAGGGAAGAGTCGACAAGAGGACAAACCTAAAGATTTGGACAATATGGTTTGGTATGTGTTGAATAACCGTCCTGAGGTACTACCTTATATCAAGTAATTAAGTGCTAAGTACTGCAGCTTATACATCGTAATCTACTAAACTTGCAGCACATTCTTATATATTTAGATGTTTGACGCAATCACTGTGTTGTGCAGCATCTACAAAAAGGAGTTACTGCCGCAAAATCCAAGAAACATTGACAAACTGGTTATGGCAGGATTTGCGAAATGGTTCAAGAGCCATGTAAGCTTTTGAATTGCATTGTCAGTTTTTTTAATATATTGAGTACATAAGATGATCAGCTTGTCTATTTTCTAACCATAGGTTAAGAAGATGCGGGAGGATGGGAAGGCAGTTGATGATGCCCTTTACTCACTAGCAATGGGTCCTGATACTCGGTAAGACATTATGAATCTTGCGTTGTTGGAGATGTGCGCTACAACACCCTTGCACGAGACGAAGGCAGGAAGACACAAAACAGTGCCATCATGAGCACGGATACGTATGACAAAGAGACAACTGAAATGTATGCTAACATAACAGACATTGTTCAGTTGTAGTATATCTCCAGTTTCGAGGATCATTGGTGTGTGGTTCTGTTGTGTTGTTGTTGGTATAACCTGTTTTCCAGGATCGCAAAACCCAGAGCTGATGATTATTTCAAATCCATCAATGTCAAGGCGGCGTACCAGACCAACGAGCCTTTTATTTTGGCAAATCAAGCAACACAGATATTTTTCTTGGAAGACACATTTTCATGTAGCGATGAGTGGAGAGTATTGCAAAGGTTTGAGAAGAGGAATTAGTTTAATGAAGTTGCACAACACGATGATGCTTACACTGCTCCTGATGTACAAGATAACACAGATGTTCCTAATATCTTTGAGAGCCATCACGTCAATGACACCGGCGAAAAGGTTGCCTGTCGTGCTATGGACATACAAGGGTTGATCAAGAAGAAGCCAACGTTCGAGGACGTTGAGGACGAAGAAGAAGATGACACCGTGGGGAATTACGATTCATACTGATACACATGGCAAAGATGTTGACGCTGCTGTTGCGGATGATGATTGCATTGCTTTTGTCGTATTTGCCTGTTAGATGACGTTTTTTATCTACTATGTGAAATTGTGTTTGCTATGACAACTGAAACCTGATGAACATGTTGTTTAGTATTTTGCTGTGAGAACGTCACTTGTTATGTATGCTGATTTGTGTTTGGTGATTGTATGATGACTAAAACATGATGACATTGTTGTTTAGTTGTACTCATATTTGGCTGTGAAACTTGAATTTGATGACATAGTTTGATGTTGGACTGCAATTTGCTCGATGTATTCGAATGAGAACAAAGCTGACCCGACAGGGCCTCTGCTAATTTATTTATTTATTACCAAAAGGTCCTCTGCTATTTATTTATTTATGAGCAGAAGGGGATACCACCTGATTTCCGTCAATAGAAATCATTAGATGTTCTCAACTCTACGCCCAGCTTGCTACACAGGTTTCATTCATTACTAGTTTCAGCAAAGTGCTCATGTCATAGCCACTAAATACATCATGAGTGCTACATACACTGTAAATAAAGAGACAATCATCCTACAGAGCACATCGATTTTGCCCATTATCTTCACAGGCTCTTTCATCTCCTCATTGTTGTCAAGGCCGTTCAACAGTTGTTGCTTGGCCATGATCAGAGGAACTGCATCTTTAACCTTCTGCTCTGCATCTTCCTCTTCTGTTGTTCCTTTAGTTACTTGTCCAACACCCCAACCTGCTGGTATTGGGATTCCTCAGCTAACCAAATAATCAGCGTAGTTGCATACCCCCACGTCAGCAACTTCCCAGAAATACAAATCACACGAATCTTCCCTTTTCTGCACGAATCAAATTGGAAGATCATCAACCAAACTATTAAAAAAATCAGCAACTGAAAGCAGCAGAACAACACTTAAACATATTATTACCCCATGATTCGGGCATTTGTAGAAGACTCGGCCAGGGTTGAGGATTGTGGTTGAGACGCGAAGGATGACTCTGCGTGATTTGCAGCAGTGGCACCACACCAACGGCAGCGGGTTGCGATGAGCAACCGGCTACGGTGCGCGTGTGGGCGGGGGTGTGATGAGACCCATAGGCGATGGTATGGGTGGCGACTTGGCGCATATCTGGTTGTTGCCTGCTAAAGAGGAGGTGGACGAGCAGCTAGTGGACATGGTTGTTGCGGCCAGAGCTTCTGATGCTAGGCAGAGTAAGTAGAGAAGAGGAGAAGCGAACGTTGGATATGTCAGTTTCATTACTTGCAGAGTAGCATAGCACCATATATAGTCATAGTCTAGGTTTGGATTCGAACCAGCTACAGGAGCACGTCTCTCTTTTTTCTAAAACTCAGCAACGTCTCTTTACTGGTACACTAGCTTGTTCTGTATGCCTTCTCAATTCTTTGATTTTCTTTCCCTTTTTTGCAAGGAAGGAAGGAGGACAAAATTGAGAGTTCCTGGGACTCGAACCCAAGACCTCTCGGTTGAAAACCAAGGGTGCTAGTCACTTATGTGGCGAATGTTCCCTGGGAGCAGGACGACGGACAAATGCATTTTCCTTGCAGTTTTAGTTTCGACACAAGATCGAACGGTCGCAGTTTCAGGAATGTTATCAGGCGAATGATCCCAGTTTTTCTTTTCTTCCTATATTTAAAAAAGTATGCTACTTGCTGTCGGCTTAGTCAACAAATGATTGTGCCAACCTTGACCATTGGATTGACATTCAACGTCTGTCGTGTTTCTTCAGTCTCTTCTTCCTCGAGCCGCCAAAGCCAAACCAGCGCCGGCGGGACTGTGCTGCCGCGCACGCATCGTGGCCACATCGCACCCAAAAACTCTGCGCATCTTCCGCGGCTCCTGTTCGTTCCCGTTCGAAGCCTCACCATCATCCTCCGCCTTGGTTCTATTGCCGCGGTGCCGCCCTCCGGTGTTGTCAACATGGTCAACAACCGATAGGAATAAGGATATGACTGTACAAGGTGAGGATGACAGTAGGGACCCAGCAGCGCACGCAGTAATTTTGTTTTTTGGGACGGAGAAGGGTATCAACTGGGTTGTGTAGGAGCTGTGGCCTGTCTAGACCAGGCTTTTATTTCATATGTTTAGCACATGACCAGCCCAGTTTTTTTTTCCTTTCTGAAAATGGCTAGCCAGCTATTTTTTTTGCAGAATAACCAACGTAAGCCTACTTGCTTTTCTACCCCTGCTGGGCCGGAAATATTTCAAGATGAGGAGGGATGCATTTTGCCAAGAAAATGGGCTATAAGTAATAAGAAATGGGCTATAAGTAATAATAAATGGGCTGTAATATGAAAAAAATACAGCAAAGAGGCAATAGTTCAAAATACTTTTTTATTTCGGATCTTGATATTTTAAATTTCATTATTTTTGTGCGGGTAAAATTTCATTGAATTTAAATTAAGGTATATTTAGTTTCAAAATTAATTTGAATCTGGCTAGAAATTTCGGGCTGTATGCTATTTGGGACAGATTTGGAGGCTGACTTATGGGTCTACTAGGTTGACGTGTACGAAAGGCTTTGTCAACATAGTCCACAAATGATTCTAGCAGCAGTGACAGTTGGATGTTAATCCAACGGCCGTGCTGCTTCCTCAATATCTGATCTTCTTGCTCCATCCGCCCAAACCAGCGCCGGTGTGACTGCCTGCTCCCGCCTCCCGTGGCCGGCTGTGCTGCCGCATAGGCCGCACCGCCCCACCCTACTTCATTGCTGGCCAGGCCATTCCTCTACTCACCCACACCTCCTGTTATTTTCCAGCGACAGCAGCCGGACCAGTAAACCCTCATACTCCCCACCATGTGGGCAACCATTGCCGAGTCTTCCCCGGATTCGTGTCGTTCCCTTCCTAGGCCTCGCCGTCGTCCACCACCATGGTGCTCTCGGCGCGGCCTGGTCAACATGGTCAATGAACGACATCCATCGAATGTGGACTGTACGTGGAGAGGCTGACAGCTGGGTCCATGGCCGCACACAAGGAAATGCCTCCTTATTACGCACAAAATAATGATTCCTCCACCTAACATCTAGGACCCACCGGAAGGGCCTCTGTATTTCGCGAAAAACGTGCCCCCCGCTGATAGGTCGGACCGACCAGCTATCTTCGCACGCAAGGAAGTGCCTCCTTATTACGCACAAAAAAATGAATACTCGCCCTGCCAGCTGGAACCCAGCATAGTGGGAGGCTGACTTGTGGGCCTACCAAGTTGATGGGGACGGAGGGCTTTGTCAACTTAGTCAATATGAACGATTCTAGCTCTAGTTACCGTACGATGTTCATCCAACGGCTGTAGCGCTTCTTCAACATGTGGTATTCTTGCTCCAGCCACCCAAACCAGCGTCGGTCGTGCCGCGTGCTCCTGCCTCCTGTGGCCGGCTGTGATGCCGCGGAGGCCTCACCACCCCCTACTACTCCCACCATTGGCCAGGACATCCCTCTACTCACCCACACCCCCTGTTATTCTGTGGCGGCGGCAACCTCACACCGCAGCTGAACCAGTGAACCCTCGTACTCCTCTCCGCGTGGGCATCCACTGCCGCGTCTTCCCTGGCTCCGCGTTATCCCCTTCCTAGGCCTCGCGGTCGTCCACCGCCTTGGTGCTCTCGACGCGGCGTGGTCAATGTCGTCAACGACCGACTTCCATTGGAAGAGTACTGTATGTGGAGAGGCTGACAACTGGGTCCACGGCAGCAGCAAGGAAGTGCCTCCTTATTACACAGAAAATAATGATTCCTCCACCTGACAGCAGGGACCCACCGGACGGGTAACCGTATTTCATGAAAAAAACATTTCCCCCCTGACTGCTGGGACCCACCAGCTACATCTTTGCACGCAAGGAAGTGCGTCCGGGCAAAAAAACGATTGGCCCCCCAGACTGCTGGGACCCACCAGCTACATCTTCGCACGCAAGGAAGTGCCTGACAGTCGGGACCCACCTGGTCGAAGCGTACGTAACATGGTCATTCTGGTCGCAAACGTGTACGTACATACTGGTAGATGTAGAGGCGTGCACATGTCGTAGTAGAGGCATGTGATACGTCCATTTTGCATCATGCTTTTATATCGATATTTATTGCATTATGGGCTGTTATTTCACGTTATGTCACAATACTTATGGCTATTCTCTCTTATTTTACAAGGTTTACATGAAGAGGGAGAATGCCGGCAGCTGGAATTCTGGGCTGGAAAAGGAGCAAATATTGAAGGCCTATTCTGCGCAACTCCAAAAGTCCTGAAACTCCACGGAACACCTTAAAATAAATAAAGAAAAATCATCGCCAAAGATGAAGGCCAGGGGGCCCACACCCTACTCACGAGGGTGGGGGGCGCCCCCCTTGGGCGTGCCCCCCTACCTCGTGGGCCCCCTGGTGGCTCTCCGATGCCCATCTTCTCCCATATGAAGTCTTTCGATGAGAAAAAATAGAGGAGAACATTTCGGAATGAGACTCCGCCGCCACGAGGCGGAACCTTGGTGGAACCAATCTAGGGCTCCGACAGAGCTATTCTGCCGGGGACACTTCCCTCCGGGAGGGGGAAATCATCACCATCGTCATCACCAACGCTCCTCTTATCGGGAGAGGGCAATCTCCATCAACATCTTCACCAGCACCATCTCATCACCAAACCCTAGTTCATCTCTTGTATCCAATTCTTGTCTCCAAGTACGGGATTGGTGCTAGTAGGTTGCTAGTAGTGTTGATTACTCCTTGTAGTTGATGCTAGTTGGTTTATTTGGTGGAAGATCATATGTTTAGATCCTATATGCACATTATTACCCCTCTGATTTTGAACATGAATATGCTTTGTGAGTAGTTACGTTTGTTCCTGAGGACAAGGGAGAAGTTTTGCTATTAGTAGTCATGTGAATTTGGTATTCGTTTGATATTTTGATAAGATGTATGTTGTCTAACCTCTAGTGGTGTTATGTGAACATCGACTACATAACACTTCACCATTATTTGGGCCTAGAGGAAGGCATTGGGAAGTAATAAGTAGATGATGGGTTGCTAGAGTGATAGAAGCTTAAACCCTAGTTTATGCGTTGCTTCGTAAGGGGCTGATTTGGATCCATATGTTTCATGTTATGGTTAGGTTTACCTTAATACTTTTGTTGTAGTTGCGGATGCTTGCAATAGAGGTTAATCATAAGTGGGATGCTTGTTCAAGTAAGAACAGCACCCAAGCACTGGTCCACCCACATATGAAATTATCAAAGTATTGAACGCGAATCATATGAGCGTGATGAAAACTAGCTTGATGATATTCCCATGTGTCCTCGGGAGCGCTTTTCCTATTATAAGAGTTCATCCAGGCTTGTCCTTTGCTACAAAAAGGATTGGGCCACCTTGCTGCACTTTATTTACTTTTGTTACTTGTTACTCGTTACAATTTATTCTATCACAAAACTATCTGTTACTACTTATTTTAGTACTTGCAGAGAATACCTTGCTGAAAACCACTTATCATTTCCTTCTGCTCCTCGTTGGGTTCAACACTCTTACTTATCGAAAGGACTATGATAGATCCCCTATACTTGTGGGTCATCAAGACTCTTTTCTGGCGCCATTGCCGGGGAGTGAAGCGCCTTTGGTTGGTGGAATTTGGTAAGGAAAAATTTATTTAGTGTGCTGAAATTTTCTGTCACTTGTTACTATGGAAAGTAATTATTTGAGGGGCTTGTTCGGGGTATCTTCACCCCGTCCAGTAGAGAAAAGAGTTGCTCCTCAACCTACTCAACCTACTGAACCTATTGAAAATGAAACTTCTTTTGAGATTCCTTCGGGTATGATGGAAAAACTGCTAGCTAACACTTTCGCAGGAGATGGAACAAAGCATCCTGACGAACATCTACGCTTTGTGGATGATATTTGTGGACTATTTAAGCTTGCAGGTATACCCGATGATGTTGTTAAGAGGAAGGCTTTCCCTTTATCTTTGGAGGGAGACGCATTGACATGGTATAGGCTATGTGATGATACGAGATCATGGAACTATAAAAGATTGAAATTGGAATTTCATCAAAAGTATTACCCTATGCATCTTGTTCATCGTGATCGCAATTATATATATAATTTTTGTCCTCGCGAAGGAGAAAGCATCGCTCAAGCTTGGGGGAGGCTTAAATCAATGTTATATTCATGCCCCAATCATGAGCTCTCAAAATTGACAATCACTACAGGAATCAGCTACTTTGCCGTCCGCCACGGACGGCAAAAGTGGACGGCAAAGAAAAGGGTCGGTAAAGAGCTACCTTGCCGTCTGCTTTTGGTGGTGGACGACAAAGGGGCCTTTGCCATCAGCGGCTGACGGCAAAGGGCATGGCTCTTTTCCATCTGCTGGCAGACGGCAAAGGGCATGGCTCTTTGCCATCTGCCGGTAGACGACAAAGACTGCAGGCTCTTTGCCATCTGCTGGCAGATGGCAAAGAGACCAAATAGGCATTAATTATGTTTCTTCTTATATCAATTCATTTTCATAGAAAATCAAGCACACACACACACACACACACACACACACACACACACACACACATATATATATATATATATATATATATATATATATGTATATATATATATGACCAATATAGCATATCCAACACATATTACCAATACTCATGAACACATATATATATCCAACACATGTTATCAATATATAGTCATGAACACATATATATCCAACACATATCCAACAAATATTACAAGGAATGATCTAAAACTAAATATCTATTTTCCTAAAAACTATCTTATTACTAAGATCTTTTCTGGATCTTCTTCTTTTCTTCCAACCTGCATAACAAAAACACTAAGAAAGAGAGAATGGGTTAGGAGTAGAAATGTAGCATTTCACTTGGTGAAATGCAATGCTGTAGGAACCAGTACTTGAGATCAAGATAATCTTAGTTAAGATCCTGATTATCAAAGTGATCTTAATTAGAAAGCCAAATAGAGTAAACCAATACCAAAGAGCCAAAGGAGAGAACCAGCCAAGGACCCAATCAAGAAGCCACCACAATTAGCAGTTAGTTAAATGCCAACACAAAGACCACTATCAGTACTAGCTCCAGGAATTAAGCCAACTAAGAACTAGTGATTAAAGCCAAAGATTAGACTTCATCACCACAATCAGTTTTGTCCAGTGACAATAGGTACATGTCACTGTGCAACGCCAAAAACAAAGCTCCAGGAGGAGATATACATCACAACCAGCCAACCAGACCAAGTCCCAACACATCCAGCCACAAGCAGCTTAGAAGAGGTAACCATTAAGGAGAGGTACAGAAGACCTCAAGGTATACTTGAGGGATTATCTGCTCAGACAGCCTGGAAGTGCCAAGGCTAGTTCATCACAGCAGAGGGATAGCCACATGTAAATTAAGCCTAAGAGAGGGGGGCTCAGACCAGCATCACTGCCCAAATCAGATGTAGTATCTATCTTATCAGTAGAAGACTAGGAAAGTAACAGCCAAAACCAAGTATAGCATCTGTTCATAGGCTATTAGAAAGAGACAAATTGGAATAGCCAAACCAAGTGGTATCTGTTCATATCAGTATTAGAAGTAAAATAACTACGAACAAGTGAGTATCTGTTCATGAGTAAAGTTACTGACCAAAGTAACAACTCCAGGATCAAATACACAGAACAGAGCAGTACAGGAGTATATATACTTCACAAATACACATAGATGGTCACTGACCAAAACCCTGACACAACAAGAATCCATCACAGAGAGCTCCAATACAAGTTGATGCTCATCTACAGCAGCTAACCACAGCTAATAGAGCCTCACATCCAACAAGATCAAATGCTACAGCTATGCGTTAGAGAGATCAGGAGGGGAGCAAGGACAAGCTCACCAAGAGGAGTTGTAGCCGAAGCAGGATGCAGCCACACCATCACTATGGTGTGACCAGCATCACAACCAACACCACCACAACAAGTCGGAGCTTGCCAGAGAGCACCACAACGGCGGCGCCAGAGAGAGCACGGGCACGAAGGCGCCAACCAGGGGCACCGCAGCACGGAGGCGCCACCCAGGGGCACCACCGCGCCATGGCACATCCAGCACCACTGGAGGATCCTCACGGCGACCAAACCTAAGTGCACATCCAGCAATCGACAGTACTGAGCCATAGACAGAGCAAGCGAGCAGGCACGGAAAAAACAGGGCGGAGGAGCGGGACTCACGCGCGCTCGAGCTCGTCGGGATCGGGATCTCCGGTTGCGGCCGCGGCGAGCCAGAGCAGCGCCACCGCGCAGATCCCCGGGGCCCACCAGCGCCCCATCCCCGCCTCTCGGTCGGCCTCAGATCTCCCATGGCGGGCGGGGCACAGAGGAGCTCGGTGCTCGGATCCCATGGCGGAGGCGGATCTCGAGGTTGGGGCGACCGGCGACGAGGCTTCCGCGGCAGGGCGGCGAGCTTGTGGGGAGGTGGCGGCGCGCGATGCGGCGCAGGTGGCAGCACGAGGCGGCGGGGCTCCTGGGGTCCAGTGAGGTGGCAGCACGCACCGGTGGGAGGAGGCGAGGGGGTGCAGTGGCGCGGGGTCGAGGAAGGCGGGGTCGGGAGGCTCTTGGCTGTGGGGCAGGCGTCGTCGAATCCCGCCGGAATCGGCCGGCGTAGCTTCTCGCAGGAGGGAGAGGGAGAGACGAGCGGGAGAGAGAGAGAGGGGTGGGGTAGAGATATAGGGGCGGAGAGAGAGGGGATAGAGATACAGGAGGTGGGGCAATGGTTTTTTTTACCGCAAAAAAAAAGATAGCCCCCTCTTTGCCGTCCGCCAGCAGATGGCAAAGAATCTTTGCCGTCCGCGAGCAGACGGCAAAGAGTGGGGGTGGACCGTTGTAGTATACAGGCATCCGGTGGCACCTCTTTGCCGTCCGCTGACAGATGGCAAAGATTCTTTGCCATCTGCCAGCTGACGGCAAAGAAATGACAGATGGCAAAGACCTTCTTTGCCGTTTGCCAGTTCTTTGACGTCTGTTGTTTGGTAGCTGATGGCAAAGACCTTCTTTGCCGTCCGCAAGCAGACGATAAAGATCTGGCAGACGGCAAAATCCCTGATTCCAGTAGTGAATTCTCCAGAATTTTTATGCTCGGCTTTCTAATAATAATCGCACCATGCTCGATATTTCTTGTGCTGGCTCTTTTATGATGAAGTCTATTGAATTTGGATGGAATTTATTGGATAGAATTAAATGCAACTCTGAAGATTGGGACCTCGACGAAGGTAAGGAGTTAGGTATGACACCTAAGTTTGATTGTGTTAAATCTTTTATGGATACCGATATTTTCCGTAAGTTTAGCACTAAATATGGACTTGACTCTGAGATAGTAGCTTCTTTCTGTGAATCTTTTTCTACTTATGTTGATCTCCCCAAGGAGAAGTGGTTTAAATATCATCCTCCCATAGAAGTAAAAGTAGCTGCACCTATTAAAGTTGAAGAAAAGATTGTCACTTATAATGATCCTATTGTTCCTACTTCTTATGTTGAGAAACCCCCTTTCCCTGTTAGAATGAAGGATCATGCCAAAGCTTCAACTGTTGTTCGTAAAAGCAATACTAGGACTTATACACCTCCTGAGCAAGTCAAAGTAGAACCCAATATTTGCTATTGTTAAATATCTCTTGTCTGATAATATTGATGGGCATGTTATTCAATTCACTGGTGAAACTGCTAGAATTGCTAAACCCTGTGATAGAGATAAACATAGACCTGTGGTAGGCGTGCCTGTTATTTCTGTTGAAATAGGAGATCATTGTTATCATGGCTTATGTGATATTGGTGCTAGTGCTACTGTTATACCCATTGGCTTATACAAAGAAATTATGCATGTGATTGCACCTGCTGAGTTAGAAGAAATTGATGTTACAATTAAACTTGCCAATAGAGATACTATATCTCCAATGGGAATTGTTAGAGATGTTGAAGTCTTGTGTGGGAAAACCAAATATCCTGCTGATTTTCTTGTTCTTGGTTCTCCACAAGATAGCTTTTGTCCCAATTTGGTAGACCCTTCTTGCGTACTGCACTTTATTTACTTTTGTTACTTGTTACTTGTTACAATTTATCCTATCACAAAACTATCTGTTACTACTTATTTCAGTACTTGCAGAGAATACCTTGCTGAAAACCGCTTATCATTTCCTTCTGCTCCTCGTTGGGTTCGACACTCTTACTTATTGAAAGGACTACGATAGATCCCCTATACTTGTGGGTCATCAGCGCGCGTGTAGCATGTACACGTACGTATAGCGGCCAAGGTGCAAGAAAGTAAATATGGCCACGTACGTACATACAGGTGGGGTCTTGAACGCCTACTCGCGCATACGTATGGCCAGGTCTCATGTACATGGCTGGGTCAGAACGGAGAAACTGTGTCGTCGTCGTGTTCATGGGGAGGCAACAGAATGCGTCATGTTCATCGGGAGGCAACGGAACGCGTGGGAGCCAACGGGCTTGGACGGAACAGCCGATGGAAACGAGTCCTGGCGTACCGCACAATGGAGGAAACGGCCTTGTGTTCGACCAGCCACATTCAAAATGGGATCTTGCTCATCGGGAGGGGTCTGGCATACCGCAAAACAGAGGAAACGGACTTGTTTTGGACCTCCTACGGTCGAAACGGGGTCCTGTTGATCGGGAGGGGTGTCGCGTACCGCAAAATGGAGGAAACGAACTTGTGTTGGAGCGCTATGGTCGAAACGGGGGTCCTGTTCATCGGGAGGGGTGTGGCGTACTGCAAAACTGGACTCACGGGATACTGTTCATCTCCACCGTCGACCTCCTCCAGCCTTCACGGGCTACTGTTCATCGACCATCGAGCTCCTCCAACCTCCACCTACGACTATTCATCAACGGGCTCCTGTTCATCCAGCCTCCGCCGCGCGCTACTCCACTGGCTACTATTCAACCAGCCCTCTCCACGGGCTCCTGTTCAATCACCCCTCCATGGGCTACTGTTCATCCAGCCCTCCTGTCGGTGTCAAAACCGGCGGATCTCGGGGGGGTCCCGAACTGTGCGTCTAGGCGGATGGTAATAGGAGACAACGGACACGATGTTTTACCCAGGTTCGGGCCCTCTCGGTGGAGGTAAAACCCTACTCCTGCTTGATTAATATTGATGATATGGGTAGTACAATAGTAGATCTACCACGAGATCAGAGAGGGTAAACCCTAGAAGCTAGCCTATGGTATGATTGTTGTTCGTCCTACGGACTAAAACCCTCCGGTTTATATAGACACCAGAGAGGGTTAGGGTTACACAGAGTCGGTTACAATGGTAGGAGATCTACATATCCGTATCGCCAAGCTTGCCTTCCACGCCAAGGAAAGTCCCATCCGGACATGGGACAGGGTCTTCAATCTTGTATCTTCATAGTCTTGGAGTCTGGCCAAAGATGATAGTTCGGCTATCCGGACACCCCCTAGTCTAGGACTCCCTCAGTAGCCCCTGAACCAGGCTTCAATGATGACGAGTCCGGCGCGCATGTTGTCTTCGGCATTGCAAGGCGGGTTCCTCCTCCGGATAATTCATAGAAGATTTTGAACACCAGGATAGTGTCCGGCTCTGCAACATAAGTTCCACATACCACCGTAGAGAGAATAATATTTGCATAAGTTTAATCTGCTGACGTATTTCGTGGCGTGACGTCACACCACGGCCAAGCCTTTATTCCAATTGTTTTTACTGTTCCACCTCAGCGTGTTTAGCGAAGCATTTTCCTTGGCACGTCTTGTCAAAGCAGAGATTGTGTCCCCTTATTCTGGGATTCTCATCAATACGGGCGTGGGTAACCCAACCGCGCCATTGATTACGGCACTTGGGAGATAAGAGAGTTTTAGCAGGCTGGTGGGGACGCATAGTTTCGTCCGTCCATATAAGGGGATAAGGATCCACCTTGTTACCTACGCCTTCTTCCTCCTTTGCTTATCCATCTCCGCGCACTCGAGCTCCAGCGCCCAAGTCCGCACATCTCGCCTCAACCATCCCCAGCCATGTCCAGAGCGGGAGGCAAGTGGATGGCCTCCTCTGTCATGGAGGGGCACATCAAAAGGTTGAGGAAAGCCGGATACCTGCACAACGAAATTGCGCACCGACTTCCAGACGAGGGGCAGCTCGTCCCCACCCCCAGGCCCCATGAGAGGGTGGTGTTCCTTCCCCATTTCCGCGGACTAGGCTTCCCACTCCACCCATTTGTCCGGGGGCTCATGTTCTACTACGGCCTGGATTTCCACGATCTGGCCCCGAATTTCATCCTCAACATCTCAGCGTTTATCGTTGTGTGCGAGGCCTTCCTCCACATCACACCCCACTTCGGCTTATGGCTAAATACCTTCAATGTCAAGCTAAAGGTAGTGGGCGGCCAGCAGGCGGAGTGCGGAGGCGCCATGGTGGGCAAGATGCCCAACGTCACATGGCTCGAGGGTACCTTCGTGGAAACCATCAAAGGGTGGAAATCGGGGTGGTTCTACATCACTGAGCCGCGTGACCCTAAATGGGCAGTGGCCCCCGAATTCAGATCTGGCATTCCCACACGGCTCACCTCCTGGAAAGAGAAGGGCCTGATATGGGGTGATTCGGAAGAGCTGACTAGACTCCAAACCTGTGTCCAAAACCTTGTGAACGAGAAGATCTAGCTCGTCAACGCAGTCCAGGTCATGCTCATCCACCGGATCCTCCCGTGCCAACAACGAGCTTTCAAATTGTGGGAGTTTGATCCGGCACAGCACCAGACCTTGAGCAGGCTCTTCGACACTATGTACGAAGACGCCTGGAGGGTGCTGTTCAAGGGCGCCGAGGCTCCCGCATCCGCTACCGAAGATCGCGGATTCAGCTCGCAGCGTCAAGCCAGCGAGGTAAGCTATTTTACCCCTTACGGGACACTTGTTTTTCATAGTTTGACTCTATGCGGGATCTAAACTCCCTTACCTTTGACAGGCCTGGCAGAAGAAGTCCGGGCAGGATAACTGTCCAGCTCCCTTACCAGAAGACCCAGCGGACGCCTGATTAACGGGGCTGTTGGTTCCAGCGCCTTACGTGGTGCCGGAGAAGAAGGCCAAGAAGAAGGCCACGGGAACTCGGAGGAGTTCCCGGCGCCAGGTGTTGTCGGACTCATCGTCCTATGACTCCGAGGTGGACTCCTCCCGTGAAGACGAGGAGGAGAAAAAAGAGGCCTCTCCCCCAGCGGGGGGAGAGAAGAAAAGGAAGGCTTCCCCAACGGGGGAGGCCGAAGGGTCCAAGAAGGGAAGGACCCTTCCTCCGGACTGTTCCACCAACGCCGACGACAGCGAAGAGGAGTGGCCCTGGAGGGCCAAGCCCCTGGCGAGATCGTAAGTGTCCGGATTCCAGAATAACTCATGATTTTTCTTTCGTCGCATAGTGTCTTCTAACACCGAATACAACCATGTAGCCCGCCCAAGGACGATCTCCCCGCTTCGTCGAGCGGCTCCATGGATTCGTCGGATGTGAATAGCACTTCACTTCCGACCGCCTCCTCCCCCCGTGACGCAGACGATGCCGCGGTGGAGTCCCAGAAGGGGCCCAACCAGGAGGAGGTGGTCCTGGAGGCGCTGCAAGGCGACCTCCCGGACTCTGGGCGCAAAGAGGGCCGAACCCAGAGGGCTCTAAGTCCGGACCTGTGCCGGACTCCGTACCAGAACCAACAGTGATTCCGAAGTCCGGCGGGCGGGCCCTTCATAAGAAGGGCAAGACTGCAACGCCGCTGGCCTCCGTCCAACCGGAGCCACCGGATAACTTGCTGGAGGTGCTTAACGGCGCCTCCATCGACGAGGAGCACCGCACCGTTATGAGTGCGGTGATTCAGAAAGTTCAGTCCGCCAAGAGCGGGCTGACTGAAGCCTATACCAGCCTTCTGACAGGCTTTGAGGTATGTAATTAAGATATGTAAAATAGTACCGCATAGAAAGTAGCCCCTGATGCTCAGTTCGGTGTTCGGAAAGAAAAGCCGAACTGAGGATCTAATAAGATATTCGCAGGAGTCTAACATAAGTATGTCAATATGGGAGTGCAGGCTGCGTTGTTGACTTCTGCCGCACTGACTGTGGAGGTCAATGTATTGAAGGAGAGCCTCGAGCGGTCCGAGAACGAGCTCGGCCTTGCCAAGAAGCAGCTCGAGGACAAGGAAGGTAAGAAATACCTTATTAAAGTAATACCTTATAGAAAAGGATTTGGTTGCAAAAAATGACAGGAATAACGTGAGTATTGCAGGGGCCACGAACAAGGTGGTGACCCTGAAGGAAGCGGTGTCCAAGGCCGAAAGCAATGCGGTCGCGGAACGCACCGAGCGAGAGAAGCAGGAGGCGCGGGTGGTGGAGGTGCGGTAAGAGCTCCAGGCTCTCGTGGAAAAACATGAGAGTTTGGAGCGTGACTCGAAGACTCGAGAGTCCGATCTTGCCTTGGCTCTTGAGAGTGCCAAAGCCGCTAAGGCCGAGGCCCAAAAAGCCCTCCAGGAAATTGAGGCGATAAAAAAGATAGCGACGGGTAAGGCATTCTTCATGCAAAGCAAGCATGTAAAAGTGAATTATCTGTTACTTACCCGAATCCGGAGCTCTCCAGGAGCGTTCGCAGTTCTACCCCATAGCGTGTCCGATGCTGCCGCGTTCTACCGAGCCGAGGAGGGGAGCTCGATGAAAAAGGTGTTCTGGTCTCAATATGCTGAGGCCGGACATCCGGTGCCCCTGAGCGACCAGCTGAAGCAGCTGGTCGAGCTCCACAAGGTGGCCGAACAGGCCATGAAGGGCCTCATATTTCGGCTATGGCCTAAAGAAGCCATGCCTGGGAGCTACTTCGGTCTGGTGCTGCGGCTGGTGGACGCCTGTCCAAGGATTGAAGTCATCAAGCACTCCGTCTGCATTGAAGGTGCCCGTCGGGCCCTTGCCCGCGCTAAGGTGCATTGGGCCAAGATGGACGCCTAGAAGCTTGTGACGGACGCGCCACCGCCGGGCAAGGAGTATCGCACGCCCGAGATGTACTATAAGGGTGTCCTGAAGGGTGCCCGCCTTATAGCGGATGAATGCTCCAAAGATGTAATTTTTGAGTAGACTCGCATTTTGTTATTCTGTGCGCTGAAAACTTTGTTAATATGCGCTAAGCAACGCTTGTTAATTTAAAATATTACCTTCTGTGCGGCCGTTTATCAAATCTGACAGATGGCAAGTCGGTGGCTTCAGCCCCCATGCCACGAGTGCTGGGGTGTTCAGGATAAACTTGAGCACTCTTATTCCCATTCTTGGGTCCTTCGAGGGAGGCGCTCAACACAACGAAGGAGGCAACCGGACTTATAATGCTTGAGCACTCCCACTTAGCCATAGAATTCTATAATTTTAAATTTCGGTGAAGCCCCTAGTGTTCGGAAGACCGAATTCGGGGTGCTATCCACGCCTGGGCCGGACAAAGCCGGCTCCTCGCTCTAAGCGGCATAAGTCTTTAGGGACTCGAAAAAACCTCTCGAACAGCGACCGGCTCTCTCCCTATCGTGACGGTCAGTTTTAGCTTTCTCCACTGAGGTGCTCAACCCAGCTCAACTGGGGCACAATCGCAGTGGTTCTCCCAGCGCTACCTTAGCCGATATAACGGAACGTAAGGTACCAAAACATGGGAGCCTGGCAAACCCAACTATTGACCCAAGACATGATTCGGAGCCGATGCATATAGTGCTATAAGTTCGGGGTGCCGCACTTGTGAAAGTGTTCGGACTTATCACACCATATTTTGGGGAACTTAAGCCCCTGGTGTATTTGGCCGTAACAAAGCGTACGGGTGCAACATGTCATAAGTGAACATATATAGATAAAAAAGGAATGCAATAATAGGAAAAAAAAGTGATGCATTGTTTATTCAAAAAATACTGCAACGAAAGCAGAACGATAAAAATAGTGTGATAAGCAAGGGATGGGACTATTTAACATGTCCCCCTCCAGGGGTAGGCTGTGGGATGGTATGTAAAACAGGTATAATGCTCGTAATAGAGACCACCTGGATACTCGACGTAGCTTTTCTACTTCTCTGGCTGTTGCATCGTGAGTTCGGCAAGTCTACTGCCGGACAGGGCTTCTGGAAAACGGAGTCCTGAGAATAAGAAAAAAAGAATGACACAATTGGGAGCCCCTGGTGTGGTTGAGCCGCACTCTGGGCATGCCATGGTCGTGCCCCTCCCCCTGTGCCCATGGTATCTCCAGAGCATAGTTATGTACGCGTGGTACTGGTCTTGCGATTTCGTGAGGGCTGGGGTTGGGGCCGCATTGCTACGCGTGCTCGGAATGTGCCAGGTGGTCTTGTTGTAGGTTACTCCGGGCGCGCTTGACGATGTCCGGCCGCTTAACAGCCGGACTCGAGAATTGCCTTAAGAGGCTGCTTTGTGCTTCCGCCGCGAGAGCCACTGTATGCTCCTCCGTTCGGAGAGAGCGTTCGGTGTTTTCATTGACCGTAATGACCCCTCGAGGGCCTGGCATCTTGAGCTTGAGGTATGCGTAGTGCGGCACCGCATTGAACTTTGTAAATGCGGTTCGTCCGAGCAGTGCATGATAGCCGCTGCGGAACGGGACTATGTCGAAGATTAACTCTTCGCTTCGGAAGTTATCCGGGGATCCAAAGACCACTTCAAGTGTGACTGAGCCTGTACAGTTGGCCTCTACACCTGGTATGACGCCTTTGAAGGTCGTCTTTGTGGGTTTAATCCTTGAGGGGTCTATGCCCATCTTGCGCATTGTATCTTGATAAAGCAGGTTCAGGCTGCTGCCGCCGTCCATCAGGACTCTAGTGAGGTGAAATCCGTCGACGATTGGGTCTAGAACAAATGCGGCGAATCCGCCATGGCGGATGCTAGTGGGGTGGTCCCTTCGATCAAAAGTGATCGGGCAGGAGGACCACGGATTGAACTTTGGGGTGACTGGCTCCATCGCATATACGTCCCTGAGTGCACGCTTCCGCTCCCTTTTGGGTATGTGGGTTGCGTATAACATGTTCACCGTCCGCACTTGTGTGGGGAAACCCTTCTGTCCTCTATTGTTCGGCGGCCGGGTCTCCTCCTTGTCATCGCTATGCAGCCCCTTGTCATTGTTTTCGACAATTAACTTGCCTGCCTGCTTGAACACCCAACAATCCATGTTGGTGTGATTGGCTGGTTTTTCGGGGGTGCCGTGTATCTGGCACGACCAATCGAGTATTCGGTCCAAATTGGACGGGCCCGGAGTAGTTCTTTTGAATGGCTTTTTCCGCTGACCGGGTTTAGAGCCTCTAAATCTGGCATTGATTGTCGTATCTGCAGTATTATCGCCGTTAATGCGGCACTTATGCTTATTGCGACGTGACCTGCCGTTGCTGTCCTTGGTATCCAAACTACCAGGGTTTTTGGTCAGGTTGTTACTGCGAGCTAGCCAGCTGTCCTCTCCCGCACAGAAGCGGGTCATGAGTGATGTGAGGGCTGCCATGGATTTTGGCTTTTCCTGTCCTAGGTGCCGGGTAAGCCACTCGTCGCGGATGTTATGTTTGAAGGCTGCAAGGGCCTCTGCATCCGGGTAGTCGACGATTTGATTTTTCTTTGTTAAGAACCGTGTCCAGAATTGTCTGGCCAATTCGTCTGGCTGCTGAATTATGTGTCTTAGGTGATCGGCGTCTGGTGGTCGCACATATGTGCCCTGGAAGTTATCAAGGAATGCGGCTTCCAGGTCTTCCCAATACCCAATTGATTCTGCTGGCAAGCTGTTGAGCCAATGTCGAGCTGGTCCTTTAAGCTTGAGTGGGAGGTATTTGATGGCGTGTAGATCATCACCGCGGGCCATGTGGATATGAAGGAGATAGTCCTCGATCCAAACCGCAGGATCTATTGTGCCGTCGTATGATTCAATGTTTACGGGTTTGAAACCCTCAGGGATTTGATGATCCATTACTTCGCCTGTGAAGCATAGTGGGTGTGCGGCGCCTCTGTATTGGGCTATATCACGACGCAGCTCAAACGAGCTTTGTCCACTGTGTTCCGGAATTGCTGTATCTGGCATGACTGTTGTCATCACGTATCTTGGGGCGCCCATGCGATCCGTAGATCGATCTTGTTTGTCTTGCCTTGTCCTCCAATATGTCTCGCAAGTCTGGCGCATTCCCCTGTGGCTTTGTACTTTTCGAGCAACGCCGAGGTGCAGCTTTAGTAGGGGGCCTAGAGGCCTCTCTGTCGCGGCCATGAGGTGGCCGGTCGGTCGTATTCTACGCTGGTGACATAGGTTTAGGTGCTTCCTCCTCTAATCAAGGTAGCAGCCTTCGTTTTGGGTAGCTCTGGGAGGGGCGTTCGAGTTCATACTCTTCGGCCGCAAGGACTTCAGTCCATCTATCGGCTAGCAAGTCTTGGTCAGCTCTAAGTTGTTGCTGCTTTTACTTGAGGCTGCTTGCCGTGGCCATAAGCCTGCGTTTCAAACGCTCTTGTTCGACGGAATCCTCAGGCACGACAAATTCGTCGTCACCGAGGCTTGCCTCGTCTTCGGAGGGAGGCATATAATTATCGTCCTCTACCTCTCTGCCTGCCGCTCTCTCATGAGGGCTGGCTTCTCCATCCTCCTGTGCTGAATCCTGCTGGAGGGGGTTGTCTTCGGCACTGTCCGGGGTGTTATTGTCTCCCGTGTCGGAATCATCGTTTTTGCTGTGGCGGGATTTAGAGTGGCGCCGCTGACGCCGGCGCTTAGGCTGTTTCTTGGAGGGGTCGTCCTCCGTTGTTCCATCGCCATTCCCATCCTTTGGGATGTGCACCATGTATATGTCGTATGACGAGGTGGCCTTCCAGTGCCCTGTAGGCGCTGGGTCTTGGTCGTCTCCTGCATCGTCGTCCATACCGTCGATGTCTTCGGAGTCGAAGTCGAGCATGTCGGTTAAATCATCGATAGTGGCTACAAAGTGGGTGGTGGGTGGGCGTTGAATTTCTTCATAGTCCGCATCCCAACCTTCCTGACCGTAGCCCGGCCAAGGCTCTCTTGATAAAGAGAGAGACTTTAGTGAATTCAGGATGTCGCCAAAGGGCGAGTGCTGAAAGATGTCCGCAGCGGTGAACTCCATGATCGGCGCCCAATCGGATTCGATTGCCAGGGGCGCGGAGGGCTCAGAGTCCGGATAGGAGTCCGGCACCTCGGAGTCACGGGCTTTGCGAAAGACAGGGTTGGTATTCGGCTCTATCATCGTAGAGGTAGCAGCCCCCGAGGCGGTTTCTAGCCACCCGTCCTCGATCGGCGCAGTCGGCTCCGAGCTAAGGGTCAGAGCGGACACCTGTGCGGCCTCCAGGGCACTATCCGGCAGCAGAGCTAGATCATGCCCATCATGACAGTGCGGCGTGCTTGGCTGTGGCTCGAACCCGTCGAAGATCAAGTCTCCGCGGACGTCGACCGTATAGTTCAAACTTCCAAATTTGACCTGATGGCCAGGGGCGTAGCTTTCGATCTGCTCCAGATGGCCAAGTGAATTGGCCCGCAGTGCAAAGCCACCGAATATGAAGATCTGTCCGGGGAGAAAAGTTTCGCCCTGGACCGCGTCGTTGTTGATGATCAAAGGAGCCATCGGGCCTAAAGGTGACGACACAGAGGAACTCTCAATGAAAGCACCAATGTCGGTGTCAAAACCGTCGGATCTCGGGTAGGGGGTCCCGAACTGTGCGTCTAGGCGGATGGTAACAGGAGACAAGGGACACGATGTTTTACCCAGGTTCGGGCCCTCTCGGTGGAGGTAAAACCCTACTCCTTCTTGATTAATATTGATGATATGGGTAGTACAAGAGTAGATCTACCACGAGATCAGAGAGGCTAAACCCTAGAAGCTAGCCTATGGTATGATTGTTGTTCGTCCTACGGACTAAAACCCTCTGGTTTATATAGACACCGGAGACGGTTAGGGTTACACAGAGTCGGTTACAATGGTACGAGATCTACGTATCCGTATCGCCAAGCTTGCCTTCCACACCAAGGAAAGTCCCATCCGGACATGGGACGGGGTCTTCAATCTTGTATCTTCATAGTCTTGTAGTCCGGCCAAAGATGATAGTTCGGCTATCCGGACACCCCCCCTCACCTCCACCGTCTACTGTTCATCCAGCCCTCCACAGGCTCATCCTGTTCATCCAGCCCTCCATGGGGTCCTGTTCATCTAGCCCCAACCGGCTCGATCATCGGGGTCCTGCTCGTCCAGAGGCAACACCACGGGGTCCTGTTCATCCACCCCCACCGGGAACTGTTCATCCAAACCCCCCAGCAACACTCACTGTTCATCAAGGGAAGGAGGCAGCAGGGTTTGATCGGCTTTAGTTAGTAGTAGTAGCAAAGGAATCACTCGGTTTCAGTAATGTAGCTAGTGCAATCGCTCGGGTTCAGTTAGAGCCCAACGCCTCGCACACACACGCGTACGTGTACGAGAGAAACACGCATCGCTCGGCCCCCGACCACCCACCGTAACCGGGAACTCCCCGAAATTTTCCTCGCCCTCGCTTCTACCACGGGTTTTTCCGTCATGGACGGCCCAAAGAATGTCATGCAGCTGCGTCTCCGGCCCGCCCAGGATGAAAAGCCCATCTTCTGTCATGATTTTTTGTCATAGAAGTAGGAGCCCACCACATCTATGATGATACCGGGTTTTGTCACAATTATCGTCATAGAAGTGTCATAAGTATGACAAAAAAATTCGTTCGGCCCAAAATGTCACGGATGTGTCTTTTTTTGTAGTGGTGACAGTGTTCATGAATTTGGCTGAAAGTACAAAGAGGAGAATTGGTGATGCGGATTACATCCTATGTCCATGTACTGATTGTGCCAATACAGAGTCACATGAAGTTGCAGATGTCCAAATTGAAGGAAATATGCTATTGGTTATTGACCGAGAATAGTTCTAGGTCATGTCTACATAGTTCTCAAACCCGTAGGGTCCGCACGCTTAACGTTACGATGACAGTTTTATTATGAGTTTATAATTTTTGATGTATCGAAGTTTGTTGGAGTCCCAGATGTGATCACGGACATGACGAGGAGTCTCGAAATGGTCGAGACATAAAGATTGATATATTGGACGACTATATTCGGACACCGGAAGTGTTCCTGGTGATTTCGGAGAAAACCGGAATGCCGGGGGGGTTACCGGAACCCCCCGGGAGTATTGGGCCTTATGGGCCTTAGGGGAAAGGAGAGAGGGTCGGCCAGCATGGGCCGCGCGCCCCCTCCCCCCTCTCGTCCGAATTGGACTAGGAAGGGGGGCGGCGCCCCCCCTTTCCTTCCCCCTCTCCCCCTTCCTTCCCCCTCCTAGTAGGAGTAGGAAAGGAGGAGTCCTACTCCTACTAGGAGGAGGATTCCTCCTCCTTGGCGCGCCCCAAGGGGCCGGCCGGCCTCCCCCTTGCTCCTTTATATACGGGGGCAGGGGGCACCCCAGAGACACACAAGTTGATCTAGGGATCGTTCCTTAGCCGTGTGCGGTGCCCCCCTCCACCATATTCCACCTCGGTCATATCGTCGCGGAGTTTAGGCGAAGCCCTGCGCCGGTAGAACATCATCATCGTCACCACGCCGTCGTGCTGACGGAACTCATCTCCGGAGCTTTGCTGGATCGGAGGCCGGAGATCATCATCGAGCTGAACGTGTGCTGAACTCGGAGGCTCCGTACGTTCGGTGCTTGGATCGGTCAGATCGTGAAGACATACGACTACATCAACCGCGTTGTGCTAACGCTTCCGCTTACGGTCTACGAGGGTACGTGGACGAACACTCTCCCCTCTCGTTGCTATACCATCACCTTGATCTTGCGTGTGCGTAGGAAATTTTTTGAAATTACTACGTTCCCCAACAGTGGCATCCGAGCCTAGGTTTTATGCGTTGATGTTATATGCACGAGTAGAACACAAGTGAGTTGTGGGCGATACAAGTCATACTGCTTACCAGCATGTCATACTTTGGTTCGGCGGTATTGTGAGATGAAGCGGCCCGGACCGACATTACGTGTACGCTTACGTGAGGCTGGTTTCACCGTTACGAGCACTCGTGCTTAAAGGTGGCTGGCGGGTGTCTGTCTCTCTCACTTTAGCTGAATCGAGTGTGGCTACGCGCGGTCCTTGCAAAGGTTAAAACAGCACCAACTTGACGAACTATGGTTTTTTTTGCGTAGGTAAGAACGGTTCTTGCTAAGCCCGTAGCAGCCACGTAAAATTTGCAACAACAAAGTAGAGGACGCCTAACTTGTTTTTGCAGGGCATGTTGTGATGTGATATGGTCAAGACGTGATGCTATATTTTATTGTATGAGATGATCATGTTTTGTAACCGAAGTTATCGGCAACTGGCAGGAGCCATATGGTTGTCGCTTTATTGTATGAAATGCAAACGCCCTGTAATTGCTTTACTTTATCACTAAGCGGTAGCGATAGTCGTAGAAGCAATAGATGGCATAACGACAACGATGCTACAATGGAGATCAAGGTATCGCGCCGGTGACGATGGTGATCACGATGGTGCTTCGAAGATGGAGATCACAAGCACAAGATGATGATGGCCATATCATATCACTTATATTGATTGCATGTGATGTTTATCCTTTATGCATCTTATCTTGCTTTGATTGACGGTAGCATTTTAAGATGATCTCTCACTTAATAATCAAGAAGTGTTCTCCCTGAGTATGCACCGTTGCGAGAGTTCTTCGTGCTGAGACACCACGTGATGATCGGGTGTGATAGGCTCTACGTTCAAATACAACGGGTGCAAAACAGTTGCACACGCAGAATACTCAGGTCATACTTGACGAGGCTAGCATATACAGATATGGCCTCGGAACACGGAGACCGAAAGGTCGAGCGTGAATCATATAGTAGATATGATCAACATAGTGACGTTCACCATTGAAACTACTCCATCTCACGTGATGATCGGACATGGTTTAGTTGATTTGGATCACGTGATCACTTAGATGACTAGAGAGATGTCTGTATAAGTGGGAGTTCTTAAGTAATATGATCAATTGAACTTAAATTTATCATGAACTTAGTACCTGATAGTATTTTGCTTGTCTATGTTTGTTTGTAGATAGATGGCTCGTGCTGTTGTTCCGTTGAATTTTAATGCGTTCCTTGAGAAAGCAAAGTTGAAAGATGATGGTAGCAATTACACGGACTGGGTCCGTAACCTGAGGATTATCCTCATTGCTGCACAGAAAAGTTACGTCCTGGAAGCACCGCTGGATGCCAGGCCTGCTGCTGATGCAACTAACGATGTTAAGAACGTCTGGCAGAGCAAAGCTGATGACTACTCGATAGTTCAGTGTGCCATGATTTACGGCTTAGAACCGGGTCTTCAATGACGTTTTGGACGTCATGGAGCATATGAGATGTGCCAGGAGTTGAAGTTAGTATTTCAAGCAAATGCCCGGATTGAGAGATATGAAGTCTCCAATAAGTTCTATAGCTGCAAGATGGAGGAGAATAGTTCTGTCAGTGAACACATACTCAAAATGTCTAGGTATAATAATCACTTGATTCAACTGGGAGTTAATCTTCCTGATGATAGTGTCATTGACAGAATTCTCCAATCACTGACACCAAGCTACAAGAGCTTCGTGATGAACTATAATATGCAAGGGATGAACAAGACTATTCCCGAGCTCTTCGCAATGCTAAAATCTGCGGAGGTAGAAATCAAGAAGGAGCATCAAGTGTTGATGGTTAACAAGACCACCAGTTTCAAGAAGAAGGGCAAAGGGAAGAAGAAGGGGAACTTCAAAAAGAACGGCAAGCAAGTTGCTGCTCAAGAGAAGAAACCCAAGTCTGGACCTAAGCCTGAAACTGAGTGCTTCTACTGCAAGCAGACTGGACACTAGAAGCGGAACTGCCCCAAGTATTTGGTGGATAAGAAGGATGGAAAAGTAAACAAAGGTATATGTGATATACATGTTATTGATTCGTACCTTACTAATGCTCGCAGTAGCACCTGGGTATTTGATACCGGTTCTGTTGCTAATATTTGCAACTCGAAACAGGGACTACGGATTAAGCGAAGATTGGCTAAGGATGAGGTGACGATGCGCGTGGGAAATGGTTCCAAAGTCGATGTGATCGCGGTCGGCACGCTACCTCTACATCTACCATCGGGATTAGTTTTAGACCTAAATAATTGTTATTTGGTGCCAGCGTTGAGCATGAACATTATATCTGGATCTTGTTTGATGCGAGACAGTTATTCATTTAAATCAGAGAATAATGGTTGTTCTATTTATATGAGTAATATCTTTTATGGTCATGCACCCTTGAAGAGTGGTCTATTTTTATTGAATCTCGATAGTAGTGATACACATATTCATAGTGTTGAAACCAAAAGATGCAAAGTTGATAACGATAGTGCAACTTATTTGTGGCACTGCCGTTTAGGTCATATCGGTGTAAAGCGCATGAAGAAACTCCATACTGATGGGCTTTTGGAATCACTTGATTATGAATCACTTGGTACTTGCGAACCGTGCCTTATGGGCAAGATGACTAAAACACCGTTCTCCAGAACTATGGAGCGAGCAACTGATTTGTTGGAAATCATACATACTGATATGTGTGGTCCAATGAATATTGAGGCTCACGGCGGATATCGTTATTTTCTCACCTTCACAGATGATTTGAGCAGATATGGGTATATCTACTTAATGAAACACAAATCTGAAACATTTGAAAAGTTTAAAGAATTTCAGAGTGAAGTGGAAAATCATCGTAACAAGAAAATAAAGTTTCTACGATCTGATCGTGGAGGAGAATATTTGAGTTACGAGTTTGGTCTACACTTGAAACAATGCGGAATAGTTTCGCAACTCACGCCACCCGGAACACCTCAACGAAATGGTGTGTCCGAACGCCGTAATCGTACTTTACTAGATATGGTGCGATCTATGATGTATCTTACTGATTTACCGCTATCGTTTTGGGGTTATGCTTTAGAGACGGCTGCATTCACGTTAAATGGGTTACCATCAAAATCCGTTAAAACGACACCTTATGAACTGTGGTTTGGCAAGAAACCAAAGTTGTCGTTTCTTAAAGTTTGGCGCTGCGATGCTTATGTGAAGAAACTTCAACCAGATAAGCTCCAACCCAAATTGGAGAAATGTGTCTTCATAGGATACCCAAAAGAGACTATTGGGTACACCTTCTATCACAGATCTGAGGGCAAGATTTTCGTTGCTAAAATTGGATCCTTTCAGGAGAAGGAGTTTCTCTCGAAAGAAGTGAGTGGGAGAAAAGTAGAACTTGATGAGATAACTGTATCTACTCCCTTATTGGAAAGTAGCTCATCACAAGAACCGGTTCCTGTGACGACTACACCAGTCAGTGAGGAAGCTGATGATATTGATCATGAAACATCAGATCAAGTTTCTACTGAACCTCGTAGGTCTACCAGAATAAGATCTGCACCAGAGTGGTACGGTAATCCTATTCTGGAAGTCATGTTACTTGACCATGATGAACCTACGAACTATGAGGAAGCGATGATGAGCCCAGATTCCGCAAAATGGCTAGAGGCCATGAAATCTGAGATGGGATCCATGTATGAAAACAAAGTATGGACTTAAGCCATTGAGAATAAATGGATCTTTAAGAAGAAGACTGATGCAGATGGTAATGTAACTGTCTATAAAGCTCGACTTGTTGTGAAAGGTTTTCGACAAGTTCAAGGGGTTGACTACGATGAGACTTTCTCACCCGTAGCGATGCTTAAGTCTGTCCGAATCATGTTAGCTATTGCTGCATTTCATGATTATGAAATTTGGCAAATGGATGTCAAAACTGCATTCTTGAATGGATTTCTGGAAGAAGAGTTGTATATCATGCAGCCAGAAGGTTTTGTTGATCCAAAAGGTGCTAACAAAGTATGCAAGCTCCAGCGATCCATTTATGGACTGGTGCAAGCATCTCGGAGTTGGAATAAACGTTTTGATAGTGTGATCAAAGCATATGGTTTTATACAGACTTTTGGAGAAGCCTGTATTTACCAGAAAGTGAGTGGGAGCTCTATAGCATTTCTGATTTTATATGTAGATGACATATTATTAATTGGAAATGATATAGAATTTCTGGATAGCATAAAGGGATACTTGAATAAAAGTTTTTCAATGAAAGACCTCGGTGAAGCTGCTTACATATTGGGCATCAAGATCTATAGAGATAGATCAAGACGCTTAATAGGACTTTCACAAAGCACATACCTTGACAAAATTTTGAAAAAGTTCAAAATGGATCAGGCAAAGAAAGGTTTGTTGCCTGTGCTACAAGGTGTGAAGTCGAGTCAAACTTAATGCCCGACCACAGCAGAAGATAGAGAGAAAATGAAAGATGTTCCCTATGCTTCAGCCATAGGCTCTATCATGTATGCAATGTTGTGTACCAGACCTGACGTATGCTTAGCAATAAGCTTGGCAGGAAGGTACCAAAGTAATCCAGGAGTGGATCACTGGACAGTGGTCAAGAACATCCTGAAATACCTGAAGAGGACTAAGGATATGTTTCTCATATATGGAGGTGACAAAGAGCTAGTCGTAAATGGTTACGTCGATGCAAGCTTTGACACTGATCCGGACGATTCTAAATCGCAAACCGGATACTTGTTTTTATTAAATAGTGGAGCTGTAAGTTGGTGCAGTTCTAAACAAAGCATCGTGGCGGGATCTACATGTGAAGCGGAGTACATAGCTGCTTCTGAAGCAGCAAATGAAGGAGTCTGGATGAAGGAGTTCATTTCCGATCTAGGTGTCATACCTAGTGCATCGGGACCAATGAAGATCTTCTGTGACAATACTGGTGCAATTGCCTTGGCAAAGGAATCCAGATTTCACAAGAGGACCAAGCACATCAAGAGACGCTTCAATTCCATTCGGGACCAAGTCCAAGTGGGAGACATAGAGATTTGCAAGATACATACGGATCTGAATGTTGCAGACCCGTTGACTAAGCCTCTCTCACGAGCAAAACATGATCAGCACCAAGACTCCATGGGTGTTAGAATCATTACTGTGTAATCTAGATTATTGACTCTCGTGCAAGTGCGAGACTGAAGGAAATATTCCCTAGAGGCAATAATAAAGTTATTATTTATTTCCTCATATCATGATAAATGTTTATTATTCATGCTAGAATTGTATTAACCGGAAACATGATACATGTGTGAATACATAGACAAAACATATAGTCACTAGTATGCCTCTACTTGACTAGCTCATTGATCAAAGATGGTTATGTTTCCTGACCATAGACATGTGTTGTCATTTGATTAGTGGGATCACATCATTAGAAGAATGATGTGATTGACATGACCCATTCCGTTAGCCTAGCACTTGATCGTTTAGTATACTGCTATTGCTTTCTTCATGACTTATACATGTTCCTATAACTATGAGAATTATGCAACTCCCATTTATCGGAGGAACACTTTGGGTACTACCAAACGTCACAACATAACTGGGTGATTATAAAGGAGTACTACAGGTGTCTCCAAAGGTACATGTTGAGTTGGCGTATTTCGAGATTAGGTTTTGTCACTCCGATCGTCGGAGAAGTATCTCTGGGCCCTCTCGGTAATGCACATCATTATAAGCCTCGCAAGCAATATGACCAAATGAGTTGGTTGCGGGATGATGCATTACAGAACGAGTAAAGAGACTTGCCGGTAACGAGATTGAACTAGGTATTGGATACCGACGATCAAATCTCAGACAAGTAACATACCGATGACAAAGAGAACAACGCATGTTGTTATGCGGTTTGACCGATAAAGATCTTTGTAGAATATGTAGGAACCAATATGGGCATCTAGGTCCCGCTATTGGTTATTGACCGAGAATAGTTCTAGGTCATGTCTACATAGTTCTCGAACCCGTAGGGTCCGCACGCTTAACGTTACGATGACAGTTTTATTATGAGTTTATAATTTTTGATGTACCGAAGTTTGTTCGGAGTCCCGGATGTGATCACGGACATGACGAGGAGTCTCGAAATGGTCGAGACATAAAGATTGATATATTGGACGACTATATTCGGACACCGGAAGTGTTCCTGGTGATTTCGGAGATAACCAGAGTGCCGGGAGGGGTTACCGGAACCCCCCAGGAGAGTATTGGGCCTTATGGGCCTTAGGGGAAAGGAGAGAGGGGCGGCCAGCATGGGCCGCGCGCCCCCTCCCCCCTCTCGTCCGAATTGGACTAGGAAGGGGGGGCGGCACCCCCCCTTTCCTTCCCCCTCTCCCCCTTCCTTCCCCCTCCTAGTAGGAGTAGGAAAGGAGGAGTCCTACTCCTACTAGGAGGAGGATTCCTCCTCCTTGGCGCGCCCCAAGGG
>NC_041389.1:53740075-53794103 GCF_002162155.2 Triticum dicoccoides
CCCCCCTTGCTACTTTATATACGGGGGCGGGGGGGCACCCCAGAGACACACAAGTTGATCTACGGATCGTTCCTTAGCCGTGTGCGGTGCCCCCCTCCACAATATTCCACCTCGGTCATATCCTCGCGGAGTTTAGGTGAAGCCCTGCGCCGGTAGAACATCATCATCGTCACCATGCCGTCGTGCTGACGGAACTCATCTCCGGAGCTTTGCTGGATCGGAGGCCGGAGATCGTCATCGAGCTGAACGTGTGCTGAACTCGGAGGCTCCGTACGTTCGGTGCTTGGATCGGTCGGATCATGAAGACGTACGACTACATCAACCGCGTTGTGCTAACGCTTCCGCTTACGGTCTACGAGGGTACGTGGACGAACACTCTCCCCTCTCGTTGCTATACCATCACCATGATCTTGCGTGTGCGTAGGAAATTTTTTGAAATTACTATGTTCCCAACACAAATGCACTTAGTCTCTAGGGGATTCATGGATGGATATACACATTGGACCAGACACGGTGAAGAGGAGGTCATGGATGAAGATACCCAGGGCAGCGAGATGCCAAACACTGATCAGTGTCACATGGATGTTGAATCTAACATCAGGGCAGAGGCGTCAAGCTACCAATGGAACACCGGAAAGCCGAAACACCTAGTAGAAAACCAAGACATCGACGCAGATGACGAGGATCTTGATATGCCAGATTTTGCTGCTATGATTGCAGATTTTGAGGGCCCAAAAAAGGATATGATTGGGTACAAGGATCTGCCAACCATTGATGTGGACTCCAAGAAAGAATTGTATCTAGGTTGCAAAAATAAATATTCCAGGTTAAGTGCCACCCTGGTGCTTCTCAGATTTAAAGCAGCAAATGGTTTATCAAACAAGGGCTTCACAGAGATGTTAGGTCTTTTCAAAGAAATTCTTCCGAAAGATAATGTGCTCCCCAGGAGCACGAATGAAGCGAAGAAAATTGTTTGTCCATTGGAACTTGAAGTACATAAGATACACGCTTGTGTGAATCATTTTATATTGTACCGTGGTGAGTACAAAGATTTATGTGCATGTCCCACATGCAAGCATGCACGATACAAGCGCATGAGAGCAAAGGAAAAGTACAAATTGGACGACGATATCAAGACAGGAATCCGATCAAGGTTGTTTGGTACCTGCCTTTAATTCCAAGGTTGAGGCGTTTGTTTTCAAACCCTAGAGAGGCAAAGAGGTTGCGGTGGCATCATCATCAGCAAATTGCGGATAGGTTTATGAGGCACCCGAAAGATGGGGCTCAGTGGGAATTAATCGACAAAAAGTTTGAAAATTTTGCCAAGGATCCTAGAAGTATCCTATGCTTCTTCTGCTTCTTCTGCGCTGAGTTTGTTAGGTTTTCGTATCCTCTGCTTCTTCTTTTCGGTAGAGGCTTTGGCGCCGGTATCTTCCCCGCCGGTCTCAGCACCGCCATCGGTCTCGACGTCAGTACCATCATCGAGGCCGCCCTACAGACAAAAAGTCAAGGTATTGTCGTTCACCCTCATAATCCATCTCGTCTGCATCGTGGTCTCTTCGTTGTTCGACATGTTTCCTACGATTAAGTCTCCTCGTTTAATTATAAAACTATAATAAAATGGGAAATGACAAAAAAAAAGGTCTATGGTTTGTCGGAATGCCATTTCATTCCTGTCGCAGCAAATCTCAACACTCGATATGCCTACTTTCTAGCACAAGTCATGCCAAAATTCACGGGAATTTTTTCTATGACCTTTGCTAAAAGTGGACATATTGAGCGCCTGAAATTCACTGGAATGGAAATGAATCAACATCCGGTGAAACATAGGCCACTCGGATCATTTACCCGCACATAACCATGATTTTCCAAATACCACATGTCCAAATTCCAAACATCACATGTCCAAATCACATGTCCACATATCAAATGTCCACTTCAAATTTGCATATAACAGCAAGAAAAATATAGAACTTGAAACTAAATTCAGCCTACCTAAATTTCTGTCTTAATTTGAAGCATAGCTAAATTTCTGTCCTAATTTGAAAACCTAGTTAATTTCCTACTAATTAACTAGGTTCATACTACCTAATCTGTCCTAGGGTAAGTACTAATTCACATAGGGTTAATTAATTCTACTTTATATTTAAATAACAACAATTGCTTTAACTAAAAAAATTAAATACCTAGAATTCTGTTAACTACACCTAAAATACCTAGAATTCATTTAACCCATAATAATTCTGGTTTTTTAACTAGGGTTCATACCAACTAAGTACCACTTGAAAGAAGCCTAGGGTTCATACTAATTCATACTAACTAGCACTAAATGGCTAGGGTTCATATTAACAGAGAGAGAGAGAGAGAGAGCAGAGAGCAGAGAAGAGGGGAGGGGAGAGGGCTTACAGAGGGCAGAGAGAGGTGGGGTCGGGGGAGACGGCGCGGCACCGAGGCGAGGCGGGGTCGGGGGAGATGACGACTCCGGCGAGGGCGAGGGAGAGGGAGACGGCACGGCACCGAGGCGAGGCGGGGTCGGGGGGACGACGACTGCGACGAGGTCGAGGGAGAGGGCAGGACTCCAGCGAGGTCGAGGGCGAGGGCAGGGCTCCGGCGCTCGAGGCAGGGGCGCGACGAGGGCATAGGCTCCGGCTACGATGAGGGGGGAGAGAGAGTGGGGATTTGGGGGAAGAAGCAGAGGCGGGAAGCTCGCGGGAGGTGGAGGGGGGGTTAAGTCAACATAGCAGTAGGACATTTCCTCAAAATGCGCTATAGCTAAGGTAGCAGCGTGTTTTACCAAACAGCACTACTGCTATCACCCGTAGCTATAGCGCGTTTTGCCGAACAGCGCTACTACTATCCAACGTAACTACAACGCTTTTCCCGAAAAACGCTACTGCTATCACCAGTAACTATAGCAGTTTTCCTATTTGTTTCTTCTATTTTATTTTCTCTTCCTTTTCTTTTCTTTTCCATTTTTCCCGAGAGCAGGAACGAAAGGAAGGTGATACAATGTATATAACTAAGGCGATATATATTGCATCATTGGATGGTTAAGTATGTATACAAAATAGGAACATATATATTACATCATTTGACCCATGCATAATGGTTAAGCGTGTACATAGAATAGGAACATATATATTACATCATTTGACCGATAATGGTTTCTCAACGTCGACGTTTTTATTTTGAGTGAGCTTCTTTCCCTTCTTGTTCATTGACGAATAATTGAGCCCCTCATTGTGACATTTCCTTTTCCATGGAGTACGATCTTTCTTAGGTAATGTAGTATTGATTCTTCTTTTGACGTATACTTCATCGTCATCGTCATCGTCATCTTCCCTCATTGGGTTGCTGTACTGGTCGTAGTCTTCCTCATTGGCGCCTCCATCCATTCCAATGATATTTCTTTTGCCTCTCCTCACGACAACATGCCCGGGATTGCTCGGGTTGGTTATGAAGAAGCATTGTGTCACGTGCTTAGCGTGTACCCATGGCTCGTTGCTACGTCTTGAGCTTGCATTGGTTTTCCTCGAAGAGGAGAGGGTGATGCAGCAATAGTAGCGTAAGTATTTCCCTCAGTTTTTGAGAACCAAGGTATCAATCTAGTAGGAGGCTCCTCAAAAGTCCCACGCACCTACACAAACAAACTGAGGACTCGCAACCAACGCAATAAAGGGGTTGTCAATCCCTTCACGGCCACTTGCGAAAGTGAGATCTAATAAAGATAGTATGATAAGATAAATATATTTTTGGTATTTTATAATATAGATGCAAAAAGTAAAGATGCAAATAAAAGTAGATTGAAAGCAAATATGATAAGAGATAGACCCGGGGGCCATAGGTTTCACTAGAGGCTTCTCTAAAGATAGCATAAGTATTACGGTGGGTGAACAAATTACTGTTGAGCAATTGATAGAAAAGTGCATAGTTATGAGATTATCTAGGCATGATCATGTATATAGGCATCACCTCCATAACAAGTAGACCGACTCCTGCCTGCATCTACTACTATTACTCCATAGATCGACCGACTCCTGCCTGCATCTAGAGTATTAAGTTCATAAGAACAGAGTAATGCATTAAGCAAGATGACATGTTGTAGAGGGATAAACTCATGCAATATGATATAAACCCCATCTTGTAATCCTCGATGGCAACAATACAATACGTGCCTTGCGACCCTTTATTTCACTGGGTAAGGACGCCGCAAGATTGAACCCAAAGCTAAGCACTTCTCCCATGGCAAGAAAGATCAATCTAGTAGGCCGAACCAAACTGATAGTTTGAAGAGACTTGCAAAGATAACTCAATCATACATAAAAGAATTCAGAGAATATTCAAATATTATTCATAGATAAACTTGATCATAAACCCAAAATTCATCGGATCTCGACAAACACACTGCAAAAAGAGTTTACATCGAATAGATCTCCACAAGAGAGGGGGAGAACATTGTATTGAGATCCAAAAAGAGATAAGAAGCCATATAGCTAATAACTATGGAACCGTAGGTCTGTGGTAAACTACTCACAACTCATCGGAGGGGCAAGGATGTTGATGTAGAAGCCCTCCATGGTCTATTCCCCCTCCGCCGGCGAAGGCTCCAAGATGAGATCTCGCGGATACAGATGGTTACGACGGTGGAGATTGTATTTCGTGGTGCTCCTGGATGTTTTGGGGTACATAAGTATATATAGGAGGAAGAAGTACGTCGGTGGCCGCCCGAGGGGCCCACAAGACATGGGGGGGCGCCCTACAGGGGGGGCGCGGCCTCCTATCTCGTGGGAGCCTCGGCAGCTTCTTGACTTGCACTCCAAGTCCTCTGGATCACGTTCGTTCCAAAAATCACACTCTCGAAGGTTTCATTCCGTTTGGACTCCGTTTGATATTCCTTTTCTTCGAAATACTGAACTAGGCAAAAAAACAGCATTATGGGCTGAGCCTCCGGTTAGTAGGTTAGTCCCAAAAATGATATAAATGTGTAAAATAAAGCCCATAAACATCCAAAAGGGGTAATATAATAGCAGGTAACAATCAAAAATTATAGATACGTTGGAGACGTATCAAGCATCCCCAAGCTTAATTCCTGCTCGTCCTCGAGTAGGTAAATGATAAAAAAGAAATTTTTGACGTGGAATGCTACCTAGCATAATTCTCAATGTAATTTTCTTTATTGTGGCATGAATGTTCAGATCCAAAAGATACAAAATAGAAGTTCATATTGACATAAGAAATAGTAATACTTCAAGCATACTAATCAAAGTAATCATGTCTTCTCAAAATAACATGGCTAAAGAAAGTTATCCCTACAAAATCATATAGTCTGGCTGTTGCTCTAGCTTCATCACACAAAGTATTTAATCATGCACAACCCCGATGACAAGCCAAGAAATTGTTTCATACTTTAATAATCTCAAACTCTTTCAACTTTCATGCAATACATGAGCGTGAGCCATGGACATAGCACTATATGTGGAATAGAATGGTGGTTGTGGAGAAGACAAAAAAGGAGAAGATAGTCTCACATCAACTAGTTGTATCAAAGGGCTATTTAGATGCCCATTAATAGATATCAATGTGAGTGAGTAGGGATTGCCATGCAATGGATGCACTAGAGCTATAAATATATGAAAGCTCAACAAAAGAAACTAAGTGGGTGTGCATCCAACTCGCTTGCTCACGAAGACCTAGGGCATTTTTGAGGAACCCATCATTGGAATATACAAGCCAAGTTCTATAATGAAAAATTCCCACTAGTATATGAAAGTGACAACATATGAGACTCTCTATCATCAAGATCATGGTGCTATTTTGAAGCACAAGTGTGGAAAAAGAGATAGTAGCATTGTCCCTTCTCTCTTTTTCTCTCACTTTATTTTTTCTCTTTTTTTCCTTTTTTTTCTTTGGCCTTCTTTTTTTTCTTTTTGGCCTTTCTTTTTTTCTTTTTCTTCTTCTTTTTTCTCTTTTTTCTCTTTTTTTCTGTAAAGTCCAAAGTCTCATCCCGACTTGTGGGGGAATCATAGTCTTCATCATCCTTTCCTCACTAGGACAATGCTCTAATAATGAAGATCATCACACTTTTATGGATTTACAACTCAAGAATTACAACTCAAAGCTAGAACAAGATATGACTCTATATGAATGCCTCCGGCGGTGTAACGGGATATGCAATGAATCAAGAGTGACATGTATGAAAATTATGAAGGTGGCCTTGCCACAAATACAATGTCAACTACATGATCATGCAAAGAGCAATATGACAAAAGTAATGTGTGTCATATGAACGGAACGATATGAACGGAACGGTGGAAAGTTGCATGGCAATATATTTCGAAATGGCTATGGAAATGCCATAATAGGTAGGTATGGTGGCTGTTTTGAGGAAGGAGTATGGTGGGTGTATGGTACCGGCGAAAGTTGCACGGTACAAGAGAGGCTAGCAATGGTGGGAGGGTGAAAGGGTGTGTATAATCCATGGACTGAACATTAATCAAAAGAACTCATGCACTTATTGCAAAAATTTAGAAGTCATCAAAAACCAAAGCACTACGCACATGCTCCTAGGGGGATAGATTGGTAGGAAAAGACCATCGCTCGTCCCCGACCACCACTCATGAGGAAGACAATCAATAAATAAAATTGTGCTCCAACTTCATCACAAAGCGGTTCACTATACGTGCATGCTACGGGAATCACAAACTTCAACACAAGCATTCTTTAAATTCATAATCACCCAACTAGCATGACTTTTAATATCACTACCTCCATATCTCAAAATAATTATCAAGCATCAAATTGATCATAGCATCCAGTTCACTTTCTATGATAGTTTTTATTATACCCAACTTGGATGCTCATCATTCTAGGACTAATTTTATGACCATAGAAATTACCATGCTGTTCTAGAAGACTCTCAAAATAATATAAGTGAAGCATGGGAGACTAATAATTTCTTCAAAATTAAGACACCACCGTGCTCTAAAAGATATAAGTGAAGCACTAGAGCAAAAGCTATCAAGCTCAAAAGATATAAGTGAAGCACATAGAGTATTCTAGCAAATTCTAATCAAATAGGCTTCTCCTAAAAGGTGTGTAAAGCAAGTATGATTGTGGTAAACTAAAAATCAAATACTACTATAATACACGACGCTCCAAGCAAAACACATATCATGTGGCGAATAAAAATATAGCTCCAAGTAAAGTTACCAATGAACGAAGACGAAAGAGGGGATGCCTTCCCAGGGCATCCCCAAGCTTAGGCTTTTGGCTATCCTTGAATATCTTGGGGTGCCTCCAGCATCCCCAAGCTTAGGCTCTTGCCACCCTTTATTCCATAGTCCATAAAGGCTTTACCCAAAACTTGAAAACTTCACAACACAAAACTCAACAGGAAATCTTATAAGCTCCGTTAGTGAAAGAAAGCAAAACCACCACATAAGGTAATATAATGAACTTATTGTTTATTTATTTTGGTGTTAAACCTACTGTATTCCAACTTACTTATGGTTTATAAACTAATTTACTAGCCATAGATGCATTGACATAAGCAAACAACACATGAAAAACAGAATCTGTCAAAAACAGAATAGTCTGTGGCAATATATAACTAACGCAAACTTCTGGAACTCTAAAAATCCTACCAAAATAGGAAGTCCTGGAAAATTTGTTTATTGATCAGCAGAAAAAAGAATCAACGCAAAAGCACATTTCTGTGATTTAAATAAATTATATTCATGGGCGCAAAGTTTCTGTTTTTCAGCAGAATCAAATCAACTATCATCGTAGGTTATCCTATAGGTTCTACTTGGCACAAACACTAATTAAAAGATAAAAAAACATCTAAACAGAAGGTAGATGCAAGATTTATTACTAAACAGGAACAAAATCAAAAAACATAAAGAAAATTGGGTTGCCTCCCAACTAGCGCTATCGTTTAACGCCCCTAGCTAGGCATAAAAGCAAAATAGATCTAACGAGTGCCCTCTTTGGCAGTAAATTCATAAGTAGCACGCATGATAGATTCATAAGGTAATTTGACTTTCTTTCTTGGAAAGTGCTCCATGCCTTTCTTTAATGGAAATTGGAATCTAATATTCCCTTCCTTCATATCAATAATCGCGCCAATCGTTCTAAGGAAAGGTCTACCAAGAATAATAAGGCAAGAAAGATTGCGATCTATATCAAGAACGATAAAATCTACGGGCACCAAATTTTCATTTGCAACAATGAGAACATCATTGATTCTTCCCATTGGCTTTTTAATGGTGGAATCCGCAAGATGCAAATTTAAAGAGCAATCATCAAGATCATGGAAACCTAGAATATCACATAAAGTTTTCGGAATCGTGGAAACACTAGCACCCAAATCACACAAAGCAAAACACTCATAATATTTAATTATAATCTTTATAGTAGGTTCCCACTCATCATTAAGTTTTCTAGGTATAGAAACTTCCAAATTAAGTTTTTCATCATAAGATTGCATCAAGGCATCAACAATATGTTTGGTAAAGGCTTTATTTTGACTATAAGCATGAGGAGAATTAACAACGGATTGCAACAAGGAAATACAACCTTTTTAAGAGCAATTATCATATAATCAAATTCCTTGAAATCCGAAATAGTAGGTTCAATATTATTAGAAGTTGAAGACACTCCAATCTCACTTTTACCAAATTTAACATCAAGATCTAAAGACTCCGAATTCTTGGGACGCCTTCTAGGAAAAGTTGATTCATCATCAGTCCCATAATCATCAAAATTCATATTGCAAAACATAGATCTAATAGGAGACGCATTAATAACTTTAAGATCCTCATCATTATTTTCATGGAAACTAGAAGAACACGCTTTTATAAAGCTATCTTTTTTAGCACGCAATCTAGCGGTTCTTTCCTTACACTCATCAATGGAAATTCTCATTACTTTGAGAGACTCATTGATATCATGCTTGGGAGAAGAATATCTAAGTTTAAGAGAATCAACATCAAGCGAAAGTCTATCAACGTTCCTAGCCAAATCATCAACTTTGAGCAATTTTTCTTCAAGCAAAGCATTAAAATTATTTTGAGAAATCATAAATTCTTTCACACTATTCTCAAAATCAAAGGGCATCTTATTAAAATTACCATAAGAATTATTGTAGGAATTTCCATAATTATTAGAGGAATTACTAGGGAACGGTCTAGCATTAAAGTTTCCTCTATAAGCATTGTTTCCAAAACTATTCCTACCAACAAAATTCACATCCATAGATTCATTATTATTCTCAATCAAAGAAGACAAAGGCATATCATTGGGATCGAGAGGGGTATTTTTAGTAGCAAACATCTTCATAAGTTCATCCATCTTTCTACTCAAAACATTGATTTCTTCTATAGCATGCACTTTTTTACTAGAAGATCTTTCGGTGTGCCATTGAGAATAATTAGCCATAATATTATCAAGAAGTTTTGTAGCATCTCCTAACGTGATTTCCATAAACTTGCCTCCCACAGCCGAATCTAAGAGATTTCTAGAAGCAAAGTTCAAACCGGCATAAAATTTTTGTATGATCATCCATAAATTCAAACCATGAGTCGGGCAATTGCGAAGCATCAATTTCATTCTTTCCCAAGATTGGGCAACATGCTCATGATCAAGTTGTTTAAAATTCATGATATCGTTCCTAAGAGTAATAATCTTAGCGGGAGGAAAATACTTAGAGATAAAAGCATCTTTGCACTCGTTCCAAGAATTAATACTATTTTTAGGCAAAGACGAAAACCAAAATTTAGCACGATCTCTAAGTGAAAACGGAAATAACTTCAATTTGACAATATTTTTATCCGTATCTTTCTTCTTTTGCATATCACACAAATCATTAAAGTTGTTTAGATGAGTAGCGGCATCTTCACTAGGAAGGCCGGCAAATTGATCTTTCATAACAAGATTCAGCAAAGCGGTATTGATTTCACAAGACTCAACATCATTAAGAGGAGCAATCGGAGTACTAAGGAAATCATTATTATTGGTATTCGAGAAATCACACAATTTGGTATTATCTTGTGCCATGGCAACAAGTAATCCAACACACAAGCAAACAGAAAAAGGCAAGCGAAAAAGAGAGGAGGAGATTGGGAAAGAGAGGGCGAATAAAAAGGCAAGGGTGAAGTGGGGGAGTGGAAAACGAGAGGCAAATGGCAAATAATGTAAATGCGAGGGAGATGGGTTTGTGATGGGTACTTGGTATGTCTTGACTTGAGTGAAGACCTCCCTGGCAACGGCGCCAGAAATCCTTCTTGCTACGTCTTGAGCTTGCATTGGTTTTCCTCGAAGAGGAGGGGGTGATGCAGCAATAGTAGCGTAAGTATTTCCCTCAGTTTTTGAGAACCAAGGTATCAATCCAGTAGGAGGCTCCTCAAAAGTCCCATGCACCTACAAAGACAAACTGAGAACTCGCAACCAACGCAATAAAGGGGTTGTCAATCCCTTCACGGCCACTTGCGAAAGTGAGATCTAATAAAAATAGTATGATAAGATAGATATATTTTTGGTATTTTATAATATAGATGCAAAAAGTAAAGATGCAAATAAAAGTAGATTGAAAGCAAATATGATAAGAGATAGACCGAGGGGCCATAGGTTTCACTGGAGGCTTCTCTCAAGATAGCATAAGTATTACGGTGGGTGAACAAATTACTATCGAGCAATTGATAGAAAAGCGCATAGTTATGAGATTATCTAGGCATGATCATGTATATAGGCATCACCTCCATAACAAGTAGACCGACTCCTGCCTGCATCTACTACTATTACTCCATAGATCGACCGACTCCTGCCTGCATCTAGAGTATTAAGTTCATAAGAACAGAGTAACGCATTAAGCAAGATGACATGATGTAGAGGGATAAACTCATGCAATATGATATAAACCCCATCTTGTTATCCTCGATGGCAACAATACAATACGTGCCTTGCAACCCTTTCTGTCACTGGATAAGGACACCGCAAGATTGAACCCAAAGCTAAGCACTTCTCCCATGTCAAGAAAGATCAATCTAGTAGGGCAAACCAAACTGATAATTCGAAGAGACTTGCAAAGATAACTCAATCATACATAAAAGAATTCAGAGAAGATTCAAATATTATTCATAGATAAACTTGATCATAAACCCACAATTCATCGGATCTCGACAAACACACCGCAAAAAGAGTTTACATCGAATAGATCTCCACAAGAGAGGGGGAGAACATTGTATTGAGATCCAAAAAGAGAGAAGAAGCCATCTAGCTAATAACTATGGACCCGTAGGTCTGTGGTAAACTACTCACAACTCATCGGAGGGGCAAGGATGTTGATGTAGAAGCCCTCCATGGTCGATTCCCCCTCCGGCAGAGTGTCGGCGAAGGCTCCAAGATGAGATCTCACGGATACAGAAGGTTACGGTGATGGAGATTGTGTTTCGTGGTGCTCCTGGATGTTTTCGGGGTACGTAGGTATATATAGGAGGAAGAAGTACGTCGGTGGCCGCCCGAGGGGCCCACAAGACAGGGGGCGCACCCTACAGGGGGTGGCTCCTATCTCGTGGGAGCCTCGGCAGCTTCTTGACTTGCACTCCAAGTCCTCTGGATCACGTTCGTTCCAAAAATCACGCTCCCGAAGGTTTCATTCCGTTTGGACTCCATTTGATATTCCTTTTCTTCGAAATACTGAAATAGGCAAAAAAGAAAACAGCAATATGGGCTGGGCCTCCGGTTAGTAGGTTAGTCCCAAAAATGATATAAATGTGTAAAATAAAGCCCATAAACATCCAAAAGGGGTAATATAATAGCATGAAACAATCAAAAATTATAGATACGTTGGAGACGTATCAAGCATCCCCAAGCTTAATTCCTGCTTGTCCTCGAGTAGGTAAATGATAAAAAAGAAATTTTTGATGTGGAATGCTACCTAGCATAATTCTCAATGTAATTTTATTTATTGTGGCATGAATGTTCAGATCCAAAAGATACAAAATAAAAGTTCATATTGACATAAGAAAAAGTAATACTTCAAGCATACTAATCAAAGTAATCATGTCTTCTCAAAATACCATGGCTAAAGAAAGTTATCCCTACAAAATCATATAGTCTGGCTGTTGCTCTATCTTCATCACACAAAGTATTTAATCATGCACAACCCCAATGACAAGCCAAGCAATTGTTTCATACTTTAATAATCTCAAACTCTTTCAACTTTCACGCAATACATGAGCGTGAGCCATGGACATAGCACTATATGTGGAATAGAATGGTGGTTGTGGAGAAGCCAAAAAAGGAGAAGACAGTCTCACATCAACTAGGCGTATCAACGGGCTATGGAGATGCCCATTAATAGATATCAATGTGAGTGAGTAGGGATTGCCATGCAACGGATGCACTAGAGCTATAAATATATGAAAGCTCAACAAAAGAGACTAAGTGGGTGTGCATCCAACTCGCTTGCTCACAAAGACGTAGGGCATTTTTGAGGAAGCCCATCATTGGAATATACAAGCCAAGTTCTATAATGAAAAATTCCCACTAGTATATGAAAATGACAACATATGAGACTCTCTATCATGAAGATCATGGTGCTATTTTGAAGCACTAGTGTGGAAAAAGAGATAGTAGCATTGTCCCTTCTCTCTTTTTCTCTCATTTTATTTTTTCTCTCTTTTTTTCTTTGGCCTTCTTTTTTTTGGCCTTTCTTTTTTTTCGTTTTCTCTTTTTTTTTGTAAAGTCCAAAGTCTCATCCCGACTTGTGGGGGAATCATAGTCTTCATCATCCTTTCCTCACTAGGACAATGCTCTAATAATGAAGATCATCACACTTTTATGGATTTACAACTCAAGAATTACAACTCAAATCTAGAACAAGATATGAATCTATATGAATGCCTCCGGAGGTGTACCGGGATATGCAATGAATCAAGAGTGACATGTATGAAAATTATGAAGGTGGCCTTGCCACAAATACAATGTCAGCTACATGATCATGCAAAGAGCAATATGACAAAAGTAATGTGTGTCATATGAACGGAACGGTGGAAAGTTGCATGGCAATATATTTCGGAATGGCTATGGAAATGCCATAATAGGTAGGTATGGTGGCTGTTTTGAGGAACGAGTATGGTGGGTGTTGGTACCGGCGAAAGTTGCATGATACAAGAGAGGCTAGCAATGGTGGAAGGGTGAAAGGGTGCGTATAATCCATGTACTCAACATTAATCAAAAGAACTCATGCACTTGTTGCAACAATTTAGAAGTCATCAAAAACCAAAGCACTATGCGCATGCTCCTAGGGGGATAGATTGGTAGGAAAAGACTATCGCTCGTACCCGACCGCCACTCATAAGGAAGACAATCAATAAATAAATTTTTTCTCCAACTTCATCACAAAGCGGTTCACCATACGTGCATTCTACGGGAATCACAAACTTCAACACAAGCATTCTTTAAATTCATAATCACCCAACTAGCATGACTTTTAATATCACTACCTCCATATCTCAAAACAATTATCAAGCATCAAATTGATCATATGTCAGGACCCCGACTCAATGCCACATCGATCTAGCATGTAACACCTCATATCACCTTGCGGCCTCACGCACGGTATTCCCACGGGTGTCGTCTTCCTTTGCCCGGGACCGTTTGCGCCTTTTGGCACACGTATATGATAGTGTCGCTAGCATCCATATGATAAGGAGCCCGGGCTGACATGGCTAGTCGTAAACCCAAAGTGGCACAAACTTACAGGGACAGGCATCCATGACCCAGCATCGAACGTGTCGGTCATCAGCGAGTGAATCCAGGCTGTAGCACTGGGCTAGCAGGACTCCAGTGAACTGGGCTGTAGCAGGCTAACAGGACTCTGGTATTCATCGCGTGACATTTCCCCGAGGGGGCAGACACAGGAACGAAGAAGGACACATGCCGGCCAGCCTAAGTGTTCCGGAGCAGTAGCAAGCTACCATGGCTCGGTGGAAACACTAGAGGACATTTCCCGGTAAGAGAGGCTACTAAGGATAAACAACTAGATAGTCAGATCCCACGCATACCAAGCATTTCAATAACATACACACAATATGCTCGATATGTGCAAATACAACATGGCATCACAACATGACTCTATGACTCAAGTATTTATTCATTAGGCTCCGAGGAGCAAGATATTACAAACATGGGTCTCACGACCCAACATTCAGAGCATACAAGTCAAGCACAAGCGGAAGCTTATCATGTCTGAGTACAGACATCTACAAATGAAAAAGGCTTAGAAGCCTGACTATCCACCAGATCCTGCCGAGGGCACAAGATCGTAGTTGAGGTAAAAAGCTAAACGTCAAAGTCCACGCGGAACTACTAGTGAGACGGAAGTCTCTGCAAAACGTAAAATAGGCAAATGTGAGTACAAATGTACCCAGCAAGACTTACATCAGAACTAACTACATATGCATCATTATCAACAAAGGGGATGGTGGGGTTTAACTGTAGCAAGCCAGATTTGACTCGATGGCTATCCTAAACTACGACTGCAAGTAACTCTTTTGAGGTGGCGCACACGAGTCCACATATTCACCATATCAATACACCACTATGGATCCGCTCTCGTCTCCCTACGAGAACGCCATCCATAGAACTCACGCTTATCTTGCGCATTTTAAAGTATCCACTTTCACTTGTCTATGAACTGTATAGGCAACCCAGAAGTCCTTTTCCGTAGACATGGCTATTCGAATAGATGATGTTAACCCTGCAGGGGTGTACTTCTTCACACACGCTCTCACCACTTACCGCCGTTTACACGACATGTACTCGGCAACCTTCAAGCGGAAGCCCAACGAGGGTGTCGGCAACGGCCTACCTAAACACTCAAGTCTCTATCCAGGTTTATCGCCTATTCAGGTTCCATCCGCAGGGAGTCCGGCCGAGGATTCCACATACAGCCCCGAATGATGTGTACAGGGTTTCGTGACACCAAACGGGCGCCCGGCATACCCGGCCACGTGCCTACCGCATCACAGCCCACGCCTCCGGTCAGCGCTGCCCACGGCCTCCAGCATACTACAAACACCAGAAACTACTTGCAACTCCAGGACAGAGGACAAGGGTGATTAAGAAGCCGAGAGGGTCCATTGGTTTCGGGCCCAATGCGTGGTAGTAACGGTTTCATGGATCACAAACACAAAACTCAGTTCCTGAGGATGGCTTCAATGAGACAACCCACCATGTACTCCTACATGGCCTCTCACCGCTACCTTTACCAAATCGTGTTCACACACTTAGCTCACACACAGTAGGACATGTTCACACACCTCTAATTCATCCCGATGAATTAGACCTGACTCAACTCTAAGCAGTAGCAGGCATGACAAACAATCATGGATGAGTAGGCACAACAGGGCTCAAACAACTCCTACTCATGCTAGTGGGTTTCATCGATTTACTGTGGAATGACATGTCATGCAAAGGATAAAGGGGTTCAGCTACCGCAGCAAGTAACAGATGAATCGTTGTTGTCCTAATGCAGTAAAAGAGAGCAGGAGCGAGAGAGTAGGATTGTATCAGAATGAACAAGGGGGTTTTGCTTGCCTGGCACTTCTGAAGATAGTATATTTCTTCATTGGTGTCATCGATCACATCGTCGGTACACGTCTTACTGAGAGGGGACAAGCACCGACAAACAAAGAAGAAGCACAATCAATGCAATGCACAATATGAACCATGATCATGACATGGCAATATGCTGTGGTTTGAGCTAATGCAACTAGCAGCAAGTTAAATGAGTTGGTTTGAACCCTAGGTTCAAATTCAAACTCCACATAAGGCATTTCAAATGCCATTTATTCAAATTGTTGTATACAGCAGATTTAAGTTGTTCAAACATGCATGAAAATGGTACAGATGGATAGATTGGATTTTTCTGATCATTTTTCATATATATAACTTGTTTGATTTGGAGCTACGGTTGATTTTATATGATTTTTAGAAGTTTAGGACATTTTCTGGAATTTCCTGAATTAAAATAAATCCAGAAAATGCATGTTGCGTCAGCATGACATCACCCTGATGTCAGCAGGTCAACTGGGCGCCTCCAGGTCAAACCTGACCAGTGGGGTCCACTGGTCAGTGACCCAGTGTTGTTCAGTGTCAATGGCAGGTGGGTCCGGGTCAACAGACACGTCAGCACAGTCAACTTTGACTGGTGGGTCCCGCGTGATTATAAACTAATCTAAACAGAAATAAAACCTAGATTATTTAGGGCGTGGGGCCTAGGTGTCAGTGAGCTAGGTGGGTTAGTTAGGGCGTCATCAGTGGACGAGACTTGCCTGCTCCCTTCCCATGCTCCCATCCGTGCTCCCACGTACGTGGCTTGATTTCATTGGAAGAAAATAAGACCCGGCCCCACCCCCTGAAAATCAAGGGGGAGATGATTAGATTAGAAAAGAAAAAGAAAAAAAACAACCGTAGGATGAAGTGGGAGCACGGATGGGAGCATGGGAAGGGAGCAGGCAAGCCGTATCCATCATCGGTGGCTAGTGACAGCGCCACGTCGGCTTCGCCGGAGTTCTGCCGGCGACGACCAAAACCGTGGTGGAGGCAGTCGGGATTTCGCTATGGGGCTCCGTTTTGAGCGCGGTTTGCTGCTACGGCCTGCTGGAGCTCTCGCGCATCTAGTGGTGGTGGCGGCAGCAGTTGGGATGGCCGGAGTTGACGGCGGCGAGCATTTCCGCGGCGGCCGGAGTGCGGGCACCTGCGGGTTTAGCGTTGTAGTGCACGGGAGGGGGAGCTGGTGTGTGTGTTAGGCTCCTGGTGAGGTGTGGAGCACGTTGTCGTGCTCGGGAGTGAGCTATGGTGGCTCTAGCCTCGTCTGCGTCATCACCGGCGGCGAGGAGCTCATGGCCCTGGTGAAAAGGGCGGCTAGAGTGCGGGAACGAGCGCGGGGAGGAGGGGGAATGGTGGCGGAGCTCAGAGTGATCTCAACGGAGGACTCAGCAGGCTCGAGGAGGGGTTGGAGCAAGCGGGGCAGCGAGGGGGATCTCCGGCGGCCGACGGCATGGATGAGGATGATGGCGTCGCTTCGGGCGTCCCGCGAGTGCGTGCTTCGTCTTGGGGCTCCGTGGCGTCGAGGCGGAGCCTCTAGACAGCACGGAGAGGCAAGGGAGAGGCGATGGCTGCGGTGGTGTTCGTCAGCGGCTGCGACAGCGCTCGGTGGTTGCGTGCGAGAGAGCCAGAGGAGGAGAGGAGCTCGGGGAGAGAGTGAGAGGGCCTGGGGATGCGTGGCCGTCTCCGTGGTGCTGGAAGGGCCTCGAGGGCGTGAGACAGGCAGGGAGGAGGCCACGGTGTCGCCAGCGCTCGCCACCGAGCTGCTTCGGGGCGAGGGGAGGAAGACGACAGGAAGAGGTGGGTTGGGCCAGGTGGCTGGGCTGGCCGACTGGGCCGGCCAGGTGGGCTGCGGTAAGTCAGGTGAGGTGTTTTCTTTCTCTCTCTCTTTTATTTCCTGTTTTCTATTTTTCTGCAACTTTGTGACTTTATTAAAAATACTAGATCAAACCCAAAAATCATAAAACTGATCAATGCCACTGTTTGAAATATAACCAACAGCAAACATTTTAGTTTATGATTATTTGAGCATTTAAACTATTTATTAGCATTTAAATGCCCAAATGCAAATAATTTATGATTTAATTCATAAATCCAGGAATAACCTAGAAATATGTTCATCATTTTTGGCAGAGGTTTTCACCTTTATCAGAAATCATGAACATTTTCAAAGGGAATTTTGGGTTCATTGAAAATGATTTTATTTGAGCCTATTTGAATTCATTTGGTGCTAGGGTTTAAACAATCCCCATTTCAAGTTTCTTTAAATTTAAACATGATGCATGGATGCTTATGCAGAGTCAGGCAAGGACTAAGCTAGGGCTGTGACAACTCACCCCCACTAAACAAGAATCTCGTCCCGAGATTCAAGACGTGAGGTAAGAAGACAAGGGGACACTAAGCTAGCTCAAACTTCACGATCCAATTGTCCTTCTCGAGGATGCTGATTCAGTGCTCCAATTGATCTTGGCGTCTTTGCTTTTGAGATCTTCATCCACACGAGGACAGAAACACTATACAAGGATGGATCATTTTAATGATCACAAGATCAACTCACGGAATGAGATGTAGAACATCTCTTGAGCTGAGAGGCAAAACACACATCATGAAGGACGGAAGAAACAATTTGATGAGGTTTCAAAGTAGCGAGGAAAATAGTTGCCATGATACCACAACGAGATACCTTAGGAAAGGTGACTCGTAGAAACATCCCCTTAAGTGGCAAAAAGAATTACCTTTGATTTAGAGATCATTGAAAGTCTTTATACCAGCCTAAGGCAATTCTCGAGCGATTGTTTAGAGGGGTTCGGTAGAATGGCATAACCGGATTAGAATGGATGATGTGGATTACCTTGTTGAAAACAACACAAGGGATGATTTTAGTAACTAGGGAGAAGCTCAACAGTAGAGAGTGAGTCCACTGTTTGAAAAGTTATAGCATAACCGAGGAAAACTGGGAGCAATCCTAGTTAGTGCCAGTGATAACACCTGGTGCTTGTGCGTGCTCACAAGAACTTGAGCATTTCCATACCCATCAAGGTCTTACCAACATCCGTGTCAGGGATCCTGGCAACACATCATACTACCATAATGAATAGTGATGGACAATGCAGATGCAAAGGAAAGACAATACTTTCTCAGATTTCACCTTGGCGGGGCCAAGGGGACAAAATCTGGATGATCGACCGAGAGACATTTAGCACTCCGCTTCTAATGTTCTCCTTGATGTGCTAGTGTAACCCATTCATAGATATGGTTTGATATCTAGAACATCAAGTAAAAGGTCGGACTTCGGGAGCTCAAGAATCCATAAGGAACAATTGTTGGAGTAAATCCTACGAAATCCTTATGGGGAGGTGGCCAACTTTCTCAATCAAGATACTACAATAATGGGTCTTCTGGCTGGGTGTGTTGGCCACGACATCCACTTTACCGGGTTACAGAGAGACCAATATTGTAGTTCTTGGGAAACGTTCCAACCATCAAGTCTGCCTGAGATTCAGATCTGGTTGGTGTCAGAATATTCCAGACTCATCAAGTCTAGAAAGAAAAATTAAAGTTTGTAACTCAAATTAATGTTGCAAGATTCTCGGGAAATGGACTATGGTAGTAAGCTCCAAAACATGAGCTGGTTCTGCTACACACATGTGAACGCGCTGTCTCAGACAAGCATGACCACATGGTAGTCTTATAATAAAACACTACCGATTTCAGATGGGGAACCATCATCAAAGATATCGAAGTCCTTGCATAAGTCTTGCTCTTAAGAAGAGACTTCTTCTCCTTGAACAAATCAATCAGTGGCTTGGTGTGCTAGGAATACATATAGAATGAAGGTTGCAAGTCTCCGAACCATAGAATAATTCGCACATATGCATGACTGATTTGGGATGATTCCAAAGGAAGCAACATTGACTTTCTCGAATCCACGGCGGCAACTTGCATCAAATGCACATGAACTGGAGGAAGTCACTTCTTACATCCGAACATGTTCTTCATGAGCTAGCATGAAGAAATGCTTTCAAAAATTTCCAACACTAGCTTAATGTTCAACAAAATCATGGAGAAGGCAAGGATGTTGTCGATGGGCTCAACAACAATTCATCCAGGTTTCCATAAAAATGGAATTCCATAATTATGAGAACAAATGATAGTATTGGTCAGACCAAAGGATATAATGGTGTATGCTCGAGGGATCAACCACGAGTAAGGCAACATTAAGAACATCGTTGGTTCTGATTTGATTTGAGGATAGCCCACACTCAAATCAAAGCTTTGGCAAGACAATAGGTCCAACAACTGGTCACGAGGATCAATCGATGAAGATATCATCTTTCTTCAGCACACATGCAAGATATCCCTTAAGATGAACTAAATCAGATAAGCTTCCATCTTCCAACTCTCCAAGTTGTTGTTTAGCTTGACCAAACAGCTCAGGGGTATGCAACACAGATTCTTGGAGAAGGGGTGGTTTATATGAAACCAACTTGATCACGAGCTCAACATAACAGTCGGGTGACGACCTGGTGATACTTTCGAGAAGATATTCGAAAAATCACGAACCACTGATATGTTACTAAGCTCGAGAACAATCTTGCTTTTCAGGGCAAGATGATATGATCAAAAGAGCGAGGGATTGGCACAATCCTAACACATTGATCGAGGAGTGCACCGAAAATAAGGACTAGGTAGCACGATCAGTCTTAGGGCAATAATCAACATGCTAAGAATGAGGTTAATATCCATTTAACTACCAAGCAACAGAGTTGCTAGGAGTATTGATTTCACACATCACGATTCACTTGTCGGCATTCCGGTTAAAATAACACGGGGACCGAGAAACAAATAATGATAGCGAGAAGTATCACTGCGTCAAGAATTCATAAGAGGTGGTGCAATTCTCATGACAATCCTGACATAAAGGAGGTAATACTTCAAGGTAGAATAGACCAGAAGCTGGATTGGCATTTAATCTATGGAATACAACTTCTTTGACCCAATCCCAGATATAGATGAGGTACTGGAGTTTGTTTCTCCTAGTCATTCCAGAATAGAATGGCTCGACGGACCACAAGAGTAACAGGCATCGATGAACAAATGCATGCATACTCTTGACTACCAACTGATAGATGAAGGTCAGAAGACAACTACAAAGGAGACAACTCAAAGAACATACGATTTTCTGAGTTGTGGACGCATAGATTAGTATGTTGAGCAAAGCTCAACATTTCTTCCGAATAACCCATGCAGAAAAGGAAGGACTGGCAGATTCACAACTATGAATGGAGGACTCACCAAGAGCACTCTGGTTGCGATCTTTTGGTTCAAAGAACTTCCGCCATAAGTGGTTCATAGTATTTGGAAGAAGGAAATACCACGGACCTCGAGGACTAATGCAAAGGTTACTAATAACCTAAAGGAACTAGCAAACACTATCAACATGAAATAAGTAGTGTGAATCTCGGGTTCAGAAACCCAGAAGTAGAATACCTACTACTAAGTGGCATCACGGGATGCTTTCGAGAATAAAGGCCAGAATCATCACACTGGGACACAAATCATGGCTAGATTACTAGATGATCCCCTAAGACACCTAGGGTCATAATAAGAACTCCAACATATATGTCGAGGCAATAGAATACCTCAACTCAGCAATTAGTGTGATTAACCTAGTCCAAAGGAACATCAAAACCAGAGGGAAAGGATTTGCAAGTGCATCAAATTGTTTAGAAACCTGGGATGACTCGGATAGCATAACGGTTGTAAACGATCAAAATGATTTGAGACATCCTGCAAAAATGGTGGCATACCACTCAACATCACAATATCAAGGTTTTGAGACGAACTATGAACACACGGAAGTAGTAGAAACTGAACTGGGGCTTAAAACCAACAATCTTAAAAGTCTATGGATTAGTAACACGTCATCCTGATAGATAGATGAGAAGGCCTAGTTCTTAATCCCCATAGAAGAGAAGAGGTTGACTCAGATCAGAAGGCATAAGGAATAAGGAGTAAAAAGAGCCTTATGTTCCATCCCACAATCAATTCCCCTACATATAACTAAAGCATTTCTAGACTCAACTTCGACCAGTTTGGCTTGGTAATCCTACAGGCAGTCAGGCTCTGATACCAAAGCTGTCAGGACCCCGACTCAATGCCACATCGATCTAGCATGTAACACCTCAAATCACTTTGCGGCCTCACGCACGGTATTCCCACGGGTGTCGTCTTACCTTTGCCCGGGACCATTTGCGCCTTTTGGCACACGTATATGATAGTGTCGCTAGCATTCATATAAGGAGCCCGGGCTGACATGGCTAGTCGTAAACCCAAAGTGGCACAAACTTACAGGGACAGGCATCCATGACCCAGCATCGAACGTGTCGGTCATCAGCGAGTGAATCCAGGCTGTAGCACTGGGCTAGCAGGACTCCGGTATTCATCGCGTGACATTTCCCCGAGGGGACAGACACAGGAACAAAGAAGTACACATGTCAGCCAGCCTAAGTGTTCCGGAGCAGTAGCAAGCTACCATGGCTCGGTGGAAACACTAGGAGACATTTCCCGGTAAGAGAGGCTACTAAGGATAAACAACTAGATAGTCAGATCCCACACATACCAAGCATTTCAATAACATACACACAATATGCTCGATATGTGCAAATACAACATGGCATCACAACATGACTCTACGACTCAAGTATTTATTCATTAGGCTCCGAGGAGCGAGATATTACAAACATGGGTCTCACAACCCAACATTCAGAGCATACAAGTCAAGCACAAGCGGAAGCTTATCATGTCTGAGTACAGACATCTACAAATGAAAAAGGCTTAGAAGCCTGACTATCCACCAGATCCTGCCGAGGGCACAAGATCGTAGATGTTTTAAAAAGCTAAACGTCGAAGTCCACGCGGAACTACTAGTGAGACGAAAGTCTCTGCAAAACGTAAAATAGGCAAACGTGAGTACAAATGTACCCAGCAAGACTTACATCAGAACTAACTACATATGCATCATTATCAACAAAGGGGATGGTGGGGTTTAACTGCAGCAAGCCAGCTTTGACTCGGTGGCTATCCTAAACTACGACTGCAAGTAACTCTTTTGAGGTGGCGCACACGAGTCCACATATTCACCATATCAATACACCACTATGGATCCGCTCCCGTCTCCCTACGAGAACACCATCCATAGCACTCATGCTTATCTTGCGCATTTTAAAGTATCCACTTTCACTTGTCTATGAACTATACGGGCAACCCAGAAGTCCTTTTCCGCGGACACGACTATTCGAATAGATGATGTTAACCCTGCAGGGCTGTATTTCTTCACACACACTCTCACCACTTACCGCCGTTTACACGACATGTACTCGGCAACCTTCAAGCGGAAGCCCAACGAGGGTGTCGGCCACGGCCTACCTAAACACTCAAGTCTCTATCCAGGTTTATCGCCTATTCAGGATCCATCCGCAGGGAGTCCGGCCGAGGTTTCCACATACGGCCCCGAACGATGTGTACAGGGTTCCGTGACACCAAACGGGCGCCCGGCATACCCGGCCACGTGCCTACCGCATCACAGCCCACCCCTCCGGTCAGCACTGCCCACGGCCTCCAGCATACTACAAACACCAGAAACTACTTGCAACTCCTGGACAGAGGACAAGGGTGATTAAGAAGCCAAGAGGGTCCATTGGTTTCAGGCCCAATGCGTGGTAGTAACTGTTTCATGGATCACAAACACAAAACTCAGTTCCTGAGGACGGCTTCAATGAGACAACCCACCATGTACTCCTACATGGCCTCTCACCGCTACCTTTACCAAATCGTGTTCACACACTTAGCTCACACATAGTAGGACATGTTCACACACCTCTAATTCATCCCCGATGAATTAGACCTGACTCAACTCTAAGCAGTAGTAGGCATGACAAACAAGCATGAATGAGTAGGCACAACAGGGCTCAAACAACTTCTACTCATGCTAGTGGGTTTCATCTATTTACTATGGAATGACAGGTCATGCAAAGGATAAAGGGGATCGGCTACCACAGCAAGTAACAGATGAATCGTTGTTGTCCTAATGCAGTAAAAGAGAACAGGAGCGAGAGAGTAGGATTGTATCGGAATGAACAAGGGGGTTTTGCTTGCCTGGCACTTCTGAAGATAGTATATTTCTTCATTGGTGTCATCGATCACATCGTCGGTACACGTCTTACTAAGAGGGGACAAGCACCAACAAACAAAGAAGAAGCACAATCAATGCAATGCACAATATGATGCATGATCATGACATGGCAATATGCTGTGGTTTGAGCTAATGCAACTAGCAGCAAGTTAAATGAAGTTGGTTTGAACCCTAGGTTCAAATTCAAACTCCACATAAGGCATTTCAAATGCCATTTATTCAAATTGTTGTATACAGCAGATTTAAGTTGTTCAAACATGCATTAAAATGGTACAGATGGATAGATTGGATTTTTCTGATCATTTTTCATATATAACTTGTTTGATTTGGAGCTATGGTTGATTTTATATGATTTTTAGAAGTTTAGGACATTTTCTGGAATTTCCTGAATTAAAATAAATCCAGAAAATGCATGTTGCGTCAGCATGACAGCACCCTGATGTTAGAAGGTCAACTGGGCGCCTCTAGGTCAAACCTGACCAGTGGGGTCCACTGGTCAGTGACCCAGTGCTGTTCAGTGTCAATGGCAGGTGGGTCCGGGTCAACAGACACGTCAGCACAGTCAACTCTGACTGGTGGGTCCCGCGTGATTATAAACTAATCTAAACAGAAATAAAACCTAGATTATTTAGGGCGTGGGGCCTAGGTGTCAGTGAGCTAGGTGGGTTAGTTAGGGCGTCATCAGTGGCTAATGACAGCGCCACGTCAGCTTCGCCGGAGTTCTGCCGACGGCGACCAAAACCGTGGCGGAGGCAGTCGGGATTTCGCTATGGGGCTCCATTTTGAGCGTGATTTGCTGCTACGGCCTGCTAGAGCTCTCGCGCATCTAGTGGTGTTGGCGGCAGCAGCTGGGATGGCTGGAGTTGACGGCGGCGAGCATTTCCGCGGCGGCCGGAGTGCGGGCACCTGTGGGTTTAGCATTGTAGTGCACGGGAGGGGGAGCTGGTGTGTGTGTTAGGCTCCTGGTGAGGTGTGGAGCACGTTGCCATGCTCGGGAGTGAGCTATGGTGGCTCTGGGCTCGTCTGCGTCATCACCGGCGGCGAGGAACTCACGGCCCCGGTGAAAAGGGCGTCTAGAGTGCGGGAACGAGCGCGGGGAGGAGGGGGAATGGTGGCGGAGCTCAGAGTGATCTCAACGGAGGACTCAGCGGGCTCGGGGAGGGTTCGGAGCAAGCGGGGCGGCGAGGGGGATCTCCGGCGGCCGACGACATGGATGAGGATGATGGCATCGCTTCGGGCGTCCCGTGAGCGCGTGCTTCGTCTTGGGGCTCCATGGCGTCGAGGCGGAGCCTCTGGACAGCACGGAGAGACGAGGGAGAGGCGATGTCCGCGGTGGTGTTCGTCGGCGGCGGCGACAGCGCTCGGTGGTTGTGTGCGAGAGATCCAGAGGAGGAGAGGAGCTCGGGGAGAGAGTGAGAGGGCCTGGGGGGTGCGTGGCCGTCTCCGTGGCGCTGGAAGGGCCTCGAGGGCGTGAGGCAGGCAGGGAGGAGGCCATGGTGTCGCCAGCGCTCGCCACCGAGCTGCTTCGGGGCGAGGGGAGGAAGACGACAGGAAGAGGTGGGTTGGGCCAGGTGGCTGGGCTGGCCGACTGGGCCGGCCAGGTGGGCTGCGGTAAGTCAGGTGAGGTTTTCTTTCTCTCTCTTTTATTTCCTGTTTTCTATTTTTCAGCAACTTTTTGACTTTATTAAAAATACTAGACCAAACCCAAAAATCATAAAACTGATCAATGCCACTGTTTGAAATATAACCAACAGCAAACATTTTAGTTTATGATTATTTGAGCATTTAAACTATTTATTAGCATTTAAATGCCCAAATGCAAATAATTTATGATTTAATTCATAAATCCAGGAATAACCTAGAAATATGTTCATCATTTTTGGCAGAGGTTTTCACCTTTATCAGAAATCATGAACATTTTCAAAGGGAATTTTGGGTTCATTGAAAATGATTTTATTTGAGCCTATTTGAATTCATTTGGTGCTAGGGTTTAAACAATCCCCATTTCAAGTTTCTTTAAATTTAAACATGATGCATGGACGCTTATGCAGAGTCAGGCAAGGACTAAGCTAGGGTTGTGACATCATAGCATCCAATTCACTTTCTATGATAGTTTTTATTATACCCAACTTGGATGCTCATCTTTCTAGGACCAATTTTATGACCATAGAAAATACCATGCTATTCTAAAAGACTCTCAAAATAATATAAGTGAAGCATGGGAGACTAATAATTTCTTCAAAATTAAGACACCATCGTGCTCTAAAAGATATAAGTGAAGCACTAGAGCAAAAGCTATCAAGCTCAAAAGATATAAGTGAAGCACATAGAGTATTCTAGCAAATTCTAATCAAATAGGCTTCTCCCAAAAGGTGTGTACAGCAAGTATGATTGTGGTAAACTAAAAAGCAAATACTACTATAATACATGACGCTCCAAGCAAAACACATATCATGTGGCGAATAAAAATATAGCTCCAAGAAAAGTTACCAATGAACAAAGACGAAAGAGGGGATGCCTTCCCAGGGCATCCCCTAGATTAGGCTTTTGGATATCCTTGAATATCTTGGGGTGCCTCAAGAATCCCCAAGCTTAGGCTCTTGCCACCCTTTATTCCATAGTCCATAAAGGCTTTACCCAAAACTTGAAAACTTCACAACACAAAACTCAACAGGAAATCTTATAAGCTCCATTAGTGAAAGAAAGCAAACCCACCACATAAGGTACTGTAATGAACTCAATCTTTATTTATTTTGGTGTTAAACCTACTGTATTCCAACTTCCTTATGGTTTATAAACTAATTTACTAGCCATAGATGCATTGACATAAGCAAACAACACACGAAAAACAGAATCTGGCAAAAACAGAACAGTCTGTAGCAATATGTAACTAACGCAAACTTCTGGAACTCTAAAAATCCTACCAAAATAGGAAGTCCTGGAAAATTTGTTTATTGATCAGCAGAAAAAAGAATCAATGCAAAATAACGTTTCTGTGATTTAAATAAATTATATTCATGCGCACAAAGTTTCTGTTTTTCAGCAGAATCAAATCAACTATCATCGTAGGTTATCCTATAGGTTCTACTTGGCACAAACACTAATTAAAAGATAAAAACACATCTAAACAGAAGGTAGATGCATGATTTATTACTAAACAGGAATAAAAACTCATAAAGAAAATTGGGTTGCCTCCCAACTAGCGCTATCGTTTAACGCCCCTAGCTAGGCATAAAAGCAAAATAGATCTAACGAGTGCCCTCTTTGGCACTAAATTCATAAGTAGCACGCATGATAGATTCATAAGGTAATTTGACTTTATTTCTTGGAAAGTGCTCCATGCCTTTCTTTAATGGAAATTGGAATCTAATATTCCCTTCCTTCATATCAATAATCGCGCCAATCGTTCTAAGGAAAGGTCTACCAAGAATAATAGGGCAAGAAAGATTGCAATCTATATCAAGAACGATAAAATCTACAGGCACCAAATTTTTATTTGCATCAATGAGAACATCATTGATTCTTCCCATTGGCTTTTTAATGGTGGAATCCGCAAGATGCAAATTTAAAGAGCAATCATCAAGATCATGGAAACCTAGAATATCACATAAAGTTTTCGGAATCGTGGAAACACTAGCACCCAAATCACACAAAGCAAAACACTCATAATATTTAATTCTAATCTTTATAGTAGGTTCCCACTCATCATTAAGTTTTCTAGGTATAGAAACTTCCAAATTAAGTTTTTCATCATAAGATTGCATCAAGGCATCAACAATATGTTTGGTAAAGGCTTTATTTTGACTATAAGCATGAGGAGAATTAACAAAAGATTGCAACAAGGAAATATAACCTTTTAAAGAGCAATTATCATAATCAAATTCATTGAAATCCGAAATAGTAGGTTCAATATTATTAGAAGTTGAAGACACTCCAATCTCACTTTTACCAAATTTAGCATCAAGATCTAAAGACTCCGAATTCTTGGGACGCCTTCTAGGCAAAGTTGATTCATCATCAGTCCCATAATCAACAAAATTCATATTGCAAAACATAGATATAATAGGAGACGCATCAATAACTTTAAGATCCTCATCATTATTTTCATGGAAACTAGAAGAACACGCTTTTATAAAGCTATCTTTTTTAGCACGCAATCTAGCGGTTCTTTCCTTAGACTCATCAATGGAAATTCTCATTACTTTGAGAGACTCATTGATATCATGCTTGGGAGAAGAATATCTAAGTTTAAGAGAATCAACATCAAGCGAAAGTCTATCAACGTTCCTAGCCAAATCATCAACTTTGAGCAATTTTTCTTCAAGCAAAGCATTAAAATTCTTTTGAGTAATCAGAAATTCGGTCACACTATTCTCAAAACCAGAGGGCGTCTTATTAAAATTACCATAAGAATTATTGTAGGAATTTCCATAATTATTAGAGGAATTACTAGGGAACGGTCTAGCATTAAAGTTTCCTCTATAAGCATTGTTTCCAAAACTATTCCTACCAACAAAATTCACATCCATAGATTCATTATTATTCTCAATCAAAGAAGACAAAGGCATATCATTGGGATCGAGAGGGGTATTTTTAGTAGCAAACATCTTCATAAGTTCATCCATCTTTCCACTCAAAACATTGATTTCTTCTATAGCATGCACTTTTTTACTAGAAGATCTTTCGGTGTGCCATTGAGAATAATTAGCCATAATATTATCAAGAAGTTTTGTAGCATCTCCTAACGTGATTTCCATAAACGTGCCTCCCGCGGCCAAATCTAAGAGATTTCTAGAAGCAAAGTTCAAACCGGCATAAAAATTTTGTATGATCATCCATAAATTCAAACCATGAGTCGGGCAATTGCGAAGCATCAATTTCGTTCTTTCCCAAGATTGCGCAACATGCTCATGATCAAGTTGTTTAAAATTCATGATATCATTCCTAAGAGTAATAATCTTAGCGGGAGGAAAATACTTAGAGATAAAAGCATCTTTGCACTTGCTCCAAGAATCAATACTATTTTTAGGCAAAGACGAAAACCAAACTTTAGCACGATCTCTAAGTGAAAACGGAAATAACTTCAATTTGACAATATTGTTATCCGTATCTTTCTTCTTTTGCATATCACACAAATCAACAAAGTTGTTTAGATGAGTAGCGGCATCTTTACTAGGAAGGCCGGCAAATTGATCTTTCATAACAAGATTCAGCAAAGCGGTATTGATTTCACAAGACTCAACATCATTAAGAGGAGCAATCGGAGTACTAAGGAAATCATTATTATTGGTATTCGAGAAATCACACAATTTGGTATTATCTTGCGCCATGGCAACAAGTAATCCAACACAGAAGCAAACAGAAAAAAGGCAAGTGAAAAAGAGAGGAGGAGATTGGGAAAGAGAGGGCGAATAAAACGGCAAGGGTGAAGTGGGAGAGAGGAAAACGAGAGGCAAATGGTAAATAATGTAAATGCGAGGGAGATGGGTTTGTGATGGGTACTTGGTATGTCTTGACTTGAGCGAAGACCTCCCCGGCAACGGTGCCAGAAATCCTTCTTGCTATGTCTTGAGCTTGCGTTGGTTTTCCTCGAAGAGGAGAGGGTGATGTAGCAATAGTAGCATAAGTATTTCCCTCAGTTTTTGAGAACCAAGGTATCAATCCAGTAAGAGGCTCCTCGAAAGTCCCACGCACCTACACAAACAAACTGAAAACTCGCAACCAACACAATAAAGGGGTTATCAATCCCTTCACGGCCACTTGCGAAAGTGAGATCTAATAAAGATAGTATGATAAGATAAATATATTTTTGGTATTTTATAATATAGATGCAAAAAGTAAAGATGCAAATAAAAGTAGATTGAAAGCAAATATGATAAGAGATAGACCGAGGGGCCATAGGTTTCACTAGAGGCTTCTCTCAAGATAGCATAAGTATTACGGTGGGTGAACTAATTGCTGTCGAGCAATTGATAGAAAAGTGCATAGTTATGAGATTATCTAGGCATGATCATGTATATAGGCATCACGTCCATAACAAGTATACCGACTCCTGCCTGCATCTACTACTATTACTCCACACATCGACCGACTCCTGCCTGCATCTAGAGTATTAAGTTCATAAGAACAGAGTAACGCATTAAGCAAGATCACATGATGTAGAGGGATAAACTCATGCAATATGATATAAACCCCATCTTGTTATCCTCGATGGCAACAATACAATACGTGCCTTGCAACCCTTTCTGTCACTGGGTAAGGACACCGCAAGATTGAACCCAAAGCTAAGCACTTCTCCCATGGCAAGAAAGATCAATCTAGTAGGCCAAACCAAACTGATAGTTCGAAGAGACTTGCAATGATAACTCAATCATACATAAAAGAATTCAGAGAAGATTCAAATATTATTCATAGATAAACTTGATCATAAGCCCACAATTCATCAGATCTCGACAAACACACCGCAAAAAGAGTTTACATCGAATAGATCTCCACAAGAGAGGGGGAGAACATTGTATTGAGATCCAAGAAGATAGAAGAAGTCATCTAGCTAATAACTATGGACCCATAGGTCTGTGGTAAACTACTCACAACTCATCGGAGGGGCAAGGATGTTGATGTAGAAGCCCTCCATGGTCGATTCCCCCTCCGGGAGAGGACCGGCGAAGGCTCCAAGATGAGATCTCACGGATACATAAGGTTATGGCGGTGGAAATTGTGTTTCATGGTGCTGCTGGATGTTTTCGGGGTATGTAGGTATATATAGGAGGAATAAGTACGTTAGTGGTCACCCGAGGGGCCCACGAGACAGGAGGGCGTGCTCTACAGGGGGGGGGCGTGGCCTCCTATCTCGTGGGAGCCTTGGCAACTTCTTGACTTGCACTCCAAGTCCTCTGGATCACGTTCGTTCCAAAAATCACGCTCCCGAAGGTTTCATTCCGTTTGGACTCCGTTTGATATTCCTTTTCTTCGGAATACTGAAATAGGCAAAAAAACAGCAATATGGCCTGGGCCTCCGGTTAGTAGGTTAGTCCCAAAAATGATATAAATGTGTAAAATAAAGCCCATAAACATGCAAAAGGGGTAATATAAAAATAGCATGGAACAATAAAAAATTATAGATACGTTGGAGACGTATCACTCATTTTTTGCGATGGCGTTCATGCTAGCGCTCTTGGCATCGGGTATAGACATGGTAGTGAAATACCGGTTTTCTCTTTCGACATTCTTAGCCCACCTGAGACGTAACATCGTCGCGCTGTGCAGTCCAGATTACTCAAGCTCCCATATCTCCTTGACCCTTTCGTAAAATATCTCAGCTGCGCCGTTGTTGCTGTCGGTCATGCATTCCATCGTCACCCCTGAGTTCTGAAAATCACTGTTCATATCTTTGCCCCCCGTGTAGAATGTGTATCCATTGATATCGTATGCCTGATAGGTGACGAGGTTGGGCGAGGGGCCATGTGCTAAGGCGTATATGATCAATCCGTCCTTAGAGCCCTCTTCCGGGGGATTAGCAAGAATATGCTCTTTGAACCAATGCAGGAAAGTGGAGTTGTGCTCTCTAGTAACTTCGGCGTCCATCCTGCATACCCCCCCCCCCGGTCACAATACTTCTTTGCTATAGTTTCTTTGTGCAGTGTCACAAAAGGATCTACCTGGTCTAGGTGTTGTAGCACTTCCAACTTTGCTCTGCCAAACTCGTTGCATTGATCTAAGTAGGCAACATGCAATTCCCTGCGATCGTTGGAGTGACCTTCTCCTTCGAGCCTCCCAATATGCTTCTTAACGGGCAAACCAACACCAGGTGGCTGGTCTGCGCCGTATAGAAAATTATCGTAGAAAGAGATGAACTCTTGTGTCAGATAGCCCTGGATGATGCTTCCATCCGGACAGGACATGTTACAAACGAATCCTTTGATGATCCCTCTCGAACGGCATCATGTTGTGCAGGAATGACGGCCCCATGTCTATTATGTCATCTACAATATGGACACACATATGCACCATGACATCAAAGAATGCGGGCGGGAAGTACATCTCAAGCTCATTTAGTATCACAACGATCTCTTCCTGTAGCCTTCGGAGCTGCTTCACACTAATCGATTTTCAAGAGATGACGTTGAAAAAGTTGCAGAGACCAATAAGCGTGTCACGATGTGCTTGTCTATTATCCTTCTAAGGGCAACAGGTAGTATCCACGTCATCATCACATGATAGTCATGGGACTTCATCCCGCTAAACCTTTTCTTATTTGTGTCTAGAAATCTGCTGATCTTCCCTTAGTAACCGGAACTAACTTTGATTCCGGTAAGGCACTTGAAGAATTGATCGATCTTAGCCGGACTTAAGGTGAAGCAAGACAGGGGGCAAAAATCCTCTTCCTTTACTTTTTTGCCCTTCTTCTCCCGTGCCTCTGTCTCCGTCTCTATCTCCTCTGATTTTTTTACGGGGCGGCATGAGCAGATCTGCCCTGATCTCCAAATCTTTCAAGTCTTTTCTTGCCTTCAGTCCATCATTGGTCTTATCCGGCATGTTCATCAGTGTCGCAAGCAAGCTCTCAAGAACATTCTTACAGATATGCATTTGATCAAGGCAATGAGGCGTGTCGAGTTTGTGCGAGTACTCCAAGTCCAGACCTCGTCTTCCATACCTTCAGCAGCGGCTCCGGCGCCTTTTTCATCGTCTTTCCCAGCGTGGGGCACTATTCCCAGTTCTTCAACAGCTCATCGATTTTGGCGCCGCTCCGCTTACGTGGAGGTCCTCGATGCTCAGCCTCACCATTGAATAGATCTCCATGGTTTCTCCACGGGCCGTCCTTCCCGGGCCATTTTTGATGCCCCATGTACACGATTTTCCCAAACCCACCATCTTTCCTTGACGTTAGCCACTGAGACGTCGTATCATCCATGCACCACGTGCATCCACAATATCCATGGCACACCTGGCCAGTGACATATCCATAATCGAGATAGTCATGCATCGTCGTGATCAGCGTGGCTCTCATATAGAAATACTCGCATTTGTTGGCATCCCATGTCTTGGCCGGTGTTTTCCATAATGTGTCTAACTCCTCTTGAAGTAGCCCCAGATACAGATTAATATTATTTCCCGGTTGTTTCGGCCCTTGAATCAGCATGCTCATGTGTATGTACTTCGACTTCATGCACAACCAGGAGGAGGCTGTACATCCATACAAACAAGGTTCATGTGTTATGGTTGGTACTCTGGTTGCCAAACAGATTCATGCCATCGGTACACGCGTCGAGCACGATGCTCCTTGCATCACATGTGAAATACCAATATTCGGCATTGAACACTCTCCACTGGCTTCCATCCATGACGTGTCTCAGCTTCGGATAATCTCCATCGTCTGGATTTGTCCTCTCCGCGTGCCAACGCATGAGCTTCACCTCCTTGGGATCTACAAAATAACATTGCAGACAGGGAGTGATCGGTAAGTACCATACAACTTTCTGGGGAGATTTCTTCTCGGCCTTCTTGTATCGAGAAGCATTGTACACCGAACAACTGGTTTTTTCGTGTGCTCCTTCCGATAAATTATGCAATCGTTGATGCATGCATGGTATCTAACGTGTGGCAGATCAAGAGGGCACACGATCTTCTTGGCCTCATACACACTAGTAGGACACAGATTCCCCGTGGGAGGAACATCCTTTAGGTACTTGAGAAGCTCACTGAGGCTAGTGTCGGTCCATTTGTTTTTAGCCTTCTTTTTCAGAAGTTCGAGCGTGAAACTCAAGCGGGCCACCTCGGGATCGTAACCATCATACAATGGAGTGTTCTATTCTACCACCAGTTGTTGCAGCTTGGCCTCTTCTCTAGAAGCAGCTCTATCAGTACTCGTCTCCTTGCGAAGCAGTGCTTGAACATGAGGGTCCCACATGATTGAACTTAGTACCGACGAAGTTTGCGGCGTGGAGTCCATGTTTTCTCCGCCGCCATGTCTGGCCCCTTCTCCACCGCCATGTCCAACCCCTTTTCTGCCGCCATGTCCGGCCTCTTCCCCGCTGCCATGTCCGGCCCCTTCTCTGCCGCCTTCATCGGTCATCTCTTCTTCCTGCCCCGTGTCGTCATTGCCTGCGTCGTCGGCGTCCTCATCATCACCCTTAACTTCAATTATCCACCGAGTATAGCCATCCATGAAACCAGTCATGAGCAGGTGCGCCATCACACAACCATCGTCATAGGGGTCGAGCCAAACTCCTCCATTGCATCTTCGACACGGACATAAAATCTCTGTCTGATTATTTTCTTTCATGTCCTGCACCGCCGACCGCAACCACCTGTCCAGCATCGTTCCACCGACCATCATGAATGCATGCATGGTAATAATAAAAAGAATTGACTATAAAAATGCATGCATGCATCAAAGTCATACTAAAATTCGACATGACCTTCCCTAAAAATAGGACATATAGAGTTTGCCCGGAATTCGCTGAAACGGAAATAAATCGACATTTGGGCAAAACATAGGCAACTCACGAGCACAATTCGACGGTAATCATGCCACACACACAATTTCCATCATATCACCCGATTATGTCATATCGCACGCATACACATATTTCCATTCTTGCAAAAGCATAAATTTTTAATCACCTATCTCGAGATCGAGCACGGTGATGATGATGTCGATAGGTGTCGATCGCCACACACACCTGTGGAATGATCAAAAATGGACAAAGCTCTTCTTGACAAGGCTAGATCTAGTTAGGGAGGTACATAGGTCACTTCACTAAATGCTAGATCTACCTAGCTAGTTTGGGAGGATACAAGTTCAACTAGTGGAGGGGGAGGAAAAAGAGAAAGGAGATACATTAATGGAGGTGGTGTAGTTAGCTAGGAGCAATAAAGAGAGAGAAAGATAGGTAGAAGAAGGAAAGTAATGGGGGAGAAGTAGTGAGGAAGAAGCAAAGTGAGGAGAGAGGAGGTGGGAGCTAGGGGAAAGTGAAGGAAGAGAGGATGGGGAGGGGAGGAGGAGGAAAAAGGTGGTGGCTGCGGTTTAGCAGTGGCGCTGGGTGTAAAACACGTTGCTGCTAATAATATAGCAGAAGCGCATTTCTGGGAGCAGCGCTACTACTAAACGGGCCCCGCCATGTGGCCAGGTTCAAACTTAGCAGTAGCACCCTGCACAAAAAGCGTGCTACTACTATTACAGTAGCAGTAGCACGGTTAAAGTGGGCAAGCTACTGCTAAACCTACCGTGGCGGGAACGATCGGGCAATTTTAGTAGTAGCGTCGAGCCGCGCTACTGCTAAGTCGGTAGAAGTAGCGCCTGTTTATGGCACGCGCTACTACTAATTAGCAGTAGCTAGCGCCCCTTCTTGTCCAGCGCTAAGATTATGGTTTTCCCTAGTAGCGTGTGGTCACTATTGTAAAGAATCTCACCTATCACCGGTTTTTCACGACTCATACCATAATGATCAAAAATGTATCTAGCTTCCCATACTATATGCTCAAATTCATTTTTAAGAACTTGGGTAGCTATCCGCTTAGCCTTAGGATCTTTTATAACTGGTAGCTCATAAAACAATCTTTGCAAAGTAGGATGAGTACGGATAAATCTACTTTCAAATTTCAGGACTAGTGCTGAAATAGCTTCCGCATAACTTTAGTTCTTTTAAGTATGGGAGTATCATCGAGAGGCAAATTTCCTACACAATTGAAAAATTCTTGTATATGTTCTTTTCCCATAAAATTCCCTTGTCCTAAAACGAAAGTTTTAACATCTAGATTTCCTGAACGTCCAATTTTAGGAGTCAGGCCATCATCGGTTTTTGCCATACCAAAGTCACTCATGATGGTGAGTTCAAGCAAACAAAAGATCGGACGGAAGAAGGGCAAACAAAAAAGGCAAATCTTTTTTGTATTTTTCTAAAATCATTTTAGAAGTGGGGGAGAGGAAAATGAGGGGGGAATGGAAAATAATGTAATGCAAGAGATGAGAGTTTATGATGGGTACTTGGTAGGCTTGATATAGATCTCCCTGGCAACGGCGCTAGAAATTCTTCCTGCTACTTTTTGAGCTTGCATTGGTTTTTCCCATGAAGAGGAAAGGGTGATGCAGCAAAGTAGAGACAAGTATTTTGCTCAGTTAAGGACCAAGGTATCAATCCAGTAGGAGATACATGATACGTCTCCAACGTATCTATAATTTTTTATTGTTCCATGCTATTATATTACCCCTTTTGGATGTTTATGGGCTTTATTTTATCATTTTTGGGACTAACCTACTAACCGGAGGCCCGGCCCATATTGCTGTTTTTTTGCCTATTTTAGTATTTCGAAGAAAAGGAATATCAAACGGAGTCCAAACGGAATGAAACCTCCGGGAGCGTGATTTTTGGAACAAACGTGATCCAGAGGACTTGGAGTGCAAGTCAAGAAGCAGTCGAGGCCTCCACGAGATAGGAGCCCCCCTCCCATAGGTTGCGCCCCCTGTCTCGTGGGCCCCTCGGGCGACCACCGACGTACTTCCTCCTATATAAGCCTATGTACCCCGAAAACATCCAGGGACCCAACGAAACAAAATTTCCACCGCCGTAACCTTCTGTATCCGCGAGATCCCATCTTGGAGCCTTCGCCGGCACTCTGCCTGAGGGGGAATCGACCACGGAGGGCTTCTACATCAACACCATAGCCCCTCCGATTAGTTGTGAGTAGTTTACCACAGACCTACGGGTCCATAGTTATTAGCTAGATGGCTTCTTCTCTCTTCTTGGATCTCAATACAATGTTCTCCCCCTCTCTTGTGGAGATCTATTTGATGTAAACTCTTTTTGTGGTGTGTTTGTCGAGATCCGATGAATTGTGGGTTTATGATCAAGTTTATCTTTGAATAATATATGAATCTTCTCTGAATTCTTTTATGTATGATTGAGTTATCTTTGCAAGTCTCTTCGAATTATCAGTTTGGTTTGGCCTACTAGATTGATCTTTCTTGCCATGGGAGAAGTGCTTAGCTTTGGGTTCAATCTTGTGGTGTCCTTTCCCAGTGACAGTAGGGGCAGCAAGGCACACATTGTATTGTTGTCATCGAGGATAAAAAAGATGGGGTTTATATCATATTGCATGAATTTATCCCTCTACATCATGTCATCTTGCTTAAGGCATTACTCTGTTCTTATGAACTTAATACTCTAGATGCAGGCAGGAGTTGGTCGATGTGTGGAGTAATAGTAGTAGATGCAGGCAGGAGTCGGTCTACTTGTTGCGGACGTGGTGCCTATACATGATCATGCCTAGATAATCTCATAATTATTCGCTTTTCTATCAATTGCTCAATAGTAATTTGTTCACCCACCGTAATACTTATGCTATCTTGAGAGAAGCCACTAGTGAAACCTATGGCCCCCGAGTCTATCTCTTATCATATTTGCTTCCAATCTACTTTTATTTGCATCTTTACTTTTTGCATCTATATTATAAAATTCCAAAAATATATTTATCTTATCATACCATCTCTATTAGATCTCACTTTCGCAAGTGGCCGTGAAGGGATTGACAACCCCTTTATTGTGTTGGTTGCGAGTTCTTTGTTTGTTTGTGTAGGTGTGTGGGACTTTTGAGGAGCCTCCTACTGGATTGATACCTTGGTTCTCAAAACTGAGGGAAATACTTACGCTACTATTGCTGCATCACCCTTTCTTCTTTAAGGAAAACCAATGCAAGCTCAAGACGTAGCAAGAAGGATTTCTGGCGCCGTTGCTGGGGAGGTCTTTGCTCAAGTCAAGAAATACCAAGTACCCATCACAAACTCATCTCCCTCGCATTTACATTATTTGCCATTTGCCTCTCGTTTTCCTCTCCCCCACTTCACCCTTGCCGTTTTATCCGCCCTCTCTTTCCCAATCTCCTCTCTTTTTCGCTTGCCTTTTTTTGCTTGCTTGTGTGCCTGTCTGTCCTTATGGCTTCGCCTAAGGGTTCTGACCACCTTCTTAGAAGGTTGGAAGAGATTGAATCAAATATTAGAAGCTTTATGAATTTGCAATTTGAGCATAATAATTTCTTCAGAAAAGAGCTTAAGGAACAAAAAGGTTTTTTGGGGTTTATGAACAAAGAGCTTGATGATATGAATAAAGAATTTTATGGTGTGAACGCTCAAATTACCCGGCTTGAAAATGCTATAGCCAAAATTTCTGATAAGCAAGCCACCTTAGTCAATAAGATGGCCGCCAAACCAGAAAAGTTACATGAAAATAATGATGAAGATCTTAAAGTTATTGATGCGTCTCCTATTAGATCTATGTTTTGCAATATGAATCCTGATAATTATGGGACTGATGATGAGTCAACTTTACCTAGAGGCGTCCTAAGAATTCGGAGTTTTTAGATCTTGATGCTAAATTTGGTAAAAGTGGGATTGAAGAGGTCACAACTTTAAATAGCATTGAACCCACTATCTCGGATTTTAAGGAATTTGATTATGATAATTGTTCTTTAGAAGGTTGTATTTTCTTGTTGCAATCCGTTGTTAATTCTCCTCATGCTTATAGTCAAAATAAAGCTTTTACCAAACATATCGTTGATGCCTTGATGCAATCTTATGATGAAAAACTTAATTTGGAAGTTTCTATACCTAGAAAACTTAATGATGAGTGGGAACCTACTATAAAGATTAGAATTAAAGATCATGAGTGTTTTGCTTTGTGTGATTTGGGTGCTAGTGTTTCCACGATTCCGAAAACTTTATGTGATATTCTAGGTTTCCATGATCTTGATGATTGCTCTTTAAATTTGCACCTTGCGGATTCCACCATTAAAAAGCCAATTGGAAGAATCAATGATGTTCTCATTGTTGCAAATAGAAATTTGGTGCCCGTAGATTTTATCGTTCTTGATATAGATTGCAATCTTTCTTGCCCTATTATTCTTGGTAGACCTTTCCTTAGAACGATTGGCGCGATTATTGATATGAAGGAAGGGAATATTAGATTCCAATTTCCATTAAAGAAAGGCATGGAGCACTTTCCAAGAAATAAAGTCAAATTACCTTATGAATCTATCATGCGGGCTACTTATGAATTTAGTGCCAAAGATGGCACTCGTTAGATCTATCTTCGCTTTTATGCCTAGCTAGGGGCGTTAAACGATAGCGCTAGTTGGGAGGCAACCCAATCTTCTTTGTGTTTTTTGTTTTTGTTCCTGTTTAGTAATAAATCTTGCATCTACCCTCTATTTAGATGTGTTTTTTATCTTTTAATTAGTGTTTGTGCCAAGTAGAACCTATAGGATAACCTATGATGATAGTTGATTTGATTCTGCTGAAAAACAGAAACACTGCACGCACGAATTTAGTTTTGTTAAATCACAGAAACGTGCTTTTGCGCTGATTATTTTTGCTTCTGATCAATAAACAAATTGTAAAGGACTTCCTATTTTTTCAGGATTTTTAGAGTTCCATAAGTTTGCATTAGTTATAGATTGCTATAGATTGTTCTGTTTTTGACAGATTCTGTTTTTCGTGTGTTGTTTGCTTATTTCGATGCATCTATGGCTAGTAAAATAGTTTATAAACCATAGAGAAGTTTAATTACAGTAGGTTTAACACCAAAATAAATAAAGAATGAGTTCATTACAGAACCTTATGTGGTGGTTTTGCTTTTCTTTCACTAACGGAGCTTATAGGAATTCCTGTTGAGTTTTGTGTTGTGAAGTTTTCAAGTTTTGGGTAAAGCTTTTATGGACTATGGAATAAGGAGTGGCAAGAGTCTAAGATTGGGGATGCCCATGGCACCCCAATATATTCAAGGATAGCCAAAAGCCTAAGCTTGGGGATGCCCCGGGAAGGCATCCCCTCTTTCGTCTTCGTTCATTGGTAACTTTACTTGGAGCTATATTTTTATTCGCCACATGATATGTGTTTTGCTTGGAGCATCGTGTATTATATTATTCTTTGCTTTTTAGTTTACCACAATCATCTTTGCTGTACACACCTTTTGGGAGAAGCCTGCTTGGTTAGAATTTGCTAGAATACTCTATGTGCTTCACTTATATCTTTTGAGCTTGATAGTTTTTGCTCCAGTGCTTCACTTATATCTTTTACAGCACGGTGGTGACTTAATTTTGAAGAATTTGCTAGTCTCTCATGCTTAACTTATATTATTTTGAGAGTCTTTTAGAACAGCATGGTATTTGCTATGTTTATAAAATTGGTCCTAGAATGGTAGGCATCCAAGTTGGGTATAATAAAAACTATCATAGGAAGTGAATTGGATGCTATGATCAATTTGATACTTGATAATTGTTTTGAGATATGGATGTAGTGATATTAAAGTCATGCTAGTTGGGTGATTATGAATTTAAACAATGCTTGTGTTGAAGTTAGCAAGTCCCGTAGCATGCACGTATGGTTAAAGTTGTGTAACAAATTTGAAACATGAAGTGTACCTGGCTTGTGCATCCTTATGAGTGGCGATCGGGGACGAGCGATGGTCTTTTCCTACCAATCTATCCCCCTAGGAGCATGCGTGTAGTACTTGATTTTTGATGACTTCTAAATTTTTGCAATAAGTATATGAGTTCTTTTGACTAATGTTGAGTCCATGGATTATACGCACTTTTACCTTTCCGCCATTGCTAGCCTCTTCGGTACCGTGCATTGCCCTTTCTCACCTTGAGAGTTGGTGCAAACTTCGCCGGTGCATCCAAACCCCGTGATACGATACGCTCTATCACACATAAACCTCCTTTTATCTTCCTCAAAACAGCCACCATACCTACCTATTATGGCATTTCCATAGCCATTCCGAGATATATTGCCATGCAACTTTCCACCGTTCCGTTCATCATCATGACATACATTACTTTTGTCATATTGCCATTGCATGATCATGTAGTTGACATCGTATTCGTGGAAAAGCCACCATGCATTATTTTTCATACATGTCACTCTTGATTCATTGCACCATCCCGGTACACCGCCGGAGGCATTCATATAGAGTCATATCTTGTTCTAGTTTCGAGTTGTAATTCATATGTTGTAATCAATGAAAGTGTGATGATCATCATTATTAGAGCATTGACCAAAGAAAAAAAAGAAAAAAAGGCCAAAAGAAAAAAAAGGCCCAAAAAAAGGAAAAAAGGGGGGAAAGGAAAAAAAAGAAAAGGGCAATGTTACTATCTCTTTTTCCACACTTGTGCTTCAAACTAGCACCTTGTTCTTCATGTAGTGAGTCTCATATATTGTGCTTCAAGTAGCACCATGTTTTTCACATAGTGAGTATCATAAGTTGTCTTTTTCATACAAGTGGGAATTTTTCATTATAGAACTTGGCTTGTATATTCCTATAATGGGCTTCCTCAAATGCCATAGGTCTTCGTGAGCAAGCAAGTTGGATGCACACCCACTAGTTTTCTTTTGTTGAGCATTCATTTATAGCTCTAGTGCATCCGTTGCATGGCAATCCCTACTCATGTTGACATCAATTGATGGGCATCTCTATAGCTCGTTGATTATCCTCGTCAATGTGAGACTTTCTTTTTTTTTGTCTTCTCCACACAATCCCCATCATCATATTCTATTCCACCCATAGTGCTATATCCATGGCTCACGCTCATGTATTGCGTGAAGGTTGAAAAAAATTTAGATTATTTAAGTATGAAACAATTACTTGGCTTGTCATTGGGGGTATAGAAGTCGGGAACATCTTTCTGTGATGAAAATGAAGCATAGCCTAACTATATGATTTTGTAGGGATGAACTTTCTTTTGCCATGCTATTTTGAGAAGACATGATTACTTTGATTAGTATGGTTGAAGTGTTACTATTTCTTTTATCAATATGAACTTTTATTTTGAATCATTTGGATCTGAACATTCATGCCACAATAAAGAAAATTACATTAAGAATTATGCTAGGTAGCATTCCACATAAAAAATTCTCTTTTTATCATTTACCTACTCGAGGACGAGCAGGAATTAAGCCTTGGGATGCTTGATACGTCTCCAACGTATCTATAATTTTTGATTGTTCCATGCTATTATATTACCACTTTTGGATGTTTATGGGCTTTATTTTACACATTTATATCATTGGGACTAACCTACTAACCGGAGGCCCAGCCCATATTGCTGTTTTTTTTGCCTATTTCAGTATTTCAGAAAAGGAATATCAAACGGAGTCCAAACGGAATGAAACCTTTGGGAGCGTGATTTTTGGAACGAGCGTGATCCAGAGGACTTGAAGTGCAAGTGAAGAAGCAGTCGAGGCCTCCACGAGATAGGAGGGTGCCCCCCCCCCTATAGGGTGTGCCCCCCCTGTCTCGTGGGCCCCTCGGGCGACCACCAACGTACTTCTTCCTCCTATATAAGCCTACGTACCCCAAAAACATCCAGGGAGCCAACGAAAAACAATTTCCACCGCCGTAACCTTCTGTATCCGCGAGATCCCATCTTGTAGCCTTCGCCGTCACTCTGCCGGAGGGGGAATCGACCATGGAGGGCTTCTACATCAACACCATAGCCCCTCTGATGAGTTGTGAGTAGTTTACCACAGACCTACGGGTCCATAGTCATTAGCTAGATGGCTTCTTCTCTCTTCTTGGATCTCAATACAATGTTCTCCCCCTCTCTTGTGGAGATCTATTCAATGTAAACTCTTTTTGCGGTGTGTTTGTCGAGATCCGATGAATTGTGGGTTTATGATCAAGTTTATCTTTGAATAATATTTGAATCTTCTCTGAATTCTTTTATGTATGATTGAGTTATCTTTGCAAGTCCCTTCGAATTATCAGTTTGGTTTGGCCTACTAGATTGATCTTTCTTGCCATGGGAGAAGTGCTTAGCTTTGGGTTCAATCTTGTGGTGTCCTTTCCCAGTGACAGCAGGGGCAGCAAGGCACGTATTGTATTGTTGCCATCGAGGATAAAAAGATTGGGTTTATATCATATTGCATGAATTTATCCCTCTACATCATGTCATCCTGCTTAAGGCGTTACTCTGTTCTTATGAACTTAATACTCTAGATGCAGGCAGGAGTCGGTCGATGTGTGGAGTAATAGTAGTAGATGCAGGCAGGAGTCGGTCTACTTGTTGCGGACGTGATGCCTATATACATGATCATGCCTAGATAATCTCATAATTATTCGCTTTTCTATCAATTGCTCGACAATAATTTGTTCACCCACCGTAATACTTATGCTATCTTCAGAGAAGTCACTAGTGAAACCTATGGCCCCCGGGTCTATCTATTATCATATTTGCTTCCAATCTACTTTTATTTGCATCTTTACTTTTTGCATCTATATTATAAAATACCAAAAATATATTTATCTTATCATATTATCTCTATTAGATCTCACTTTCACAAGTGGCCGTGAAGGGATTGAAAACCCCTTTATTGCGTTGGTTGCGAGTTCTTTGTTTGTTTGTGTAGGTGCGTGGGACTTTTGAGGAGCCTCCTACTGGATTGATACCTTGGTTCTCAAAAACCGAGGGAAATACTTATGCTACTATTGCTGCATCACCCTTTCCTCTTCAAGGAAAACCAACGCAAGCTCAAGACGTAGCAATACACGCAACTCTCCAATCTATGCACCTGCACAAACAATCAAATACTTGCACCCAACGCGATAAAGGGGTTGTCAATCCCTTCACGGTCACTTGCAAAGGTGGGATCTGATATATATATATATAGGGTGGGTCTATTATGATAACACCCTTAAGAGTCTTATTATGATAACACCGGAGCTTATTCTGCTAACACCAGACGGCCACCCCCGAAGCTACAAACTAACCACGCGCCCATCCCACCCACCCACGCGCGCAAACCAGCACCCCCACCTCCCGTACGAACAGTACCCACCACCTTCTCCCTTCTCCCCGATCCCCCACCACCCCACATTGTCGCCCGCCCTACCACCTCCCACCGCGTCGGCCACCACCTTCCACAACGCGAGCCACCGCCAGGCCACCACCTCCCACCGCGCTGCAACCCAACCACCATGCAGTGCGTCGGCAGCCGATCTACCACGGCCGGCCTCCCCAGACCACTGTCATCGCCCCAATGGCCTCCTTCAGCGCTCCGGTGGTCGGATCCACAGCACCCCGCGCCGGTGACCTCATCTACAAATGTGGTCGCCAGATCTAGAGCCCTCCCCTGCCCCATTAACCTCCTTTTGCGCCGCCGCGGCCGGATCCAGCAGACCTCCTGCTGCCGCTAGATGCAGGCGTCCCGGTCGCCGCACCTTTGCTCCCACCTGCACCGCGCCGCTGTTAGGATCCTGATCAATCCCACCGAACCACCGGATCGGCGCCAGGATTCGGCCCCATTTGACTAAATCCGCCTTGATTCGTGGCCGTGCAGAAGACAGAGGGGCTCACTGGAGCTACCTCATCACGACAGATGGTAGCCTCGCACCCCGACGCACGTCCTCGGCCCGTGGACGATGTGCTCCTCCTCCTTGCTCACCAGGTGACACCATCCTCCTCTGCTCCTATAGGCACCAGGCCAGCCCCGCCCCCCTCATGCGCTGGCACCCCAATTCCTCTTCTGCTTCCCTTGATCTACAACGTTGGCAGACCGAAGTCCGGTGGCGCATGGTGTGCCGTCCATTGTGCTCGGCTTTGCAGTATGTTCTCTTCCCCAATGGTGACCGCGTCCCTCCAGCTCCTCTAATCTCCCACCCACCCGGCGCCTACTCTCTCCCCATATCCCATGAGGTCCTAGTCGCTCGTTGCTCGCAAGGGATGCAGTCCACCATGTTGAGGTAGTGCAGTGTGCTCGGCATGCAGAGCCCTCCTCCCTCCTCTCTGGCTCGGCCCTCCACCTCTTGCTGGTCGCCACGGCCGGATCCGTTGCGGCACTGCCTTGCCTCGCCGCCATGCGTCAGTCCCGCGGCTTCAGCCGTGACCATCTACCTCCCCTCGATAAACTGCATCGCCGTCAGTGTCGCTAGTGAGCAGTTCGCTCGTGTTGCTGCTGAACCTCCCTGAGTGAGCAATGTTGGAGTGCAGATATGTATTAGTTCTTTTTTGTGTTGAACATTGGAGTGCTTAATCCAGTTTTCTTGTAGCTCACATCAGTGTTACTCCAAAAGATGAGGTTTGATAACCCACAAGTGTAGGGGATCGCAACAGCTTTCGAGGGTAAAGTATTCAACCCAAATTTATTGATTCGACACAAAGGGAGCCAAAGAATATTCTTGAGTATTAGCAGTTGAGTTGTCAATTCAACCACACCTGGATAACTTAGTATCTGCAGCAAAGTATTTAGTAGCAAAAGTGGTATGATAATAAAGGTGACGGTAGCAAAAGTAAAGATAAATATTTTTGGGTTTTTGTAGTAGTTGTAACAGTAGCAACGGAAAAGTAAATAAGCGAAGAACAATATGTGAAAAGCTCGTAGGCAATGGATCAGTGATGGATAATTATGCCGGATGCGATTCCTCATGCAATAGTTATAACATAGGGTGATATAGAACTAGCTCCAATTCATCAATGTAATGTAGGCATGTATTCCGTAAATAGTCATACGTGCTTATGGAAAAGAACTTGCATGACATTTTTTGTCCTACCCTCCCGTGGAAGCGAGGTCCTTACGGAAACTAAGGGATATTAAGGCCTCCTTTTAATAGAGAACCGGAATAAAGCATTAGCACATAGTGAATACACGAACTCCTCAAACTACGGTCATCACCGAGAAGTATCCCGATTATTGTCACTTCGGGGTTGTCGGATCATAACACATAATAGGTGACTATAGACTTGCAAGATAGGATCAAGAACACACATATATTCATGAAAACATAATAGGTTCAGATCTGACATCATGGCACTCGGGCCCTGGTGACAAGCATTAAGCATAGCAAAGTCATAGCAACATCAGTCTCAGAACATAGTGGATACTAGGGATCAAACCCTAACAAAACTAACTTGATTACATGGTAAATCTCATCCAACCCATCACCGTCCAGTAAGCCTACATGGAATTACTCACGCACGGCGGTGAGCATCATCAAATTGGTGATGGAGGATGGTTGATGATGATGACGGCGACGAATCCTCCTCTCCGGAGCCCCGAACGGACTCCAGATCAGCCCTCCCGAGAGAGATTAAGGCTTGGCGGCGGCTCTGTGTCGTAAAACGCGATGAAACTTTCTCTTTGATTTTTTTTCTCCCCGAACGTGAATATATGGAGTTGGAGTTAAGGTTGGTGGAGGTCCAGGGGGCCCACAAGATAGGAGGGCGCGCCCTAGGGGGGCACCCCCCTGTCTCGTGGATAGCCAGTGGGCCCCTTAGTGTTGATTCTTTCGCCAAAAATTCTTATTAATTCCAAAAGGTGCCTCCGTGGATTTCCAGGACATTCCAAGAACTTTTCTTTTCTACACATAAAACAACATCATGGCAGTTCTGCTGAAAACAGCGACAGTCTGGGTTAGTTTCATTCAAATCATGCAAATTAGAGTCCAAAACAAGGGCAAACGTGTTTGGAAAAGTAGATACGTTGGAGACGTATCAAGGTTTAGTTTCCTTGCATTCTGACGACCACGCCGACGTGTGTGTGCTCGAGTGCAGCTTGCAAAAAGCCCCCAAAATTGACTCAGTTGTGTGCAGTTCCCAGGTGCTGAGTGTGCGGTTTGATTTTTTTTCCTACAAAAGATGTGCTCTGGTAAAGTTCATTGCTGATGTATCTCTAGTGCAGTTTTCAGATGGGTGCTACTACCTTCTGCACTGCTTCTTTGATCCACTATGGAGGCAAAAAACAAGAAAGGAAACATTCTTGTTTAGAAGACCACTTGTGAATTTGATGTGTTCAAGAGCGAGTTGTACAGATTTGTGTCCTAGAGGGAAACTAGTAATTGTGAACAAAAGTTCACTCGGGCACAGACGTCCAAGCAGTTGGGTGTGTAGTTTTTTTATGTGTTTGGATGCATTATTTTTTGACACATTTCACTCGCTTGCCATGTGCAGTAAGAGACTACAAAAGAAAATGCAGTGCACTCTGGTCTACAGTACACCATTTATAAAAATGTATTTAAAAAGTGCACTCTCGTCCAAAATGTTATGAAGCTCACTTTGTTCTCTCATGTGGTTCACTATAAAACCCCTCCGTCTTTCACTATATCAATAAAACACCTGCGGTGCGTTTGGTCATTGGAAGTGGTTCAGTTTTGAGAGTGATGTTGTTTGCTTGCGCACAATGTGGAACTGTGATTTTTTTTTGCAAAATAACAAAAAAGTAATGCGGTTCACTTCGATATTTGTCACGGTTCACTTGCCCATGTCTCTGCGGTCCACTCTCGTTCATAAAAAAAAGTTGAAAAAAGACGACAAAAACTCGCCTAAGAAAATTTACACCCGACAAAAGAGATCATGAAGTTCACTTGACTGTTTGATGCAGTGCGGTTTTTAGCCTAAAGCAGTGCGTTCATGTGTTAAGACAAAAGAAATCATGAAGTCCACTTGACTGTCTGATGCAGTGCGGTTTTTAGCCTACGATAGTGCGTTCATGTGTCTGATGCGGTAAACATGGAGATTTTGGGGTCGCGAAAAACAGAGTGCACGCATTTCTGTAAAATCAAAATTGCTCTTAAACCGTAAGGAATTGGAGAGGGTGTTCTACATGAAAAAGTTGCGTCTCGTTGATATCTATCCAACGGTGTATAATTTGAATCATTTCGACCAGCAGTTTGTAAAAATTTCGCGAAAAACAGCCGCTGCCTCTCATCGTCAGCCGCATGATTTTTAAAATTAACTAAAAACCGTAAGGAATCTCAAAAATATTTTAACATATGAAAGTTGCACCTCATCCGTAGCTTTCCAACGATGTATCATACGCCTCATTTCGACAAACGGTTAGAAAACTGGAGCGAAAACTGTACCAAAAATTTGAAAAATAAAATTCCACGATTTAGTAAATTTGAAACTGCTCTTAAGCCATAACGAGTTAGAGAAAATAATAGAAGGAATCGGGAAAAAATGCTCACTACCACTCATGATGGGCCGCACCATTTTCGAAACTGCTCTTAAACCGTGAGGAATCTTGAAAAGTGTTCAACATGGCGAAGTTATGCCTAATCCATAGCTTTTCAGCGGTATATTACACGCCTCATTCCGACAAACGGTTAAAAAACTAGAGCAAAAAAGGTACCGAAATACACGGCGTGCAGTTTTTTGCGACGGGAAGTTCACTCGTGAGAGTACTGCAGCACACTTAGTTCAAACAATGACGTGCACTTGCGTTAAGCATGCAGTGCGGAAGTGTTATCAGAATAGTTATTCTGCTAACATTAGTAGAATAGACCGGCTATATATATTAGCAGAATCAACCGGCTATATATATTACTAAAACATAAAACAAAGTATAAATAAATAAATTGCTGCGAGGTATTTTTGGTTTATAGATATGAAAATATATGATGAAAAATAGACCCTGGGGCCATAGGTTTTACTAGAGGCTTCTCTCTTGAAGGAAAATAGTACGTGGGTGAACAAATTATTGTCGAGCAATTGATAGAAAAGCACAAAGTTACAACGATATCCAAGGCAATGGTTATGAATATAGGCATCACGTCGGTGTCAAGTAGACCGACTCCTGCCTGCATCTACTACTATTACTCCACACATCGACCACTATCCAGCATGCATCTAGAATATTAAGTTCATAAGAACGGAGTAACACCTTAAGCAAGATGACATGATGTAGAGGGATAAACTCAAGCAATATGATGAAAAGTCCATCTTTTTACCATTGATGGAAACAATACAATACGTGTCTCGCTACCCCTACTTTATTACTGGGTGAGATCACCGCAAGATTGAACTCAAGATGGGATCTCACGGAGACAGAAGGTTACGGCGGTGGAAAAGTATTTTGGTGGACGCTTCTGGTTGTTTGGGAATATTTATGAATTTATAGAGCTGAGAAGGAGGTCGGTGGACTCCCGAGGGGGCCCACAAGCCAGGGGGCGTGCCCTAAGGGCTTGTGGAGCCCTCGGGACTCTTCTGACTTCATCTCCAAGTTTCATGGATGTCTTCTGGTCCAAGAAAAATCATGGCGAAAGTTTTGTTTCGTTTGGACTCTGTTTGATATTCCTTTTCTGTAAAACTCAAAAATAAGGAAAAAACAAAAACTGGCATTGGGCTCTGGGTTAATAAGTTAGTCCCAAAAATAAAATAAAATAAAATAGCATATTAATGCATATAAAACATCCAAAACAGGTAATATAATAGCATCGAATAATCAAAAATTATAGATACGTTGGAGACGTATCAATAAGGAGGGAGTAGTCGCCCTCGGGGTTGAGGGTATGTACTAGTAGCTACGTGTTTGATCTCTCTCTCTCCCTCTCTCTCTCTCTCTCTCTCTCTCTCTCTCTCTCGTGTTCTTGATATGGCACGATCTTGATGTATCCCGAGCTCTGTTAATATAGTTGGATCATCTGGTGTTTCTTCCCTCTCTATCTTTGTTGTGATGAATCGAATCTTTTCGTTTGAGGTTTTTTTATTATCGGATTGAATATTTCAAATTTGAGAACACTTAATGTATGTCTTGCATATGAATACCCGTGGTGACAATGGGGTATTATATTAATTCACTTGATGTATATTTTGGCACTCAACTCGCGGATTTCAGAGGTGTCATTGGGGTAATCTATGCATAGGGGTTGATGCACATTTTCATTATCTTTTCTCCGATAGAAACTTTGGGGTGCTCCTTGAAGTCTTCGTGTGGATTGAATATTATGATTATGAATTTATTTGATGCATATAGTATAATCAACTCACGGATACTTGTGGTGGCATTGGAGTATCTAGGTGACATTAGGGTTGGTTGATGTGTATCATATGGTGTTATTTTAGTATGAACTCTAGGGCTGTTTGTGACACTTATAGGAATAGCTCAATGGATTGATCGGAAAGAATAACTTTGAGGTGGTTTCGTACCCTACAAAGAATTTCTATCTTATGTTCTCCGCTAATAGGAACTTGGGAGTGATTCTTTATCGCACGTTGAAGGATGGTTATATGATTCAATTATGTTAGCATTGTTGCGAGATTGCACTGGTGAAAGTATGAACCCTAGGCCTTGTCTCTAAGCATTGCAATATCGTTTATGCTCACTTTTGTTACTTGCTACCTTGCTATTTTTTATTGTTCGCATTACAAAGACCTATATCTACTATCCATACTACACTTGTATCACCATCCCTTCGCCGAACTAGTGCACATATACAATTTAACATTGTATTGGGTGTGTTGGGGACAAAAGAGATTGTTAGTATTTGATTGCAGGGTTTTTGAGAGAGACCATCTTCATCCTACGCCTCCCAAGGATTGATAAACCTTAGGTCATCCACTTGAGGAAAATTTGCTACTGTCCTACAAAACTCTGCGCTTGGAGACCCAACACGAGTCTACAAGAATAAAGTTGCGTAGTAGGCATCAAGCTCTTTTCAGGCGCCGTTGTCGAGGAGGTGAGTGCTTGAAGGTATATCTTTAGATCTTGCAATCGAATCTTTTTAGTTTCTTGTTTATCACTAGTTTGGTTTTATAAAAATAAAACTACAAAAAATGGAATTGAGGTTGCCTCATATTATTCGTCTTTATAATGTTTTTCTTGAAAGTAAGGATTCCGATAATTGTGCTCAATTGGTAGAAGAAGAAGAATTCAATAAAATGTTTGGCATAAAATCTTTGAATGATTAGCATGATTGCAATGTTGTTAATATGAATTCTACGAATATCCAAAATACTAAAGATGGTTGCACTAGTCATAGCAAAAATGTTTCTTATAAGCATGTCAATTTTTGTGAAGTGCATAAAGTTTGTGAAGACACGCCTTATAGGGATGATAGATTTTGTAAGAAGCATAAACATGATAGAATCAACTTTTTGCTCAAAGTGATAGATAAATTTGCCATGAAATTATGCTCTCTTCATCCCATTACTTGTGGTTGGTCATCTTAATTTCCAATGCATACTTTTGCATGAATCGATCATGGCCAAAAATTGCAATAACTTGACCACCCTTGAACTTTATAATGAGTTTTTTCTACTTTTGTGGTGTGAAGAGTTGACACATAAAAATAGTTGGTTTGAAGTATTCATTTCACAAAAGACATTGAAAATAAATTGAAAAAAATCTATATACATTCATATGTAGTTCATATTAAAATCTCTAAAAGGGCTTATATTTAAAAACGAAGGGAGTACTTCGCAAAATGGTAATTTGTGGTTCAGTGAAATGGTGGGTCAGTGAGAGGACGAGATCAACAAGCATGGAGAGTTAAGCTGAGGTATGAACATTATGCGTGTAGAAATTATTGTTACCTTTTGGTTGTGTACGCCAGTTCTCACTTTTCATGTGCATGCTAGGTATCTTGCCTTTCAGGTTCAGCCCATCACTAGGCATCAGTCGCTGCTCCTCAGTGTGTGAAGTGGAGTGCAGCTAGCTGCAGCATGTATACGTGTGTGCATGTTAAACGAGTAATGAACATGTGCTGCCGAACCATGCCTCTTTACAATCTAATCCCTCCATTTCTAAATATAATTCTTTTTAGAGATTTCAATATAGACTACATACGGATGTATATAGTCATATTTTAGAGTGTAGATTCACTTATTTTACTCCGTGTGTAGTCCATATTGAAATCTCTAAACAGACTTATACTCCTATTTAGAACAGAGGAAGTATATACGTATCTACAAATCTGTTTGCTCCTCACACTATTAAGCTATACAGACAAGCCCCATGGCCTCCTACGTATGTGCTGCTGGACAATAAATCATCAATTGATGTCTGAGAGATGTCAGACTAATACTAATAAATTAACTCATGTAGTACTCCCTCCGTCCCAAAATAAGTGACTCATCATGAATGTAGATGTATATGTCTGCAAGGCGCACCCCAGCCTCTAGTATATACAACAAATGGAAGTCTGCCTTAAATAAGTGAAAGTTTTGCATTCGGTGGGAGCCTCTTCAGGAGAGGGCCTCTAACCATATCAAGAGCAGCACTATCTACTCTAGGGGTTGGTTCCCCTGGATCCAAAGCATCGGTTAGCCTTTGAGCTGTGTCTACAGTTACGACCTGTATTGCAGGAGCATTTTCAACCACGTGCATGATGAATTCAGCTTGGCCTCTTGCCCCTTTGAATCCTGTAACACGCATGTCCTTCAGATTCACATATTTATCTTCCAACGGCGGTATTTCTTGTCTCGAAGGTCCATCGGTTGCAAACCACATAGTATAAAGGCCACGGAACTGTTTAAGTCATCAAGATTAGTAGGGTTTCTTGCTACCCCGTACATGCAGGTTGAAAATAGTACTACCTCCATAACTTAATATAAGACGTTTTTTGACACTATGGCAGTGTCAAAAAATGTCTTATATTAAGTTACAGAGGGAGTAGCTTACAAACAAAAAGGGAAATGATTGAGAATATTACTCACATGTACTTCCAACTTCTCAATGAACGGAGAAACCCTTAGAAAAGAAACTAAGTAGAGGATTTTGTCACTGTCTTCATGATGTATAACCAACAGTATCTGCACGTGCCTGAGGTGAGAAAACACACGAGGGCTATTTAATGTCCACCGGCTCTGAAAGATAAAACAGCAAAGGTTATTGCAAGATTACATGCTAAACCATAACTCGAATATTGTCCCAATATAAAATACCTCTAGGCGTTGCATTCCAAGTTGCAATGTCAGGTTTTGTACATCTGGTAGCCCATTGAGGAGTGACGTGGCAGCACGCTGAAAAACCGCACCGCGGAACCAAAATTTTGCATTCTCCAGTTTCGTAGCATGATGGAGGGTAATAGGTATGTATGGTCCATCATAAACAAAGGTGGATAGATTTGCAGCATCGAACTCTATCTTGGTTACCTCACAGTGCATGATTTTCAAGTACTGCAGTTGGGATAATGGCTGCAGAACCACCTTCATTTCATCCTTGAGATGGCATCTGACTATGCTTAGCCACTCAAGAGTAATGCAACTGCACAAGATACTCTCGAGATCCTGCCTAGTGGTCTTCAGCGCATGGAGATCAAGCTTTTTTAGGTTTGGGAAACCTATGAAATCGGCAGGAGGTGGTTTGAAACACACAAAGCTAAGTTGAAGACACGCTAGACAGGATACACTTTTGTTGTCTAAAAGCTCAAATGGGAATCTGTAATGATCCCCATATTTCAGAAGATTGGACGGTGGCGCCAAATCAAAAGCTAGATTCTTTGCGTGGGTCGACATAGCAAATCTAATCCAGTTATTGAGGTGATCAACAAGCTTGCTCTCGAATATAAATTTAATTTCAAGTTGGTCAACAACCCTGCCACAGTGCTTCCCCAAAACCGCATTAACACGGTCGATGAACATCTGGGTGTGCTGATGTTTCATTTTCACATTCTTACATACATCATTGACACCAAAGCTTAGCCTGGGGCAAGCTGTCCATGTACATCTCCAGTCAGTCGACAAAACACTGGTCCGAACAGCCTCTTTCACAGGTAATTTCGATAAAATTGCACTCAGTACATCCTTCAGCAAAAGGAGAAGACAAATTTAAGCAGAGAAATCTATTTACCCTGAGGGTCAAGTCGAAAGGCATAATTAACATACCTCTGGAAGGTCATGAAATTTAACGTCAGGCCTTCCCTTGCTATTCTTCAGTGTCTTGACATGGACATGCTTCTCTGCCGTTATTCTACTCGTCAGATAGTTCCCCATTCAAAGCGCTGAAAAGAAGATTGAGGAACATCGGACAAACAAGAGGTTAGGGAGCATGGGGTTAATTAGGACTTGACATAATAGTGCAAGTCTGCGTAAACTGAATTTTGTCTGAAACTAGAATCAGTAAGTCGTCTGGTGTGCATCATAAAAATTGCATCTTTACTTAGCTCTGCCGCCCGTAACTAACTAAAAAAAAAAGTGGGAGCGCGGCGGGGGAAAGAGGAAAGTAATAGGATTAGATTAGAGAACAGAGGCAACCTGCGGAGCGGAGGTGCCGGCCGGCGGCGGCGGCTCCTCTTATTCCCCACTCGCGGCAGAGGCAGAGATCTGGAACGAGCAACCTATGGTCTATCTGATTTCCTTTGGGGATTAGGGTGGGGTTCTGACGCCACCCTCCGACCAAAAGTACTGAGGCGGAGGGTAGGCCGGAGCGGCGACAAGCGACGGCAGCCCCAGATGGGTTTATTTTGGTGTAATAAGGTCCAAACTCAGAAACGGAGAAGAAACACCGGAGGGGTCTGC